>NC_069140.1:93992946-94310168 GCF_943734755.1 Anopheles moucheti | reverse complement strand
AGTGGTTCCGCGAATAGTTGCTCCAGGACTTCTTGAATTCTGAAAAAGAAACAATAAAAATTACAAGATTTACGAAAGACATCAGCCCAAAAAGATGGCACGATGAGTTTTGCGTACCTTGTGGTTTCCGAAAGCTGCTGTTGGAAGTCGGTCGTATGAAACTCGGGGTAACAGAACACTACTGGCCAGGACAGGACCCCGTTTTCATCGCAAGACACCATGAAATCTTCCAACGGAGCTAACCGTGGTTTAAGCTTACGTTCATCTTCCAGCGCATTCCGTTCCTCGAACTTCACCATCCGCTGCTGTAACTCGGCAACGAGCCGTTCCCATTTCTGTTGCTTTTCCCGCTCCTGCCGTGCTTCCTTCCGAAGATCACGATTTTGGGCCGCTTGTCGTGTGAGGCAAGCTTTTCGCATATCGATCGCTGCACTGTTTGTCGGATCACGCTGCAGAATTGTATCGCAGAGCTCAACGCACAGCACGAACCGATCGAGTGCGGAAGCACATTGCGCCGCGCGCCATCGAGCCTTCTCGTAATCTGGGTTCAATTCCAGCGCCTTCTGAGCATCTTGCAGCGAAGTGCGGAAATTTTTCAGCATGTAGTTTGCGGCACTGCGATTATTGTACAGAACCGCTTTGTAAGCCGCATCACCAACCTTGTATCGGAGCGCCTCCGTGTAACTTAGCACGGCCATCCGGAACTTGCGGTGCTGCATGTAGAACTTTCCGTCCTCTTTGTACGTGTCGGCTAGCTCCTGTTCGGTGTTTTCCAGCGGGTCGTACTTTAGCTGCTGCAGCCCTTCCATCAGTGGACTCATTTTTTCGCCCGGTTCGGGTGATTTTTGCATGAAAAAGGGATGCTTTGCCATTTCTTCCTCCCACCGATCTTCGGGCCATCCTTCTGTGTAACGCCGTTTCTCCAGAGAACTGATGAAAGCATCCAGATCTTTGTCCAACTGTGCCGCCAATTCGAGTCGTTCCTGCTCCGAAACGACCTTTTTCGTTTGTTTCTCTGCCATATTTCGAACACCGTAGGGCAACATCGGGAAAATTGTATTCACCAACCGGCAAACAGAAACGGAGCACGCGAAGTTGTTTTGATGATTAAAATGTCAATAAACCAGTCTATACGTGGTAGTTGTAAACTGGAAAAGCAGATTTCTGCGAAACGGATGCCAACAAGAGCAAACTTGCATAATTTTAGCGATTGCACATTTTATTATTTATGAACGAAACAAAACAAACGAAAAACAAATTTTAACAGGCCTAAAACCGTGTGAATTCTTCGCAAAATTAAATAGACTGCAAATAAATATCATCTAACCATTTCATTTCTTGTAGATACGAACCAACTGTCCCTGTTCGTCGTACGTGTAAACCGGATCTCGAATTGGATCCACCGGAGAGTACTTCAGTTGTGCAGAAAACCCATTCACCTGGCGATCTTCGTCCGTGACCATGGTACTGAACACGACGCGCTGCAAAGTGTTGTCCGGAGACAGTATGTAGTACTGTCCTGAGAACGAGTTGGACACAGCAACTACTGTGCGTCCACCATCTTCATCGTAATCATCCTCGTTTTCGTCCTGCGGTACTTGTGGTTGTTCGGTCGTAGCTGGTTGCTCTTCCGGCTGCTGTTGCTCCTCTTCCTGCTCTGGTGGACCGTATGTTTCAGCTGGTGCAGCTTGTGGCTGAACCTGGGGTTGAGGTTGAACTACTTGCTGCTGGAATACATTGGCGCGTACTGCCGGGAGAGCCCTAAGTTGTCCATTGACCGGCAACAAAGGACGTTGGGCGAAATTGGCGGTCAACGGACGGTTAACAACCTGTTGTCGAAGATTCGCACGCTGCTGGAAGTCATTTCGTCGATCGGAGGGCAGTCCTTGCACCTTCAGCGGATCCAATTGGTCCTATGGTATATAACAAAAAATGGCTTAGTAGTGGAGACCCGGAGATCGCTCAAACAATACTTACCTGTTCGGTCGTGGAAGATGTTACCGGGCTTGGTTGCGTTACTGGCTCAACGGTAGTACTAGTTGGCTGTTCCTGAGCAACTTGACGTCCAGCAAATTGTACGTTTTCGCGTGTTATTTGAACATTAACACGTTGAGGTTGGGGTTGGAGCAATAACAATGGTGCGCCGTATTCTGTCGGCAGACGAAATTGAGCTCCTTCCGGACGCCATCCGGATGCAGGATACGGTGCCTCGGCAGTGACCGCAACCGCGAGGAATGCTACCAATGCTACGTAACGTTGCATTTCGCTGTTCAATTGTCTTACTCTCGATTGCGAACCAGCGAAGACTGATGGTGGTTCTGAACAATAACTAGACTTTTATATTTTGAAATCTCATTGATAGGCAATCCAATCGCGAGGTAGGTCAGTGTGCAATCGCGTCAAAGCCATTCGGAAGAACACCGAGACGCTGCTGTTGCTGAAACGTTTGGTGAGCAAATCAATCTTTCTGATTAATATGCACCTTGGGTGCCTGCGTGTGTCTGAAGAAGACACCGCGATAGTGCCTCGCCAACCATGGACAGCGCAATAAAGCTTAATGTATGCATGCTCTTGGTTGCTTCAACACAACAATGCAGCGACGAATATTACCAACTTCGCATATAGATCATCAGCGTAAGAACCCGCCGCGGTGTAATTGTTGTAATAAAAAATTCCGCGCAGCGATTAGTTAAACATCCTTTGAGCGGGACTTTTGGCGCTACGAATATCGCTTCCAGAGTTGCGCACCACCCATCTGGTAATGACACGTGCGTGCGCTTCTGAAGGTTTTATTTCCTTCTTATCCGGTTCGTTCTCTGTGCATTCACGCAGAAAAGTTGGGGAATGGTGCGAGATGGTAGTGCATTTAAAATGCGCAAGAAGAACTTGACCTCAGCGTCGTGTCATATCTGCCAAACGTGTCCTTTCAGATGGTGAAGAATTGATAATTCATCAAAATATTCGTCACCCCACGATCGGTGTTGCTCGCTGAAGTAATAATTTACTCCCGCCCGGTAACCGCGCTGGTTAACATGCAAAGCACGATTTGATTGTGCGTGGATCGTTGAGTTGCTTGAGCCCCGGCTTCGAAAGGTGGGGGTGAGTGATTCATGTTCAATATCGTACTTTGTGGTAATGTTTTGTGTTGGTTAAAAAATATGCATTATAGAACTGTGCATTCCCACAATACAAATTAGATCAGTAAATTTCTTCAGTATTTATTTTTCTGCTTAGATTGTATTTGAAGGGAACGATCAAAAAATACCTTCTAAGATTGAAAAGAATGTATTCATGAGGTATGTTATATTGAAAGATACATTTTTGAGAACATTATTAATAAAAATCCAGACAATATCAGCCACCTCGTGTAGAAGTAGATACGGGACGAAAAGAAATCAATTCACTCATATAAACCGTTCAGTTCGAACGTCAAAAAGTACAAACAACATCATAACAAAACAAACCTTATTCTTCAATTTCATTTTTATATTCCTTATAAGAAAGTTTTTTCCTTAAATAAAGGTAAAATTACAACAGGCTCGTAAGCTTCCACCAGCTCCGTATGATCGCAAACTTCTAACGACCATTTTTTGTTTTAGAATACGTCTGAACGCAGCATAATATGTCCCTGCACAGCGATACTTCCGAAGATTTATCGCGCAACTCTACCGAGATGGGACTGCCTCCGATCAATTTTGTCGATGACAAATATCCCTACTGCATCGTCTGGACACCGATCCCGGTTCTGACTTGGTTTTTCCCGTTTATCGGTCACATGGGTATCGCTATGTCGAACGGCGTTATACGCGACTTTGCCGGACCATATTTCGTTTCCGAGGACAATATGGGCTTCGGACGACCAACGCGGTATTTGCGCCTTCATCCGGCGCACGCCTTCGGAGGATCACAGAACTGGGACGAATCGGTAATCAAGGCGTCGGCCACGTACAGTGCGAGAATGCATAACCTGTTTTGCGACAACTGCCACTCGCACGTCGGAATGGCATTGGCGCTGATGCGATACAAGGAGTACAGCAACTGGAACATGGTGGTGCTTGCATTCTGGATGTTTTTCAGAGGAAAGTACGTAGGCGTACGAGGATTCATCAAAACCTGGTTACCGTTTCTGATCATACTGACGATTTGCGCGCTGGTCGCAATGTACTCCAAGTGGACTATCTAGTAAGTACATTCGTAGAAAGAAAAGTCTGATCGATGCCCAACATATTACATTTCATTCCTTGGGATCGTTTCTTTTCACCCCCGCCCGGAGGCTGATAACTAATTCATTAGACATAGGTGTACTGGATGTGTAAATCAAATGAATATACGAAACCCATTTACGACTCCTGCCAAACCACGCAGGAAAGCAGTAATTTATTAACAAAACAAGAAGTTTACAACGGTGTGCTTTGCTGCAGGGAGAAAACGCATTTACGGATAGGAACTGTGTGCGGCATCAGCGCTCTTAGAACTTCTTTATTTGCTCGTTGATAGCATCAGCTTGCTCGAGCAGCTTCTTCCATTGCGGTACAGTGAGGCTAATACCTTTCTTGGAAGGTAAATCTTTCCCATCCTTGTTGTAATATTCTCGAATGCCAACGTACACTTTACCCTTGAATTCATTTACCGTCACTTTGCGGTTTTTGTCCAATTCGAAGACATTTGGATCATTGCCGGTATCCGAAGATTTGCTTTCCTTCTTCGCTTGCTTCGCCGGTGTACGCTGTTGGGCACATGAACGGAAACATGATAGAATACCTGGTTTGGATTCAGGGAATAGTGGCACTTACATCTTCGAAGCTGGTATCAGAATCTGTTGAAGATTCTTTTTTCTTGTTCTTGGGCATTCTGTAGATCTTCGTTCCGTATCGTTTACTTTCAAGACAAGCGGAGGAAAAGTAGCGCGTTTTTACACAATGGTTGCACCTCGTTGCCCAAACTGTTTTCCGATTCCGTTGTCAAAACAAATTTGACAGCAAAAAGTTCGCGTTTTGGCCAATACATGGTGGACAATATTCAACAGTGATCATTTCAAATTTGAATTGGTAGTCGGGAATCGGGTAATCCAGTTTGCATAAAATGAATTAAATTGTTTGAATATTTAGTATTAATCGGGTTTCTTGATTGGTTACCAAACGCCAGCGAATTTATCTATATATTAACGTTTGTATGCGCTAAGGAAACCCATAACGCCAATACTTAGAAGATGGATGAAACGGAAAGCATCCTTCATCTTGCTCAAACTTTCCATCGGCTGGTACGAAATTTCATACAAACCAGCTGTTTTCAGATTTCCGATACCAGGAGAGCATGTTTTTCAAGAGGTGACACCTCCAGCGTGGAATAAATTTACCCTGAAAGTAAGCCTAGATGCTATTTCTAGCATCAAGCGCTAGGATAATTTACAAAAAGAAAAAAAATATTAAAATCTTGAGGTCGAAAACCCCTTTGAAGTATTCTAATACATGAATACGTTGAGGTAATAGGAAACATAGAAGTTTAAGCACGGGGCAGCCCGGTGGTGTATTGGTAGCAGTGCCGGTCTTCACACGACAGAGCAAGGTAAAATCACAACCGGACCAATCCCCCGTACGCAGGACTAACTATCTGGCTACGGATAAATAAAGTAAAATAAGCCAGAAATGGTAGGCCCAGACCTCTTGTGCCAATAAAGAAGAATAATTTTGAGTACACTGCATAGTTCTCTTGCGTAGCCGTGTAACCGGGCCCGATACAGCTAGTAAAATGAAAAAAAGATATTAAAGGTTGCTTAGGATAAACAGAACAGTATATTTGGGACAATCATTCAGTGGAATTAATTTTTAACACTATTATTCCATGCAATATAAACATGCTATGCGCCCTGCGTACGGTTATATGCAATTATCAAGTTTTTTCTCTGTTGAATCTATTTTTTGCTTATGTAAGAAGCGCTGGACGATCGTTGAATGAAGCCAGTGCCGGACGGTTGTCGTCCAGACGCCACTGTCTTGGGAATTGTCCTTCCGGATGTTGTGGGAGTTGTCGGTGGCAACAGTTTTCTTTGGCTCGATAGCAATCCAATAGAACCTGTGGACGGTTTTTTCAACCCAACCGGCATCTGTTGTACCTGTGGTGTTCCGCTTAACGATGCTGGCGGTCTCATGCCGACGGGTTTGCGTAATGCAGCAACTGACTTCAATTGCGCCACGGAAGGTCTTGGTGTGTCCGCACGTACTGTAGCACCACCAATGGACAACCGCGAGACGGACTGGAGCGTAGATGCGGATGAGATTTTTTTCACCGCTCCAACATCAACCGGTGGACGTCTTCGTTCGATGCTCAGCAACGAGCTGGAACGGGAATGTGCAAATTTGGGAGTTGAAACGAGCGACTTTCTCGATATGGAAGATGCATGCTGGGGAGTAATGGTGCCACCGAAACCATTCGAACCGTCCTGCGTGGTGTTGATCTTCATCAGTAGTAAAGCCATATCGATCTGGCTACGAGCTTCCTGTAGATAGCTGATAACGTTTCGATCACATTCAAACTGAGAGTTGGGCGTATCGGCAGGCTTATCATTAGGACTTGAAGTGATGAGCGTTTTCATTGCTTCGTACGCATTTTCATCGGCTACACTAGTATGTGCGGGACTGAGGATTCCATCGACCACTGGTTTGTTTACGGGATGTTCAGTATTCAACATCTCACGGGTTTTATTATTTATGCCCACGCTCTCAGATGATGTATTCGACTTAGTTTCACCCTCTCCAGATTGTCGGCTCAGTAGAGATGAGCTATTAGGAATTGTATCGTCCTTGCCTTGATTTTTTCCTCCAATTTCCTCGTTCTTCATCTTATCCTCTCCTGGGTCGCAAACACCCGATACTATGTCAATACGTGATGAACATTTTCCTTCGGCCGGTGGTGTCGAGAAAGGTTTTTTCATCGTCAATCCTGGACTTATGACATTCACCTTGGGTCGCGGTGATTTCAATGGAGAAAGCAACATGGCCTGTTCCTTCCCTTCCTTCACCTCTCGAATGCTGGCCTCGTAATAGTCT
Organism: Anopheles moucheti; assembly: GCF_943734755.1. Taxonomy (NCBI): domain Eukaryota; kingdom Metazoa; phylum Arthropoda; class Insecta; order Diptera; family Culicidae; genus Anopheles; species Anopheles moucheti. The sequence goes on along the minus strand of NC_069140.1, from coordinate 94,303,122 downwards.
AACAGGTTCGAGAGCATTGCCTTCGAGACGAGTGCACAGCTTTCCGTAACGTCCGGCAGCAGGTTAGATGAAGCGTTGTTCTTGAACTTTGAAAACACCGTCGGTCCTGTTCCTTGTACCTGCCAGAAAGAGCTTTCACGGTCGCTTTTCTCCGGACAGCTGCATCGCAACAGCTCGTAGCTTAGTTCTGCCCTCATGCCGGATTTGTTACACTTGACGGTGATCGTCAGATTATCGGTGTTACTTTTTTCAGCCTCAAAGTCCAGGTACTGTAACCGCAGTCCCATCGACTTCAGCAAGAGTGTCAAGTTGATTGCGTCAATATCGAGTGGCTAAAAAGGAAATCCAAGTGCCGCAACGAAACGATGGTTATGAATAATTTTGGTAATGCTTGCACACCACGGAGGCATGTGCGTACAGTGATGCCCTTTTTGGGACATCACTGTTCCTCGCGGAATACTAACAAGATGCGTCAGCGTCATTGCTCGCAATGATTGGTATTCTTGGGTAAAGTTAGAATATGCCAATCTCTTAAGCAAACAACTAGTTTTACACTACTTTAAGGTAAGCGGCAATGTACTTACTTTTGTTCGTTCCAATTCGGTGAACTTCTTTTGCACTTCAATCCATTTTTGGATCAAGTCCGGCAGCTTAACATTATTTGTCGCCATTGCTCTTTTCGCAATCTCGATGCAATTCCACTCGCAATCAACGCTGTGCAGAACACGAGAATTAATTGTAACTAAAGCGTTCAGAAACGGTTTTCTAAAGTGACAAAATAGCCCATTGCCTACTTCGAACTCTGCAGCTAATTGTTTCGTGAGCTCAACAAAGCGACGATCAACGACGGGCCAAATCGCGGTTACCAACGATCGGTTGCTTTCAAGTGCGGATGCAATAAACAAATTGGGAAGCCGAACACTTTTTCGTTAAGTTTATTTGACGAATATCATCGAATTTGGTTTGGAAAATTGAACGATTTTATTTTCGTCCTTCAGACCAACCACTGTGGGAAAACATTCCACTGACAGCTGTGACAATTCGGCATAGCAGGTTTTTAGTTCAATTCTTTCCTCATAATAACATCGGCCAGCAAGGGTCGTGAAGCAAGGTTTGGTTCATAAATAGTTTTCTATTACAATTAGTGCAAATACAATCCCACCGCAAGCATAATCCGAGGTAAAACATGCGTTTTGTAGCAGATTTTTTGTGCGAAATGATTTACTGAAAGTGAGTGGTGAATTTGCGAGGTTGTGTTGTGATTTGTTTATATTTCTGTGCTGCCTCGTTGCCGCCCATATATTTAACCCTTTGGTGTCGTTCCGTAGTGAATTTACTGATAGTCCTGTGCACATTTCTTCAACAAGTACCAAGGATACGCATCCTGTCTGTTAGAAGATTTTTAATCTTGAGTGAGGTAGGGAACTGTGCTGAGAATGTGAGCGATCACGTGGTATTTAGACTGTGAAACTGTGCTAAAAGTTCCAAAAAGATTGGAGTTTAACTCACCAAGACAACTCGGAACACGTCATCATGATAAGGGTATAACATTATTGCATCATAAGTACAAATTCTAGAACATATAAATAGTGGAACCTTCTTTTTAAGACATCACAAATAAGTTCAAACATTCGGGAACATTAAATGTGGAATCTAAGACAAACTGTGTAGGGAAATTATGACGAAATTAGTTCAAACGTCTTTTGGTAACATAAAGGAGCAGTCGTACGTTTAATAATTTATAATCGTTTAAACATACGGCAACAGCGTACTGATAACATTCAAACGGTGTGCATCTCTGCGTGACCGCATACGCACCATGTGTCGATATGCCACCAGCAAGCAAGCAACGGTAGTGGTGTTGGTGTGATGCTAAATAAAACGATGTAAGCAGCAATCTTTGCTTTAGTACTTAGCGAACTTTCATTGCGTTCGGAGTGCAGTGGCTCGTCGGTGTTTACAACGAACTGAATACTTACACCGTGTAGGAAATATAATAAAACTCCCTACACAAAACAAGAAATTCGATCTTGTTCTGTAGTCAGCGTGCGACGTCAGGTTTCAGCGATAAGGTGTCGTCATCCTCATTCCGCAGTCCGTAATCGGCGGTAAACATTGTTCTCTATTGCAAGGTTGTAAATTGCTCCACGGTTGTGCCCTGTATGCACGTGTGTGTATGTGTGTTGTGTGTGTGTGCTGCTGCTCTGACAGCTGTTTGGCTGGTGGTCGCGTGTGTGTATGTTGGTTCGTTCTGTAGCGATCACCATCGGTCAAGGCCAACTGTGTCTCGTCTGTACAGGCGATTGTTTTGTGCCGTGTAAATCGCACATTGATTGATTATTTCGTCCAGCCTAATGGTTTGTTCTGGTGTTCCAGCTCTGAACATCAAAAGCAGCAGTACAACGAAGACACAATCGCATAAGCTACCGTCGTCACGAAAAGAGGGGAAAAGAAGAAATCCGCACAAAAAGGCCGGCCAAGTGAGGAACGAGTAAACAAACAAACCGGGGAAGCAACATGTTGTCGCACTTGTTGAAGGATACCAGCGTGATCGTCAGTACCGGCAACGTGCTGAATGTGAGCGAATTGCGCAAGAAGGCCGGCCAAAAACCGACCGATGAGGTAAGAGAAAGTATCATCTGACCCGTGGGTGGCTAAAACCCGATTGATTTCACATTTTGTGCTGTAAATATTTACCCCATTCAACTCTATCGGAATGTCGTATCGCCTCCAGTTCAAGGTCAGCATCGCTGAACGTTGAAACAATTACTGGCTAACTTCACCACAGATTAGTTTGTGCATGGTTAGCTCTTTCGAGTTGGTTGGTTTGTGGTTTGAATTTATCACCATGACAACGCTGTATTCTTAGTTTAAACAAACAAACATATAAAAAAAAACATAAATGTTCGAGTCTTTGCTAGAAGTTCGAATGGTGTGCACTGGAAGATGGATCCTAAATGGATACGGCAGAACTTTGTGGTCACGATGACTTGCAAAAAAAAAATCAGTGCACCAAATGATCAGCGATGATGTCATATCGTGCAGCACAATACTAAGAATCGAATGCGGATTTCACAGGGCACGTGAGGTTCAGGGTAATCTTATCGAAAGGGAAATGCTAGAAAATCTGGCAAACGGCCATGTACACCCGGGAGCATTATTGATTGTACGAGTATACACATTGTCATCAGTAATGTCGTCATCGATGTGCGTCTGACGTCGTCAAGGTCTAAAAAAAAACAATCGATCATGATTACATGAGCTGGAAGGAATAATATTCTTCGGATTTATGTCGCCATATTTTCTTTCTGCAATTTACTTTGAAGAATTTTGCTCGCAAAATTATGCAAATATGGCATCACTGTTGATGGAATAGGGAGTACTTTAAAACCTACACAAACAAAAACACACACACGAGCAGCTTGAAAGTGGCTTCAAGTCTTTTGACGCTAATTTCCGGCATTATCGGATGTTACCGCAATCTTCCGGTGCTATCGCGAAACCAGTCTTCCCACCAGCAGGATGAAAGGAGAGTAATTCTATCGACCGTGAAATGATGGTGTGTTCTTTCAACCGAGAAGCTCGTTAGTATGGTTAGGATGCGAGAAAAATGATGTTTTTCGCATAAAAAGGATGGTTTAGTGTAATCAGTCTCAGACGCATACTGCACCAACGGGGCGCTGGTAAATGCCTTCGGGATACATTTAGAATCTTCACCGAAACATCACTCTGCAAATATGTAGTCTCATTTGTATTGTGTACTTATGCATTCCAAGAGTTCTCTGTCATGCTTGAAGCGAAGGATAAAACATTATTCTTACGTTGCCACATGAATGAACTGGCACACGAGCTGGGAAGAATAGTGTGTTCTAGCTGAAGAGGCAACACAAGCAAAACGTGACGATGCATTATAAATGCACACTATTTACGGAATGAAGGAAGACACCAGAACACACTCGCAACCATTCCGCGCGCGTACGATAAGAGAAAAGTGGAACGAATGACGAATGATAAGCGTTCAACCACGATTGTAGATAAAAATGACATCAACCGATGAGGTGGATTCATCACGTTGCGGGACGTATATCCTATTTACATCCGGGAAAATGTCGGACCATTCGTGCTTCGGTTTTAAGCGGTTGGTCAGCACTAATTTACTGAAGTTCTGTTCATTGTGTCTTCAGATCTATTACCTCTGCCGTCAGGGAGAAACCATCAACACAGATCAGAAGGCGGAAATCAATAGTGTAAATCATAGCACACGCTGATGGCAATTTGGCACCTATCTGTTAAATAGGAACAACGTTATGATAAGTAGCCTCATTTCTCCATCGTTCGAAAGCTCCTCAGGAACAGCTCGGGTCATGGGGCCAAAAATCTTTCTGAGCATCTTCCTCTCGAACGCGACTAACAGTGTTTCGTCAGTTTTGGACAAAGCCCCTGTTTCAGATGCGTAAGTGAGTAATGGAAATACAAAAATTCTATATAATCCTAGCTGGAACAGTTACCTCCGACTGTAGAGAGACCGTCAGCACGTACCTCAACCTCGATGTTGTTGTCAGTGCGTTGTTACCGTTGGACAAAGATAAGTGAAGTTGTGGACGACTTCAACGGCGAGCTTGCCTATCTGTACGTCACCCTTTGCATAAGTTAGGATTTCCAACAATAATCCAACCCGGTCCGACTAAGATACTAGAAATACTTTAGCTACAGGCTTGGAGAGATGAGAATTGCGGCACTTCATTTTCACCCGGTGCAAGATTGATGGCTGCTTGTAAGATGTGTTTGCTTTGCAAAAGACGGCCACCTCTTTCTAATATACTGTTCGTATAGCGATTTTTCCGCCTTGCGAAGCATAAAAAAGCGAAAAAACTTGGTGCTGTAATTATGCCGCACATAGGAAGGCAAATGGGCAAAAGCGGGTCCAAACCTGTCCCTCGGGTTTGTTTTTCGGCGTTTATAAAAATAAAAGAAAACTGTCCCAAATGTGTAATTTCCGCTTGTGATGGTCGTTCTTCACCGCTGTTCCGCACTTGTTATAATGCACCAAGCACCGAGCTGAGATTCATCCGCTGTGCTATCTTCGTGTGTTTTCGGTTGGGAAAGAGGGTTTAGACGTTTTTTTTTTGGGCGATAACAAACAAACGGTGGGTCAGCTCGCGGTCGATTAGAGGTTAGAGAGATGGTTTTGTCCTTTTGTCTATAATTCAACTACATACGCACCTCGGCACTAATCGGCAGTTTGGTTTGCATAATATTTTGCACCAAATGTGCTGACCTAAGCCAAACGCTTGAGAATCGCTCAAAAGGCCCGTGTTTAAAGCGTTTGGAACCATTTCACACCGTTCCGTTGCTTCAGTTTTTTTTGGGCCGCGTTCCGTAGTGATTGCTACATGATGTTTGATCTTTTCGCTTCGGTGCATGTCTTTGCCCCGGTGTCGTAAATACACGAGAATCGCCTGTTGCGCAATTACCGGTTCGAGTAATTTCACGTGTCAATCGTTTGTCGACGAGACGCAGGCAGATGATGTTCCCGGGTGTCGTAATATGCGTAACGTTTTTAAATGGGTGTATTTCCCCAAACTGTTTTCCGTACATTCCGTGTCGAAGAGTGATGCTACTAGAAAATAAAAAAAAGGCTAATAATGTTAGCGGTAAAACGGAAATTGCCCATTCCCCAATAAATTTCTCCGCGACTCAAAAGGTTACCGCCGTTCAGGCGTATCCATTGCGCCGGTGTTGGGTAAACATTCGTTTTAAAATATTCGTCCCGTTTATTTATATCGCCACCATTTGGGGAAAACCACCTTGATTGACAGCTCTGACCCACTCGGCTTACCCCGGGCGCACTGCCAAATCACAAGTTTCGACGTTTTGCTATTCATTTGGCTCCATTTTTATACGTTATCCATTCCATTTTCCAGCTGACCGACTGTCTTCGTTCGACGTTCGGCGACGCGGAAGTTACCGACCTGCTGCCCAGCCGCCGTCTCATCACACGCCGCAACAACGATCTGCTGGAAAAGGTGAAGGAGCATCCGCGGGCGGACATAAAGATTGGGGCGAAAATTTTCCTCAACCGTTTCTCCGAACCAGCGCTAACCGAGGCGGTTGAGAAGCTGTTCGAAACGCTGAACGTATCGTACTTGGACAATCTTATACTGGCCTACCATCCGACGGCGACCGGAAGTAGCAACGGGACGGACGGTACCAACGGTGCTGCCCAACCGGACGAACCGTCGGAGGCGGAAGTGAAGGAGGGCGTAATCGAGTGGGCGGTCGGCAGTGACAATGCGGTGGGCTATTTGAAGAAGCTCTGGACCTTGCTGGAACGGTACGCCGGTGATGGGAAGATTGGACAGCTCGGCATTGCCGACCTGGATGCGGACTCGCTCAAGGAACTGTACGATGCGTCGACGGTACATCCGTCGATAGCGCAGATCAATCTAGCGGCATGCTGTGTTGTGCCACCGCAACTGCAAGCGTACTGCAATCAGAACGAAATTCAACTACTGACGCACAGTGACCCACAAGGTAAGACATTCCTGCCTTTTTCTTGCTGCTAATAATTCAATTTTCCCCATTTATCGTTGTAGAGCTGCTGCCAAGAGAGGTACTGAACGAGCTAGAACTGGCAAGCTACGGTGCGGGCTGGACGTCACGCTATCAGGTGCACATCAAGTGTCGCGGTGTGCTGGCAGCGAAAGGGTTCATCGTCAGTCTGGAGCGTTCGAATTGAGCGAATCCCCGCTTACCGCTCACCTTTCACCGAATGCCATTCCGCGGTGCCGCATATTGTTTTGGGGGAACAACCGGCCATGGATCGACGACACTGCGGGTCAGTTCCGTTTCACCGAGATGCACACAGGACACACACACACATTTGCACTGGCTATTAGAGGCACAAGAAGACGACACTTTGGACGAAGGGTTTCCCTTTGAGCCAATCCGCCCGTAAAGGAATTCCACCGTCGTGACGCATTCGGGCCGAAGATGGTAGTTGTTGTGTTGAGTGTTTTAGCCGATGTGTTTAGCCGTCTTCTATAAACCATAACAAAACAGCAAACAGATGCACTTAACAACATTCGATGTTAACAGTAGTGTAAGTAAGCGAGGAAGCAGCGGGGTTAGTTCCAGCTGCTGTACTGTGGGGAACAGTGGGGAAGCGTGGGGGAAAAGGGAAGAACAAGTATTGCCAGCTTTTACAGGATGAGGCTTAGTTGTGTAGTAGTTTAAGCACACAAAACAAAACAAAAAAAGACATGAACGCTTTTAGGTGGTACTGTGGCGTAGGCGACATGTAGGTGCGCTTTCGTGTTTTTCTTTCCGAATGGGATGAATGAGGCCTTTATCCGAGGTGTGACGAGAGGCGACTTTAGTAGCCGGTTAGTGTTTACGCAATCAGCAACGCACGAGAATGTTTCCGTAGTTTTGTATCGCTTTTATGACTATTGATAACTACTATTATTATTGTTAGCAAATGGTGGACCGATGATGAGCTAAGAGAAGGAGAGAAGGAGAGTGCGAGTGCAGTAGGACAGATGTTTATTGTTTTGTTGCAACCGTTTGTGTGCCAGCAGGATTGTCTTCTTTTTTCAAGAACAATGACAAGAATGTGCCTGAGGGGGAAAGATTCGATTCTGCCCGTTCGGCATGGTAAGGGATAATCGCGTGGTTTTATCATTAAGATCAGTACATGTGTAGGGCGTCATAGTGCTTCATAGCCAAGTGCAGCCAGCTGTCTTTTCAATGTGATTAGATATGTGCTGCATGATCGTTAGTTTTATGTGACGGATAAAAAACAGGATAGCAGGACAGAAAATGGAATTAAGCAAACTCAGCTTCTTGTCTCCCAGAGACTACACACGGTTCACAATCACGTTTAGTACGGTTGGATTGCATACTTCACCTGGCAGTGGAAACATTAGCACTGTGCAATACAAGGATGATGAGTATCTTTACCAATAAAAGAAAATCCGTCTTGTGGATATATTTGTGTACAAATAGTTGCAACATTTCGTTCATGTAGAATATATAAGTTCAGTACTTCGTAGTATTCGTAAAGGTTTGCAACAAGCTTTTGAACATATCGATGGCAAACTTCATGTCCAATCATTAAATAGTTCCTTAGATATTTTGTGGCTTAGAAAAAATCCTTGTAGATTTATAACTGGAGCCTAACCAAATATTTTTTGCTTAAATACTTGGTCCTGTTGGCTTCATACCAACTTCAACTTGCATAATTTCCATCTCTGCAGGCTAGATTCTACATAGCCAATCCCTTTGCCTGCGCTTATACGAACTGTGCACAAAACGAGAAGCAAAAATGAACAAACGCCTTACCAAACTGTGGAAAGAAAATCTTTTCACCGAATTTTACTGCACCCGCGGGCGCGGCTTAAAGAGCGAATCGCGAAGCTTTATTGTTAATTTATTGCGTTCGGCGTTGAGCTGCCATGACTTTGAGACATTTTCCCCTCCACTCATTCGTTCCTTACTTATTCGGTTCCGTTTCGAATGCCTTCTCGTTTCGTCGACGAAATCGATCGATCGAACATCGAAATTCTGACAAAAACTGCGCGCGCACTGTGCCATTTGAATCGGATCGAAAGAAAAAAGGAAACAGGAATTGGATGGCCGGGTGCGCCGGAAAGGATGATATACGTTTCATTCATTGACCGATCCCATTCATCAAACCGGTATTGCTGCCTTTGATTTTTGTTGAAAGATTTAGAAGGCAGTCGGGAGGAAAAGGTACGTTCTTGCCATGCCATGCCAGCACATTTCGTCGCCAGACTCGAACTACCTGGTGTACTTGCGTGACGGAATAAGCGACATCTTGAGCGGTTCTTATGCAAAATTCCCTACCGACATCACTCGGTTGGACGGTTCGATATACCCCGACTTTATGATGAATTCAACGATGATGTGTATTTAAATCTTAAGATGTCATACAGCGAACGAAACAAAAGTCTCCATCTCCCGTCCTGACGCTGGGTGAGATTTATGGGTATTGCTCCGGTGAATTGATACTGGAGGGCCAGTTATTGAGGATCGTTCTTTGAGCTTTACCGATGAAAGATATTCGATAGTAACAACCGATGAAAGAAATATTAATAACAAATTAAGTTACGAGAGTGTTGCGTTGCTATCGTTGCCGTTTACTGCTATCGATCAGTTCCCTACATCACTCCCTCCCTTTAGTAACAATATTGTTCCGGTATTGTGGTCACACAACCATATCGTGTGATGTACTCTTTTTTTGGTCAGGCACTGTCGTAGTGCTTATCGGGAGAGAATCTTCTTGCGCCTGGAGTGTGTTCTTGGGAGAGTGTGGGATCGATACGCAGCCACACATGCGTGCATGATCCTAATTCTGCTTGTACGTACGACTTGCTTTTGTTATCGTTGACCTTATCGTGCTCATCATTTGTTTTACATTATCTCTCTTGATCATTGATCTCAATCCTAACAATACGATCGGTAGTGCCTCAGTCAATTTCGGGCGGTTGTGGCACAATGTTGCGGATTTTAATTGCCGGTGCAGTCTTTCTATTTGCTCGGTAGCTTTCGGATCGTATGGTGTTGTTCTTAAGTGATCTATCCCTAATGAACCAAACATGCGTTTAAAAACAAGTGAATGTGAATGCAATCGTTAAACAATGGTGGTTTAATTCAGATGGTAAAAGTGCACGTGGTAAAATCTATGCTCTAGTGATCTGGTGATGTGTTGTATCGGAGAATGGTTGTGTCGAGTGATTTTTTTTGTGGCTTACTAGTGGCCTACTAGGCATAGTGTTAGCGCAAAGTGTTTTCAATCTTTCTGTTAAGAAAGCCAAGCGAAACTTTCGCAAATCAAGTGTGTGGTTGCTTGGATGTGATGTGTTCTGTGTGCAATTTTTCTGTTATACGCTTCCTTAGCGGCAAGAGAGCACGTGGTCTCATATTCGTGTAGATGTGTCAGTGTTGTTTTCGTTCCGGGTAGATTTCATTCCCTCAGCGTCGGTTTCAGTGTTGTGTTTGTGTGTCGGTGCGTTGCAGCTTCGCCATGTGCTCATAATTGATCGCATCAGTGTTAAGCGCAACGACGCTGCTTAAGATATCAGCGATATTGTTCTGTTCGCCAGGAACGTGATCTATGGTAAGTACTCGCTTTTTGTAGACAGGAGGTTAAAGTTTTAGAAAAGAATGCTAAGGGTTCAGGACCATCCTTTTCGATTTGTTGTAAAACGCCACCTATTGCATGATTTGATGCATCAACATTTAATGTCAGTTTGGTGTTTGGTGCGGGATGCACAAGGATTGCCACATTTGCCATATCTTTTTTACATTCCAAACCAATTTTGTACTGTCGTTTCGCTTGTTTCCTATAATATTTTTTTGTAGTATACTTTGTTTATGAGCGGCATGTGGTATAAATCGGCGGTAAAAATTTATCGCGCCTAGAAACCTTTTCAGCTGTTTAGCCATCATTGGCTTTGGATAATCAAGTATTGCTAGGACATTCTCTTTTTTAAGACTTAAACCTTCGGAACCTAGAAAATTGATGGATTGTTGATCTATTTGGCATTTTTCAGCATTTATGGGTAAGATGTTGTCGCGTAAACGCCGAAATACGGTCCTGAGATGTTCCTTGTGTTAAGGTAAGTGGAAGCAATACAAATATCGTCTATATATGGGAACACAAATCTATCATAAATCTATATCAGTCTCCAAAATGTGTGTGTAAATGCCGTTGCAGTGTTTTCCCTGCATTTCTTAAGCCAAACGTCATAAACATAAATTCGCAAAGGCCGAACGGCGTCGTTATTGCCGTTTTCGGTATATCTTCTCTCGCCACTGGTATCTGGTGATACGCTCTCTGCAGATCGAGACATGTAAAAATCGTCAAATGTCTTGCTTTACGAGAAAAATAAATTCCTTCATTTTATCTAAAGGCAACCTGCGTGGACGGCTGAACACAGGTGCGCTTGTTGTTAATATTTTACGTTCGACTTTGTGGCGGGGGCTTCTTCAATGGATTGAGCTTCGTAATATCGTTAAATTCGGCTAAAATTTCCGCGAAAGGATTCCAGGCAATTCCCTATGCGTCCAGTAGTTACTTGATTCCTGCTATCGAGCAGTTCCCTACATACTATTTCAGACTCTTTCGTTACAATATTCAAGAAATTGCCTTATTCCGTTCCACACATCGCGGAACATCGCGTAACGCAAGCCAAAAGCTGCAATTTATCTAGATGCAATTTGTGCTCGAGCGCATCGGCATCGGTACCAATCCGGTGCGCTATGGGTTTGAGGGCTTGAACCCGTCCGGAGGTCGCTTTCCCTGGCGTCTGCAAACTTATCGGCAACATCTTCCGGTTGTCTTTACGAAAGGGCGCCAGGGTGGAATCGACTTTCGACCACCAACCCGTATGGGACAGGCATCGATCATGGGCACCAAACCCAAAACAAACACGGGGGAACATCTTGCTCTTCGCTTCCTTCGGCCACAAGTGCGTGTGGTAACGCACTTTACCTTTACCCGCGAGTATTTGCAGCTGGAACGTATTCGTTCTCTTGCGCGCCCCCAAATCTTGATGCCAGGGTTCACCGCGGCAGAAGACGAACGAATGTTGGGAGAAGAAAAACAAAAACACACACACAGCCACGAGCGGTTTGGATTGATTCTGTAAAGTCCTCGGCGCGCAGGAATGCTGTGCGGTTGTTTTTTCTGCAAGGCGCTACGGCAATAGAGTCGTTACGGGTTGTTTTACCGAAACATCAGCACCGCGGCACCGTGCGACGGAGTGCGACGGAGTAAACAAAGTAATTATTTTATATCCGATTGACCGGTGTTGATAATTCGACCTTAAGACACGGTGGGATGGTTTTGCGCCCGGAGGGTCTTTTAAATGGTACGACGCACGTCGAACCCGTTGGATCCTTACCGATCCACTCCCCCTCACCACGTCCCCACGGTATGTGGACGCCAATCTGGTGAAGTGGGTTGGGCTTGGCGAGTTTTCACTCCATGTCGATAACGATATCGATTGAGGTGCAACGGGACGAACGGGACGATCCTGTGCGCTTGGCCAACGCAAGCCACCCACACGCGCGCACGGGCAAGCGATGAATCGAACGGATAAGGGACCTCAAATCCAATCGATGCCGTCCTGGAAAGGGGAGGCACAGTTTTACTTATCTGCGATCTTCGATCTTGCTACGCTGTGTTTTGTTTGTGGGAGATACTTACATAGGATAGTTTCATACATGTGTACGGCAGAATCTTACACATAATTATAGCTCAGCATGGGAGATCTTGGTGTATTACGGTTTAAATATATAAACATAACTTAAACGAGATAGTTGCAATATTACTCTGTAGAGCGCTGGTCATTGCAATAGATCAGAAGTTGGGTTTGGACAACATTCTTCACAACATTCCCCATAAACGCTTATTAACACAAAATGCAATTATCTAGCAGTGCAAAATTAATTTATAATGAAGCAAAAATGCCAGCGCGTCCGAACTTCCCATCGCAGGTGAATTTATTAGTGCTGCTGTTACTCTCTTTCTCCGTTCCCAACCATCATGCATGCGTCTCGATGACTCGATTGGATTAATCTTCACCGGTCCATGCCTGGAGCTCAGGGCGTTAATCATCAAAAAACCCCCCCTGGCCCCGCAGACGTTTGTCGTTTCGGAGCGATGGAGCGCGCAGGAATTCACACCACGGCCAATTAATCACCAATCCCGGCAATGGACACGCCAGTGCGGCACGCTAGAGCAAAAGAAAGAAACACCTTCCCGGTCGATGAGTCGCGCCCATGTTTGGCAGGCACCCAGGGACAGGGTTTGTGATGTGTCCGAGACATCGAGTTCCCCGCCCTACTGTCCGGCAGATCCAAAGACCCGATCCGGAGCGGCGCGCGTGTGTGTGGCTATGGTCAATAATGTCACCGGCGTGGCGTGATCGGAATGGGAATTGGCCACGATCATATCCCGCGTCCGGACCAAAAGACCGCCAAGGATGATTGAGCGGGGAAGTAAGGTCTTCGCATTGCCTTCCGCGAATTCAGGGCGCACCTTTACGCGCGGTCTCGATATGGAACGGAAGTCGGCCGAGTTGTCGGATCGTGTCTTGTGCCAATTTATGTTTGTCTCTTCGGCAAAGACGAAACGATTGCCTGGATAATGATCGTTGAATATGGTGGAACAGGGCTGGGATATGGGCGAGCGTCGAGTAATTAAGGAAAGTTGCTTCTGGCGATAATGTTTTTTTTTGTAATTTCAAGTGCCGCAGAATGTGGTATTGGAGCATCTTTAATTGATCTTTCTTTTTAGCATTTTATTGTTTCCGTTTAACGTCTGAAGTGAAATTGTTGGTAACTTTCTTTATCATGCTGCGCATGGGCTGTAACTCCTACAAGTATGCAATTGATGAGGACACTCTATTGCATCGATCACTACTGGGTATTACACATCGTGCTGAAATGACGAAGGTTATTGAGCAATTTCCAGAAAATTAGGTTCTGGTTGGCCCTCTTTGAAGGGTTGGTGACGCTCACCTGTAAGCTTGAACTTCTAATTACACTGTATGGATTTGGGAACCGCTAAAAACTGGTCATTTTGCACTAAAGTCCAAGGATTTCTGTTCGATATCACGATTTTTTCAAGGTATTAAAAAGGTAAGGTATATTATTATATAGAACTTATGTAGTTCCATTACTCACTTACGCTTCTGTGATATGGGCTTTATTCAAAACTGACGAAACACTGTTAGCCGCGATCGAGAGGAAGATTCTCGAGAATGATACCGGACGACCCAGCCCGTGAAGTCCTTTTAGGTCGTTCACAAGGACAGAGGAGCCGTGGTAGGCCCAAAATACGATAGAGTGATGGCGTTGATGCGTCCACCAGGAAGGCAGGGATAATAGCTACAGACATCCCTCGGGACGGATGGTCGAAGATGTCTATTCCATCTCAAGGTTGGAAGAGATGTTCTTGATGAGTTTGAGTTAGCCAATTTCATCTTATACTCACTATTAAAACCCCTGTAATAATTTGTGTTTATAATTTAATATAAACACGTTCATGTTCAGGAGATGTTTATGTCAGCACTTGATTCCATCCCTCCTGAATCCATTAACATTTCCATCCTGTTCAACAAAATTTCTCACCTAACGACCTCATTTAAATCCAATAAATCTTTTGTTTTCTCTTTCCTTTCCTTTAAATTCCAATAAACGGGAACAATTCATTGTTTGCCATTTCCGCCTGCTCGCCTAGTTAAAGATCAATCAGTGAAGAAAACGCATCTTTTATGTTGCTCTTTAAACTTCCCAACTTCTGTAGCGCAGCCTTCCTTTCCGTAAATGTGTCTCACGTGTCAAAAACAAGGAATCAGCCTTCAATGGTCCCTGCATTCCCGCATTCATGTCACCGATGTCAAATTTACCGCAAATTTCTGCCCACAAAGATCTGTACAACCTCTCAGGCCACTCACCGTGGGGAGGGGACATCCTGATCTTTCCGAAGTACGATGGGAATAGCAATGAAAGCAAGCGAAGGGGAAAATCGTATCCCATTTCTTCCATATCTTTGGGCTTTGGCCGTGTCGTCCAGTGCTGGTTCTCAAGTTTCTCCGACTTCGACAGCATCTTGACATCTGGCCCAAAATAAATCCCATTGTGATCCCGTGCGTGTTGACGTGTTTCCCAGCCGTTCGGGTTTTTGTGGTTCGGCCCAGCACTAACCAACTTCTTGTCAACTTTGAGCGAATTTTTCATCGATTTCCCACTGTCCTGTTGTGCCGTCGCAGGACGCTATCGATCCGCATCAGCGTACGGCCAGCGTACTTTGCGCGCGTACGACCCGATCCTGCTGCGTTCTGGCAGGATGCGAAATTCCCGTCTTCCGATCGATTTCCCGTCGTTTCAACGTGTTCGCTCGAACATTGCGCTCGGTTCCCCCTTTCTGTTTCCATAGTTACCGAACGCAAAAGACGACTCGCGCACCGCGGGACAGTTTTCTTGCTGCCGATGTTTTTCGATCGATCAAAGTTTGCTTGCTTTAGAGTCCATATCGCATCGTAACGTTGGGTCAGCTTCTTAACCTTCCGCACGCTCGTTAACCTCCTTGCGCGGCGCAAGACGCGCACACGGTGTGGTCTCCGACCTTCGATAGAGTGCGCTGTGTGTACGCTAAGCGCAAAATTAATATATCGAATTCCCATCAGGTTTGGGAAGTCCTGCAACGAGAGGGTCGAATCGGCCGCGGCCGGAAAGGCGTTCTTCGCGAAACCCTGCTGGGGGGTAAAGGAAATCTCTACAGGACATGCGCACGGACATGATTGTCGATCGTGAAGGCAATCGTGGACTACCCGTTATCCTTGTGCGTGAGAATTTCCAGCCGATTTCTTTTGCTGCCTTTGCATACCATAAAGGCAAAAAACCTTCTAGTGAGCATCAGGCGTAGCTCCGTCTTTTGGAGCGCAAGAAAATCAATCTGACAATGACAACCGGCAGGACTCCTCAGCAAGGTATTTAATATTCCACTTTAATTGGAACCATTCTCACGTTTGATTCTGTGCTTGTATGTCGATTTTTTGTTAAACTATGCCTACCCGTGCTAGGTTAATTGGTTTGTGGATGTTGGCTTTTTCGTGACTTTTCCACTTCATCGAAACCGTCCATTTCGAACGGTCCAGGGGGGGTTCTTTTACGAAATGCCATTAAATTACACGATCCGTTCCATAGCGTTAATGAGTTGAGGGTAGAGAAGTGTGGCATATACGGAAAAGTTTGGTAGTCCGTGGAAGAGTGTCTAACCCCTTGGTACCTCTGAATATTTGATCTTAAATGACTCATATTCTTAATGAGCTTCCGTGTGGGCAAGATGTTTACTAGTTTAAGGTAATTCTTAAGAAAACTCATCGATTGTTTTATGCGATTCAGACTGCATTCGACTTTCTTTGCGATTGTACTACGTGAATGCGCCTAAAAGTATGCAATATATTGTTTACTCTGTCAACTACTCCGTGACTACTACTTCAGGATTTCACAAGTTCTTTGTTGCTAGTGGACATGTAGAATTATGTCTGAGAAAGTAATACATTTAAGCCGATCCGATAAAAATCCGATCAACGTCCTGTGTTAGATCACTTCCATTAGTCATCTCCGGGGCGATCCCACTGATGCGTCGATACGGTGTCATTGCAATCGATTAAGATGGTAGGTACGGTCCATGCATCACCATCATGCCCTGCTGCAATGAGTCAACATCATGCCCGTTTTCACTTTCGAGGCCATCGTGCTCCTGGCACGTGAAGTGTCGTCGGAATAATTTCTTGCGCAACCGTAACCCCATCGTTTACACTGGAACGGATCGCCAAGGAGGCATTATTCAAACAAACGGCCCACCGAACGGAGCGTGGACAATTTTCCGCTCTGTAAAGCTGAGGGCCAAATGCGTTCGTGGCCTGTTTTTTTGCTGCTTCTTGTAAGCAGCTTTTGTACATTGCCATTGCAAGAGTGAAGGGAGACTGTAGAAATTATACGGAAATTTCACTTTCGAAGTCACTTTTCCAACCCCGGTGGAAATAGATTAGATGTAGCTTTTGCACATGTAGTTGAGTAATTTCTTGAAACTAGAGCACTTTTCAGACAAGTTGCATTAAAAGAGATTATGAGTCATTAGATGGCAAACTGAGGAGAAATTTCATTTGAATGTAGTTAATGTTAACAAAAAGATATTACATTGACAATATAAATATACATATTGATCCAAAAACTTTTGTAGTAAAAAAAATAGGGAATTGGACATTCATGGATATTTTTCGGTCAGTTCGTTTTCCTGTAGACAGGAATTTTTCAAACGTCAGCTATGCTTAAGAATTCACAATGGGTAGGTACAACTCCTTCTCCAAACCGTGTGAGACGAACAATAACAATGTTCAAAGAATCGTTCTATTTCTGGGAGTTCAGATTTATGCTCGAGGACCCTTATATCCTAAATATAGTCATAGTGGCATCATGATTAACAGCTATTGGCACTGTATTTGATCTTATTCGTCAGTTGAAGTATTTTCTCAGGCTGCTAAGATGCTAAGATAAAGAAAAAAAACGCTCTGGTTGCTGCGTTTTGAATATTGGCGATGGATTTAAATCAAATCCCCTCGTTGCTGAGCAACGAACAGTACAGTGCATGCACTCCGTGTGAGTCTTTCGCGAGGTCTGTGGCATTCCTTTACCCAAAGAATCAGTAAACTACCTACGGCAGCGTGGCAGCAGACATGGGGATAATTTGATGGCTTTTTGCGCTTAATTAGCGAGCAAGAAAATGGGCTGGCAGTAGTGGGGCAGGGGAATAAAAAGTCTGCCACAGATTCGAACCGAATCGGTCCCTCGATCACATCTCGTTGCGTGCACCAAATCGGCGCACATTGCACACGACATTCCGTTCCGTTTGCGCCCGCCGATGCGTGCCCTTACGTGCGTGTGCAACAAAGTTACGCAAAAAAAAAACCGGAGCGTCGATTAGTCGCACGCAATGCTCCTGGCCGGGGGTTGTCTTTTGGCAACACCCTTGTCGAGTGGTTTTAAAGCGATGTAGCTTAGTTCCACGGTATTACTGTAGATACATTCATAAATTACCGATATTGTTTAGATAGCATTTAGCCACGTATTACACAAATTTGGTAGACAGCCTTTAAAATGTGATAACTAACCTAAAAGTTACCTCAAGCAAAGAACACAGCTGAACACAGCATCACACGACTCTATGCCCATACATGGTCGATCGGCTCAGATCAGATGGAACAGTAAATTATTATAAGCCTTCCGTCGTATCGCAATCGATCAACCCCACGCGTGGCACGCTCCACCTTGATTGCGCGTACTAACTGCTTTCCTAATGAATTATCTTCCGCCCGATGCCCTCACTGGTCGGAGCTTTCTGCAGGAAGAGATACGCGTACACCGGCCAGGTTCAACAAGCGATCGGATAATCTGTTAATAGGTTCGTCTGATTCCGCTTGCCCTTGCATACAACTTCCCCTTTTTTCCTCGCCATCTCCTTCTCTCACTTTGTATGGCATGAAGGGACCAACGGTGGAAAAAGCCCACCAGAACC
Source organism: Anopheles moucheti (assembly GCF_943734755.1). Taxonomy (NCBI): domain Eukaryota; kingdom Metazoa; phylum Arthropoda; class Insecta; order Diptera; family Culicidae; genus Anopheles; species Anopheles moucheti. Next base: position 94,285,007 of record NC_069140.1, on the reverse strand, counting down.
AGGTTTCCATTCCCTCGAGCGATGCGATCGGTTGGATGCGATAGGCCAACAGTCAACGCGAGCAAACAGCGCGAGGATCTCTATCCCCGTGTGGGCCACGGGAAAGATCTTCAACATTTCCTCCGAGTGCTCCGAGGAGTTTGGGGTTCGAAACGGTACGCGTAGCAACTATTGGTACGGTGTGTTAGATTACAGAATCGGCTAAAGACATACGCTGCACATCGAACGAACTGGGGGAGTGGCGCTAGGCACGAGATACGATCGGGGAGCAATACGAACATCTTCTTTTTGGAGCAAGAGATATCCGACACAATATCCGACTGTTTCTTCGCTGTTCTTAGGCCACCATACCGCTGTAACCTTTTTGAAGGGAGTCGTCGAAGGTCTAGAGAATGCGGGAAAGGAGGGCTCAGACGTACCAGAGAGCCCGGTCAGTGAACTGTTTGTTCGGTTCAAGCGATCGATTGCACTCGATGCAATCGATGGGACCAAACGAGACGAACGGATGTCGTCGTCCACATGCTACGAGTTAGCGCGACTGATCGTCGGATGTCTGTGTTTTCTTCATTTGCATCACTTCCTGTTTCCACTTCTAAGCCACGGGTGATATCCGTGTGGATATCTTTGCCGCTTTTTGGTGCTGTCCGTCGTAACCAAACTGACGAAATTAGCCGTCGGAATTAAACGGACACCGTTGCGGTGCTATCGTGACACCTGCTCTATAATGCCGCAATCGGTTGCTCATGCTTTGAGGGTCCAAAAAGGGATGAGTGGCTCAGCGTACGCCAATCCGTTTGGTGGTTCTTAATGTACATTCTCAAATAACATTTGCTGAGTTTTGTAAATACCGGTCAAAGAGAGACGTGACTGATGCGAGTTTCGCACCCAACCTGAATCACCAGAAATCTCATTTAATTCGCAATCTTTGTTTAATGGTCACAAATACTGCTTTAGCTATGATGCAGGGGACTGTTACACCCGGAAACATCTACCAAGACGCGCTGGCGAATGGGATTTCCCCATTCTGGTGCTGTGCTGATAAGACTGAACTTTCAACGCATCAAAATCAATTCAACTGCTCAAGCTGATACAGTTGTTTTGCGTCTGTCGCGGGAATCACAACCGTGGCCTTGCTGCAGCACTGATCATCAATTAATTTCTGACTCAGCTGAGAGCCGTTTATATTGCCGGTGGTTCTACATAAGATTTATGTCTGTGAGGCGGTGATTGTTGTTATTTGGTGAGGCATCATGTTCCTGGGCACTGAACGCAAACATACAAAGACGTGTGTTCTAGTGTTTGTGCTGCTGCCGTTCGCGATTGGCAAAATAGAGCCGCAGAGTGGAGCTATATGTAGATCGTCAAGTGGTTTGCAAGGAATGTGTGTGCTTTTGAAACATTGTCCTAAACTAAGAGCAATACTGGACAAGCCGTACATTAACCGGCAGGAGAATAATTTACTAACAGGAGCTGAAGGTGCATGTCCCCCGGAGTCGGAGGTATACGGAACCCTGGGCGCCTTTCCGAGAACTGGTCTAATTGGGTGTGTTTTCGTCTAGCAATTTTGTTGTGCGGATGGAGATATTCGTTGGGACACAAGATCTACAACGAAACTTCCGAAACGATCCTGGACGACAGTAAAGATAAAAGAGGATAATGCACCAGGCGATGAAGACTGTCTCCAGACACGCCTTGGAATGAGCAGTGAGTCCTTTGGAAGAGCTTCACTAGGCACCTCGTTTGGAGTGTTTATAACGTACACGGGTAAGACTAAGCTCAGCAGATGTGTGGGCAGTTTGATCACACCCGAGTACGTCCTCACAGTGGCCCACTGCGTGCGAGAACCGTACCGGAACCGGTAAGTTAGGATGATGTTTGCCTGCAGTTGGGTGGTTTATAGCTGGTGGACACTTTCAGAATAGTTTTGTACGTAAATGCACAACGCGTCACATTTGACCCTGTTCTGGAGATGCTGCAGGGTGATGTGAACCCAACGTACGTGCGGGAGGTCATCATCCACAAGGAGTACAACCGTACCACGTATGATCACGACATTGCTTTGCTACAGTTAAATGAGACCATCGCTCGGGGCGGTTACGGTTCGCCCACACCGATCTGTATCCCGTTGGGTGCCACACACGATGAGAATGCCTCTGCCGGTCGGACCCTAAGCTGCTTCGGTTGGGGCGTAAATGCCAACGGTGAAATAACTATAGACCTTTTTTCTATAGAGAATGTATCTAACGCACTGTTTTGCGCGTTCATCGCAGGTGACCCGAGTAACAGGAAGCAGTGGGTAACGCTGGAGCGCATCTCTCAGCAACTGTGTCAAGCACGTATGGACGAGTTAATGGTAGCGCTGGTGCATAGGGTGCTGGTGACGGAACGTAACATCTGCACCATCACCATCACCGGACATGACGCGTTCGCAGGATATTCCGGTGGTCCACTGATGTATCGGAAGGAAGGAACCTGGTTCTTGATTGGATTGATCAGTTTCGGAGTCGATACCACTAGCAGCGAATTCCCGGTGGTTTCCACTAACGTGCAGCAGTACACCGATTGGATTGTGGACGTTATTCGCAGCAGGCAGGGCAGAAAGTAAAATAGTATTCAAAACACTAACTTTAAAGGAAAGAAGGAAAGAGATTGCAAAGAACCAAAATAAACGTACTGAATGCTACTGTTGTAACAAGATTAACGCACTCTTTATAAGTCTTGAACAGGTTATCTGTGGTAGTGGTATCTCGGTCAGTGATTTACTTTTAAAAACACAACTCGGTCTCCCGAGGTCGATGATAACGCTCTCAGTAAACGATCACGGCTACAATCAGAAGCATCCCGCCATTCTGTTGTGTTCATTCAAGTGAACTAGAAGTATTACGAACGTGGTCTCAACATGGAAAAATGATCCGTGTTAGATTTTCGGTGTTGGAAGTACTCTCCTTTTTACTACTATCGCTCGTTGTTCTTGCGCTCGGACAGCAACAGGCGAATCAGCCATGTATCCTCCCGAACGGAAGAGCTGGACGATGTATCCAGCTGGAGAATTGTACCGAGATAGCTTGGCTAGTGAACCGTAAAGTATTATATCCTGGAGAACCGCAAACGATTACAGCCGTATTGAGTGCCTGTGGAAGTGATGGAGATTCATTGGATCCGATCGTATGTGTGCATGCGCTTCATCGTGCGTAATCTTGAATGTGCGAATCTTATTTTTTTATGTTTACCGTTCCAGGTTTGTTGTGAAGCCCCAGCGTTATCACCAGCAAGAAAAATGAAACTTCCAGTGCTTTGCGGTACGACCCGGGAACATCAACCCACATATCGTATCGTTTCGGATGCGACAGACGACGATAATGTTCACGTGTGGGCAGTTCTTTTGGAGATTAATAAGACCGACAGCAAAACCCCCGCCCGATGTGCGGGAACCTTGATCCAGGAACGCTTCGTACTGACCGCAGCTCATTGTGTATTTAAATTACCCAAAGAAAAGTATGTGAAGGAGTGGTTGGAATCATCGACTAGCTTCAATTTTGATTCATCTTTATCTTCTAGTATCAAGCTGTTTTTTGGCGTATCCAAAATTAGCAAACTGCAGCAATGTTTGGTACTTGGTGAATGTCAGGAGCGCGGTGCTGCAGAATTCATCATTCATCCAGAGTACAATCCTCACGCTCGGGCAAATGATATAGCACTTATTTGGTTAAATAATACGGTAGACCTCGACAGCGTTGTGCCAGCTTGTCTGCCGCTAAATTACACTCTCGACGAGAGCGTATCCCACGAAACACGTGTTCATTCGGTTGGCTGGGGCATAAACGAAAGCGGTGAGTAGCCTTTGCCCTCTGTCCATACGCAGTGTACTAAAAGTAGTTTTCTTCTGCAGGAAATTGGAGCGATTCGAAGGGTGTAGTATTGTTGAATGTTAAATCGCAGGACTTATGTGGCAATTTCCTCAGGTGGAAATTTCCACGATTCGATCCAAGTATGTTCTATAGTGTCATGTGCACTGTTGGTAACGTTGAGGGGCAGGACGTATGCAGGGGGGACTCCGGAGCACCGTTGCTGAAATTTCACGAGGAAAAGTACTATGTGGTCGGTGTGGTTAGTTTTGGGCCCAAATGTAGCTGGCTAACTGAACCTAGCGTATCTGCGAGAGTGTCAGAGTACTTGGGTTGGATTCTTCTCAGTTTAAAGCTTTTTGAATGATTGTAAACGAAATAAGAGTCTAGTTTTTGTAAGAATACTTCCTTTCCGTAACAGAAGCTTATCAAATTCAAATAAATAATAATTTTCATGTTTCAAATCAAAGCAACACGGTATGATTTACTGCTCGAACAAGGTAACAAGGTGTTTTATTTTTGAAGGTGACAAATGGTTTGGTTGTTGCTGTCGATGAATACTGCTTGTATTGTAAATACTCGTACCTAATTTTGAACAAATTTTGTATGTTTTTGATTTTTGAAGGTTGATTAACTTTTTTGGAATCCATAAGATGAAAATTGCATGCATAGTATTCTAGTAACTGCGTTCCCATGTCACAAAACCCAAGACCCAGAAAGCAACATGGACAGCAACATGGTGTTAGAGTGAGATGTCATGAGAAATGGTGTCCCTTTGACAATGGGGATGTCGATTGCGCACTGACCCGATCCTGCTGTCAGCGCCCTGGGACACTCACGCATACATCGCACACATGACAGTCGCTTGCCAAAGCCGAGTGGCTGTCAGTGAGTGACGCGAACAGATCAGGTTGGGTCATAACTTGAACTTTGTATCAACTTTGTTACTTGAGGTTTGGGCCTCAGAATAGCCGCTTAGTCCGGTCTTCGGAAGCTTCACGTCTGCGTAGGAACACTTTTGTAAGGACGAAAAACGCAAACAATTTTTCATCTAACTGTCAACAAAATTCCCACGGCTACTTGTCATTTTACACTATATGCATCGACCTGTATCCTATACGGACTTTGTTCAAAATGTTGGCCAGTTGCTAAATATATCCGGAAAAAAGTTTCGTGCATTGCAGCTAAGATTTGTCTTACCAAAAATGCTGTCAGCGTCAATCAAGCACCCAATTCCTTCGGGACGACACTACCTTCTGTTATGTATATACCCCGGGTGTGTCCTATAATAGTGGTAGTGCGATGCGATCTTAAGCTACAACTTGGGTCCCATTTACCGAGGTCGATGATAACGTTCTCAGTAAACGGTTACAGCTACAATCAGCAGCATCCCGCTGTTCGATTGCGTCCGGACTGAGTGTGAACCGTGGTTTGTTCGAGGTTGACCTGTTGCAATTATCACAGAAGTGTTTCTGCAGTGTGCCATGATCCGTGTTAGGTTTTCCGTGTTTACAGTACCTTCCCTCCTATTACTATCGCTGGTTGCACTCGCGCTCGGACAGCAACAGGTGAATCAGGAATGCATCGTTACAACTGGAAGCCCTGGACGATGTATCCGCTTAAAGGACTGTGCAAAGATATATGAAATTTGGAACCGAAAAATTGTCTTCCAGTCGGAAACGGATGAGTTAACAGCCGTATTGAGTGCCTGTGGAAGTGATGGAGATTCATTGGATCCGATCGTATGTGTGCATGAGAACCGTCATACGCAATCACGAATGTTTGCAAATGTTTGTGTTTTGTTTGCTGTTCCAGGTTTGTTGTGAAACCCCGACATTATCACCAGGAAGAAGAACGGTTGTAACTGCAACAACAAGAGCAACAACGACTGCTGCTCCAATGCCGATCACCATAAGACCAACACCAGCACAACCTACTACGATCAGCACCCGAACTACTGTCAGATACGATCACTACAGAGATGTGCTACCGCCGTATTGTGGTCAAAAGAGCAATCTCGGATTCAACATCATTTCGGATGCGACAGACGACAATAATGTTCACGTGTGGGCAGTTCTTTTGGAGATTAATAAGACCGACAGCAAAACCCCCTCCCGATGTGCGGGAACCTTGATCCAGGAACGCTTCGTACTGACCGCAGCTCATTGTGTATTTAAATTACCCAAAGAAAAGTATGTGAAGGAGTGGTTGGAATCATCGACTAGCTTCAATTTTGATTCATCTTTATCTTCTAGTATCAAGCTGTTTTTCGGCGTATCCAAAGTCAGCAAACTGCAGCAATGTTTGGTACTTGGTGAATGTCAGGAGCGCGGTGCTGCAGAATTCATCATTCATCCAGAGTACAATCCTCACGCTCGGGCAAATGATATAGCACTTATTTGGTTAAATAATACGGTAGACCTCGACAGCGTTGTGCCAGCTTGTCTGCCGCTAAATTACACTCTCGACGAGAGCGTATCCCACGATACACGTGTTCATTCGGTTGGCTGGGGCACAAACGAAAGCGGTGAGTAGCCTTTGCCTTCTGTCCATACGCAGTGTACTAAAAGTAGTTTTCTTCTGCAGGAAATTGGAGCGATTCGAAGGGTGTAGTATTGTTGAATGTTAAATCGCAGGACTTATGTGGCAATTTCCTCAGGTGGAAATTTCCACGATTCGATCCAAGTATGTTCTATAGTGTCATGTGCACTGTTGGTAACAGTGAGGGGCAGGACGTATGCAGGGGGGACTCCGGAGCACCGTTGCTGAAATTTCACGAGGAAAAGTACTATGTGGTCGGTGTGGTTGGTTTTGGGCCCAAATGTAGCTGGCTAACTGACCCTAGCGTATCTGCGAGAGTGTCAGAGTACTTGGGTTGGATTCTTCTCAGTTTGAAGCGTTTTCAATATTTAGAATAAGAATAAGAGAATGCCATGTGAATAAGAATAATGTCTAGTTTTTTCTAAGAATTCTTCCTTTATGTAGCGGAAGCTTATACAATTTAAATAAATATTAATTTTCATGTTTCAAATCAAAACAACATGGTGTGATTTACCGCTCATGGTTTTTTTCTTATTTTTCTAGTAAGAAAGAGCAGGAAGGCAGCAAGAAAAGGAGAAAATCAGCCACGTTCCCATGAGATAGCATGTGTCCCAGGTGAAAGAACAAGCGAGTATATATGTTTTTATCCAACAGAAAAAAAAAACCCTTACTCACAGTGTAGCCATCCTGTTTTCACCTCAGTAGCGTGTGTTCCCTTTTCGCTTACTCGCACGCAATATTTACCTGGTCGTTTCAGGTGTGCGTAAGCGGCCGATCTCCCATGCACAGCACTGTTCGTCTCGCTTGTTACGCCGCTGTTGATCGGTGTTGCTGCTTACTCTCTCGCTTACGCTTGACGTGCGCCAAGCTTAGCCAAACCGAAGGTGAGGTGAGCAAAACCGTTCACTCATTCGTTACTCACCGAGCAACCCGCGCACGCATCGCACGTCTGTTTTTTGGTGGCTTGCTGCCGCAGTTTATTCGTCGTTCGAGCGTGCCGTTTTCACGTCGATTCGCGTTGTTCGCCGTCGCCTGCACCGCAGCGAATCGTTGAGATTATTCGGTGGCACAGGAGCGTACGGCACCAAGTGTACGGAACTAAACATACCAGTGACGGGTGATTGAATATAGGTGCAAGAATTATACAAAAATTAGATTAGAGCCAGTGCAATAATAAAGCCAACCGTGGAAACGTGTCCAACAATGGATGCCGCCAATGCAAGGGCGCTTTTAATGGTGAATCAATAAATGTTGGTGCCTGTTCCAGTTGGTGGAAGCAGTGAAGCAGGTGTTGACCACCGCACAAATGTGGTTTGCCCTGTGTGTAATTTCAAACTTCAAAAAGTAGCGCAAGTTTTGTGTTTCGAAAAAAAAATCCTTTACATTCAAAAATAAATACATCAAATGCAGCTGATGGGTGCAGTATCTTCGTGCATCAACGCCGTGATTTTGCTGTGTGTTGTGTAGTTTATAAGCGAAGCAAAAGTGTGCCCATTTTGCGCGTCGAATCTTTATTTTTCTGGGTGTTGAAGTGGAGTTCAGAAACCTGAAGTTCAGTGTAAGGTTTAACTTGTTTTGGTGACTTCATTCCGTGTCCTTCTGTTCGGTAGAACTCAAAAGGGAGACATCTCCAACACCCAAACACCATGGAATCGGACGGAGAGCGTGATGCCGGATACAACCATTACAAGTGAGTGTACATCTACTGCGGTTATTTGGGTTTCGTTTCTACCACTTAGATGTTACAGGAAAAGTGACACAAATTTTAGTAAAAGACACACAAAAAAGCCTGTCAAACACGTCTGCTCAACCAAACATGTTAATTCGTTTCCGTTCCGATGTGCACACCTGGCGATGGGTTCATCATGCGCAACCGCCGAACGGAATGCAGCGATATTTAAATCGCGCGAATTGGTGATGCACTTCCGTGAATGAAGCACCTAATGCAAGACAGGGTAAACAGACGGGGTTGTTACATGGCGTGGATGATGACGGGGATGATGAAGGTGCAATTAAATGTTTCTTTTCTCAGGCCTTAAGTTAAGGGCGCAACAAAAACTCTTCCGCAAATATCGCGGCGAATTAGTTGCAATTGAATGATTCTATTAACGATAAAGATTAACGTCCATTAGCAAGTTCGAAGAATGTAAATGTTTATTAGTTACACATAAGTGTCATCGGTGCTTCAAACCAGATCCTAATGAATCATGTTGTGGAGCTCTGTTGTGGAACTTTACGCCGTCTCTCGTCAGCACGTCAGCACGTCTACGACAATTCCATTCGATATTCATAAAATTAGTGGCGCGTTTTAACAACTTCTAGTCGGAGAGAAACGAAAAACCATTGTACCCGTTACAGTATTTGTCAGCCCCGACGTAGAATGCAACAGCAGGCAACAAAGTGTGTTGCGTTGCGTTGCGCATTTCTTGTGCCGTGGTGCATTATCTCAATTATCTTTGTGGTATGTGCCTTATGCCCATAAACTGCAAAGTCCGTGCCCTTGTTCATCATCAAAAAACCAGCTAATGCGAACGAGATGCAATAGAAGAAAACCAATAAAGTGCGCGCGCAACTGAGCCTCCATGCGCCATCCTCATGACAGACGGTAGACGACACCGCGCACACTGGAAAGATGGTGCCAGGGAAATGTAAACATATATATATATAAAATACACAGCCTTTAAGCCCATCGAACGGTACGAACGATGCTGAAATTAAGACTTTAAACCGTAGGGTATAATTTGCATCCAAATTTGCCCGTCCCGGTTGCGTTTCCGCGCCTGTGGCTGGCTGAAGGTGCGCGATAATCATGTGACATCACGCCGAACCACGCGCATTTGCACGAACGTCGTTTATGACGGATGACGACGAAGATGCGGATGATGATGATGGGACCGGATTTACATCATGTCCGCGATACGATCGTTCCTTACCATTCGGTGGCGGGGGGAGGAAACGGTAACGATCTTCAAACCGATCCTGACGGAAGTGTGATGATGCCGTCGAAAAAGGATGGTGACGAAAGGAACAAGCAAAGTAAAGCAACACAGAAAAAGAATACAAACGACAGACCTTCGTCTTAGAAAGGGTTTGAAGAAACAAAATGCGGTGAATAAGGAATAAAAAAAGAACAAACAGATTCACAACAAAAACAAACATTTCATTGGAGCTTATAAAAGATAATTTGTATAATTTTCTTCCCGCTTTTTTTCGCATCGGCATCGAACCGGTACGATCGTGTGTGCGATCATTGCGATTGAGATGCTGGTTTGCACTACGTACAACAACTCGGCGACAATCACACTTACACGGCACTGCTGCAGCGAAAGATGATGTGCGGAAGTGTTTATTAACCCTTGAGGTAATACAGCATCCATCGAAGGGATGACCTCTGGATGGAATTGAGTGTTCAATTAAAAAATAAGAGAAGAATTTTGAACAAAAGTTGCTATTAAAGTTACGAACTGTCCGGGAGAGGTTTATTAATTCCATATTTTTCAAATCTGTTTGCATACCAATTTATACAAGTAACTGCCAAGTGCGAATGCTAACAATAAGGTGGTTTTAAATTTAGTCTGCAATATGAATGTTCTGTCGCCTTCCTTATCTCGTGGTTTTTTATGTTCTCCTTAACATAACCTAGTTGGGCTGGACACCTATCCGATACAGGTGAACGATGGTACAATCTTTAATTAGGGATAAATAAGAGCTTAAATTACAACACATCGATTTTTGGCATCGTTTACGTTCAGGGATCCCATATGATCTAAAGGGCAAGGGCCAATTCTGAGCCCAGAATTCGATTTAACAAATTTTGCTTCCAATATGATTCTGATCATACTAATACTTACATCTTACTAAGCAATATTTCCTCGCGACTATAGGAAGTGTCATAAATATCGTCAAATAAAATATCAGGTAGAGTTGAAATCTTGTCAATAAAGCTGATCCCATAAATCGCAGTCTTTATGAGATATATTAAAATGTTGTAATCGCCTTCAAAAACAGAAGTAATGATTTCGATTATTGATGTTGAACAAAGTCTAACTATAAACAAATCTAATATCATATTTTATTTATTCTGTTCCGAGTAACGTAATAAAGATTGTCAAAGAATCGACATTCGGCTCACTAGCCGTTGTACAGATGTGGAATTATAACGATTATTATAACTGAAGTAATATAGGATTTTCTGCATTAAGAACTTAAAAAGTCAGAAATGGAATTGCTCAGATTAAATGTGAAGATCGCGATAAGCGATCTTCCCCAAGGGTTAACCGACGTCTAGATGATTTTTCGATCCCTCTTCACCCGATCGATCCGTTCGATGCCCACTCGAGACGCCGGACGCGGCACCAGGACAGTGACGCTTTCTGGCACGAATTTCGGAATTACAGGTTATGCGTGGCGTGGCGCTGTATCACGCGCCCAAGGGTGTCCCCCGCCTCGCTAGCCTGTCGAAGGTCTCAGCAATTTACACCCACGCGTACGATCGTCATCCGCTTTGATGAGCTTTTGCAGCGTCTTTTCGAAGCCATCGCGAAGGGCGACGTGTCGTAGACAACCGCCTGACAAATTTTCTCTCCGATCTTTGATCTTTCGTCAAATGGCACCTTTTTCCCCCGCGACGATAGAATCTCGGACGAGTCGCGCGCGCGCACTGCGCCTGCAGACGCACGATGACGAGAATGACGGAGCATACGATGCGGGTTATATGGGGGATGTTCATGTACGTTTTTTTGTTTTATTTTATTTTTGGGACTCGTGTTCTGCTCCGTTCTGTGCTGAGCGCACGGGGACGAAGGCGAATCGTTTAAAAAACACCCCGAAAAAACACATCACCCCAAAATGCCAGCAGGAATCCGCGTACGATCGATCGCGAGGGTGTGGTCCGTCCGAAATGGGCGATTTCCGGTGCCACACCAGCGACCAAACAACAAGTTCTAGCGACGTTGGTCGATGGATGCAGTGATTGATTGATTTCGAACAAGTTTCATTCATCAAATCGATCGCAGTGATCGTGGATTATGGTGTCTGTGTTGGCTGTCTCAAATGTTTTAATGGAGTGCGTTGGGTTGGAACTGTTGATCGCTAGGCTATATGACTTCTGAAGTCCGTACCTCAAGACGGTACCTCAAGAAAATTTGAAACATTTCGTAAACGGAACTCCACTTTCACCTATGGGTTGCAATTCAGTTTAGCAATTCTTAGCAACTGATTCGTCCAAATAAAACTCATCCTCGAGCGCGCTGATAGAATTTTAATTTCCAACTCGGCATCTTCCTCATGGTCAACAAGCTTATTAGCGGACCTTAATAAGAAGCTTAATAGCAAGCACCAAAAAAAAAATTAATACAATCAACAACAACAGCAAAAAGCGGGAGAAAGTTGACCGTTTTTTGAAACAGCATCTTTGACAAACGTTTAAAATATGCAACCGGAAAGGCGATGGGAAACAAAAATCGGACAGACAGAATTAAACAGCGACGATCCCCCAAATGTCCCGGCCCGAGAAGGCGAAATTAAATACAATGCAAAAGCGAGAAAGCTGAATTTGCCGAAAGACGACAACAGAAAACGTGCGGGGCTATAAGTTGGAAACAAAATAAATAAAGTCAGCAAATCACAAAACACCGCGAGGTGCATTACCTTCACGTTGCGAATGGTGGAGTTTATTATTTTTTTTCGTAATTAAGATGCATCCCATTGGGCACGTTCCCCGGGCTTTGGGTTGGGATATGGATGGAAAATCTGTACCCTTTAATTTAGCTGTGCCGTTGCATATGAAATGATGATGTTCCATTTTTGGCCTATCCCGGGCCCCATAACGAAGCGAAACTGCGTGCGCGCGCGCGATGAAAATGTCGATTAATTATTAAATCCTACTAGCGCACTGGTGAAGCTGCGCCGCGCGTGAACGGTGAAAAGGATGTACAGTGCATATATCTATTGCGAAGTGAAGAGAAGAAAAAAAAACGCTCCCCGGAACAAAATAAATTCCCACCCGTACGCGAACGTTTCATTTTTCTCGCTTTTAATTTATAAAGTGAGCTTAATTGACTCCCGGTGCCATCGGTTAGGTGATGAAGAATTCTCGAACGGATTACGGCAGGGCGAAACGTCACAGGAGGAAGCGGTTTCGGCATACGCGGATTTAATACCGCCGACGATCTCGCGGCACGTCGATTTTTAGCTTATCGAGGACGGGTTGCGGGTTTTGCCGCTTTAAAGGGAAGGTTGTAAGCTCGTGTCCATATTTGGATAAGCGCATGCTTTTTTTTGCTTGCTGCTGTTCGCTTCGCGCATTTCGATGCGATCCTCGAGCGTACCGCGACCGAGAGAGAGAGAGAGAGAGCGCGTGAACGGGAAGGAAACATTTTTCCGAAGGGCGTCCAGTTGTCGTCACTCGCGCGTTCCACCGACGAACCGGCTCCGACTTCGGTGCGATCTTTCGCGATCTTGGCAACAAGTTTCGCGGCTTCCGCCGATCAGGGCAAGTTGTTGCAGCCTTTTTTTCGTTTCTTATTTGCTTCGTTTACCAGCTATAGCCAATTCTTTCTGCGCGAAGTGAAGAAAGAGGAGCGGGAAGGACGAGAAGGAAGAGTGGGTGGAAAAACAGGGGGGTGGAAATTGCTCTCACACACAGAACCCTCCGAAGGATTTTAATTGGATCGCAAACTAGATATTAGCGCTGTATCATACACGCGCGCGCACATGAAGAAAGCTTGCCCGGTGAAAGAATATCAATAAAAACGCTCTCGATCAGAGGTGACTAAAGAGTAGAGACGAGGAAAAAAAGGAGTCAAACAGCAAGACATAAAAACGGGCGTTGATAAAAAAAAAGATCTCGCAAAACCAGTTGCACACAGTAAAGTGCACAAAGTAAGACAAGCTTAAAACAAACGAGCGAGAGCAACAACAAAAAAAAATGAAAATAAGTAAAGACAACATAACATACCCCTCAGTACTGATAACAAAAGCTGGTGCAGAGTAGCAGTAAGTAAAGAATAACAAATATAAATAGTCCGATCGCGGGGGTAAGCCCTTCCCAAAGCGAACATCCTCCGCAAGAAGCTAACTCACATGTACAAACCCCACACCAAGGCGGCGTAAGCGGGGGTGGCGGGAAGGGTACGGGGTGTGTGTGTGTGCAAGATTATGGGACGTTGATAATAATTTTAATAACTTAAGTGCTTTCTTTGATCGAGCTAAATGCGCAACCGGTCACCGGGAGTTCCGAAATATGCTGCAGGGTTGGCTTGTTGCTTTGGCCATTTTTCCGGCATGCTTCCGAGACGCGACGAGATTAGCTTTAGCTGCAACTTGGTTGTAATTCCTGTATGACTCGGATTGCATGAGGGTGGGCGGGGGGTGGGGGAGGGGATATCGTACATTCGTCCTTAAGGGTTTGCGCAGGGCAGCGTAGTCAATCTTGTCGGTATTTTAAAAGTACATGCGCCTCCAATGCGTGGTGGCTGCTGGTGGCGCTCGATAACGTCACCGCTACCGTCAGTCCGGGCGTATGGCGGCTCCGTTGGTGTGCCCGTGGATGCCCGGTAAAAGGTGACATGTGTACCGGAGCATTCCGCCGGCAGATTGTGGCCGGTGTCGGTTCTAATGTGTGATTTGGGAGAGGGGCCGTAACTGGAATGGAATGTGGCCGGCAGTTGGTGGTAAACATTTTAAGCTGAAATTGCTTCTACCAGATAAGAAAATCGTGTGTAGCGAGGGTTAATTCGAGGGCTACGAAGCAAATGTAACGGAAGGAATGGAGAAAAGTACGCTTTCAATTTAAACTATTAAACATATTTTGCACGCTGAGCAACCATTACAGTAGGGTATATGTGTTGAGAACGATACCGGACAATCAACGACTGCAAGAGGAGTTAACTGAGGAGTTAACCGACAGATTTATTTCAGGAATAAGTGGAACTACTTCCATCGTTCTAAGTAAAAGAGACGCGAGATCAATTATTTTTGCCTGAATAGCTCAAAGCGCTGTGCATCATCAAACTTGCTGAAATAGATCCTCAATTTGGGTATTGTTCCTATGGCATAATGAAACGAATCCATAAATCAAGCTCAAGAGACCACATCTGGCCTTCACGTCATACTGCTCGATGAAGATGACTTCTGGAAGATGTTTTGTCACTAAATCTCATGCCATTTTGGAGGAACCTTTCGGAGACTTGATGAATGATGTGGATGCGTATAACTTATGCGTTCTGTAGTGGGGATATTGAAAAGGATCGAAAAGGTGTCGATCTAGCATGCGGGATCTCAAGAAGAATACTGTCTGTTTATGCATATGGTTTGGATACTACTTCTTAAGTAGGACTCGATCCCAATGCTACAACTCCTGATATCCTGTGGGTATTTAAAAATTTGTTGCTTCTGGATGGAGCCTTGAAGTTCTTCAAGGAACTGTTGTCCAAGAATTTTTCAAATAACTATTACAAATTAACTGATAGCGTTGTTCTGTAGCTGTATCTGCAATATCGGTTGGAGCTGTATCAACTACCAGTTGGAACTCTCATGAAAAATTGCGTGATCAATCATTATGTTTTTACAAAAAAAAAAAACTATAGAAAGCTAACAGATATTCGAAGAGCGTACATTCAGATGTGCGTAGAATTACGGTAATTAGATAACTTCAACTAAATACGCCGCAAGTTAGCCACGCCACATCAGTTTACTTAAGCGTCTCCACCTTGCATCCATTATCCACCCCATTAGTGCAGGTTAAAGACGACCGTTTTATTGCAAAGTACATTACCCATCGAAAAACTTTCACTCCTGGAGCTCCGCACGCTGCTCTGCTGCCCCGTCACATATTCTTAGGCAACGCCGCAACTCGACCGCGCTACCCTTGAAACGGTGCATAATCGGTGACGGTGACGTTACGGTTCGGGCTGGTAAGTGGTAAAACTTTCTCACTTTTACTATTAAAACGATTGCACACAGCAACGGCGGGATGTACCGCGGTGGGCGAACATTAGCTCTGGTTCGGCTGTTGTCACAGTTGCGTGGAAAATCTAATCGCTTCATAGTTTTGTGATTACGTCGCGGCTAAGGGTGGGTCGGGTAACAGGTAAGGGCGAAGTGGTGTGCGGGAACCGATCCCAAACAAAGTGAATGACAACCGAAAACAGCCAGTCACTGGTGACGACCCTCGGGTTGTTGTTGCTTCTTTCTACGCCAAAAAGGACGCGCTTGGTCTGTCACTCTAACGAGCTCTCAAGGTTTGGGAGGGCTTGCGGGCCAGGAAACGGCGAAGGAAAAGGCTCGGTAGGTGATTACTGGCATGCAGATGAGTGTCCCCATCTGCAGGAGTGTATGTGTGTTTTTTTTTGTACCCGATGTTCCAAATTGTAGGTGGCTGTTATGGCTGGTTCGGTTCGGTACAAATTAATTGTCCTTTACGCATTACGCTGCGATGGTCGGGGGCATTGCTTTGTAGCTTTTTTAGCACAAAAAAACACATCACAAAATTGAAAGTGTTTCACTCAATTTAAGCTCGGGTATTAGACTCAACTCTTTGCCTCGGTCAGGATGGTAAAAAAAAGCACTCCTCACATACACGCCCCTCTAAGCGTAATACACAGAGTGGCTCATCGAACACCCAAAATGCGAGGTAATGGAGTAATTTTGACAGCCAGCAAATTTAGCATTCGGTTAGACCTTGTTCTTCTTGCCATGTTGGCCTGTGCGCTGGTATTATTATTGTGGACAATTTATTGGTAGGCGTAAATTAGATTGTCTCCTCCAGCGTACGGATTTGGATTGCGCTGGGGCATTTTGTGTGAAGCGATGCGTCACTGGTTGCGCGGTTGTCTAAAACGCCACCAGAGCCAGAGCCAGACAGATGATGATGATTACGACGGTAGAACTATTTAGCTAGATTTGTTGTCCTATTTGCGTTTCCTGATGAGGTGAAAAACAACTGTTGAGGGTATGTTGTAAAGCTATTCTCATCCCAGACTGGACTTCCGTGCAATTTATGCATTATTATTAGTTCTAGTCGGTTAGCGTCCGTGTTTGCTCTGTATGAATGTGGTGTTTCACCTCCAGCGCTTAATGATTTGTATTATTTCTCATTTATGTGATATTACAAGATGCAAAAGGTGTTGTGCTTCACGCACACTAACGCTTTACATACCACAAACCACTCTTGACTGTGACTCTTGACGCACGAATGGGTTCGGCTACAGGCGAACGTATTGCGCGAGGGGTTTGGTTTTGACCATTTCCGTTCCGGTTGACGGAGTTTCGAGGATGACGACACTCGGGGGAGTTTATAGAACGGACGATCCTCTTTTTTCTACCGCTTTTCCAGTGAGCCAAACCGAAGTCACGCGAACTGACTTTGGGTAGATGTTTTGTGTATCTTCAGAGGAGCACTTATATTACTGCAGGTTTACAGCTGAGTAAGAAGACAGAAGTTTCAACTTTAAAAAAATATACCACAAATATCTCAGTTTGTGTTAAGTAGTCTGCAAATATCTTCATGTACATCGTGTGCCCGTTTTTGTCATCCCCACAAACCTTCAAACATCCGTGATTGATTGTCATTCTGTCTGGACGCGACATTGCTTCGCCAGAAGAAGAATTCCCTGAGGATTGTTTGGTTCTTCGCTTTCGCTCCGTTTCGTTTAGCTGTCGGATTCCACAGATGAACGATCGAATGATCGTGATCGTGGTGCGCGGTGTACGGTTGTAATTGCTCCACAATTGCTTAATGACACCGATAACACGTGTGCTGCATCGATAAAGTGACATGCCGTGGTGAGATCTTTATCAGAACGAGCGAGAATGTTGAAATCTTTCCAGCTTATTCTGACCCACATCCTCGCGCTGGACGCATATGTTGAAGATAGAGCTCCACGGAGATACGTTCTTTTCTCCCTTGACGGTACGATAACTCTTTGCGACAGCTGTCTTTTCGGGCGTTTTGGGGTTAGGTCACCCGACCGGATGTTATTGCTCGTGACGTCAGGCGCGTCCCTGATAGACCTGCCAAATCGTTGATGGGGTACTATCACGCCCTCCGGTCATCGCCGCTCGTGCGGTCATAAATCATTCCACTGCACTTCGATAGCGCTGCTTCAGGTATTGATATTTTGGGACTGTTCGATAGTCCCGCCGTGATTAGACGACCGGAATGCGCGTACTCCAGCGCCAATCGATCGAAGCACTGGCGCACTAATCCCACCGGCTCTAAGTAAATCCCCTGTACGACCGGTGGATAGCCGCATGAGCGGCAGGTTTATGATGATCGGGTGGTACCGCAATCAAACGCTTTCTTCAGTGGACGAACTGCTGCGCGAGGCAAGGTGTCTGGAGGGCGAAAACACTTGATTCGCTATATCGATGGGTCAGCGGGTGCCTGCTGATAAGGGATGATGATTATTGAAAGTGATAAAACGGGAGTCTTCAATGAGGTACTTTGGCTGAGAGGCAGGAGGACACATGAACTGAATTTTCGTAAGAAGCTATTATTGAACGTCAAATTGAGCTATTCTGAAGTTTAATTGCCATACCTGTGCTGATATTGATCCTAAAAATTCTTGAAATGCTGACATAGCAGATGAGATGCGATCTACGATCTTCACTGTACAAAACATCAAAAGTCGAGACATAATACCAACTAAAGATCTCAACTTAGGCAGACATATTCCTGAAGTATGTTCACATATGTTGCATTATCATGTTGTACAAGTTCCAAAGACGGAAGAAGCACAACTCGACTCGATTGAGGGTGTTGAAGACATGTTTGAAAACACACTCATTCTCGTGTGCGATACGAAACGGGTGATAAAAACGACTCTTGCCCATGCTCTTCCACGTCCCTCTAGCAGCAAACCCAATATCTTCCAACACCTCACAAGGTAATAATATTGTACGATCGAAACGTGGTAGAATGTTGACTTCCCGTTTGCATTATGCAAGTGTTCGGTTTCGTTGTCCCTTTTCGGGTACTCGCATAGATCGCTGTCCTGCACCTTCACCTCTCCATCCATCCATCCATCTACTCACCGGAAGCGTTAATAGCGATCGGAAATGAACCTGCGGAGGTGCGCTTGGTGATGCGTAAGAGAGACTCGGGTCTCTGCCTGCTGCCGTCTGCTGTTGCTGTCTGTCGATCGGTTTCCTTTCCAATGCGCCGCGGGTCCGGTGCGTAGTGCGGTGCGTCACGCGAACAAGCAAACCCGGATGGATGGGTCGACGTCTTTACGAAAGGGTCAGCGTTTCGTTTCGGTTGTAACAAGTGGGTGCGCACACAAGTGGCGATGCGCAAGTGGGTACTTTGATGACCCCTGAGTTGCAGGTTGCTCTTTCTCGTGCGACCCGCATGCCCGCAAACCCGCAAAGTCCAGACGCTGAATGCGTCAGCGTGCGCGGGAGTCAGCTGAGCGTGTCAGAACGTTTGAAGGTGACGACGATCGCTTTGAAAAGAACGGAATGATCGCGTCGCAGGACTATAATCCCGCGACGCAGTCAAATGAGACAGCCGTCAGCGCTACGTTGCCAACCGCTTCCCAGTTTTTTTTCGGACGCTTCGGTTTCGACGTAGATGCAAAGTTATTTAATTTAAAGAATCAGATAAACAGTCTACCAAACTTCCGAGCGGATCCGTTAGTTTGGATAAATAAAACACAAGACTTCTCGGCTTCTCGAGCTTTGTCGGCACATATTTACGACCGTTGGAGTAGGGTTTACCGTTGGGGTTCTTTCGATGCGAAGAATGTTGGAGGGTTTTAGAGGTTCTGAGAGCAATGTTTGCAAAGATGCAAAGAACCATTTCGTCTAAGGCTGCCAAAAGTCTAAAGGTTTGATTCCAAAATCTCCGCTTCGTCACCATTCGCGAAAGAGACTCAGATGCTCAGACGAAGAGGACATCAGAGACCGAGAGACATGCGAATGTAGACGATTATCGACATTCTGCCGCAGCCCGATAGAGCGTATCACCATAAATCTCGTCTAGATTTGGCATTGGTACGCCAAACCAGCAGCTCCCTTTGCATCGCACTCCAAGCACAGTAAAATATGTGTAGCATACATATTCGTCACGTCCAACAGTTGCCGGTATCTTCCTGGTATCGGCCGGGATCCTTGAGTTCCCGATCGAACGCGGCCCGGCAAGTTCGGCATCCGATCGGTTCTCCTTCTATCGGTTTGCGGTTTCAAGAAATCCTTCGGCGACGGACAGAATCCATACCTCCAAAAACGTGAACGCCAGGATTTTGCGCATATTTTGTCCCTTCCCTGGGCCATTTCACTCCCTCCGTTCGCTCCTTTACCACTTGTTTAAACGTAATGCCGCGCAGCATAAAATCAGCATAAAATCTGCACCATCGGTCAGCTTCGTCCATAATTTTGCGGCAAACGAGAATATCAAATGAAACTGAAAGAAAAACGGAAAAACTCCACAACGGACATCGAAAAACAAAACCAAGAAAAACGTCACCGTTCACCGGTGCCCACCGGTCAGAACTAGAAACGAAAACGGGCCCGTTGGCATAAAGAACCGAGAACTCGCACGGGAAATGGTAAAACATTAAAGAGCAACAAAAGTTGAAGAAATGTAACAAAAAAAAAAGAATCACAAACTTTTAACTAAAAACGAGCTAAAAGAGCAGCAAAAAAAGAAAAGAACAAATAAACACAAAACATGATACAAAAAAATACAGGAGGAGGAAAAACTGTAGCATAAAATTGTATCTCGGCTGGGTGGACAGATTTTTCTTGCCGACTCGTCGTTTTTATTTTTTGTATGTTTTGTGACCCCCTGAGCAGATCGGTGAGCAATATGTTGGCTTCCTCCCCCGTTTGGAGCCTTTCCTTTCGGGGAGTGCGAAGGACGAACGAACTGCATCGCAACAGGATCAGGATCATTCGGGGCAGTTTGTCGATCGTTCTCTCTCTCTTTTAGGCTGTTGCTTCACGCGGCAGCAATAAGGGCTTTTCGTTTGCGGTGTCCGTGTGCGCTTTGCAAGATTGCGATCTTTCTCCGCCAAAAAAGGGGGACCCCAAAAGGGTGGAGCTCCTTCAGCCCCTGCACCTCAGGTGGAGAACGGAAAGGGGAGCGTTTGCGCACGCGTTGAGACCATTTCGCTTATTGGCAATTCAAATAATCGTGCACATTCTAACCTCCCCCGTCCCATCTACACACACACACGGGGTGTCTCCCGGGTATGCTTATTGCCTTCTTATTATGCTCAGAACCTTGTCCCTGGTTTCAGTAACACTGCCCGGTCGTACCGTCATAAGCTATGGGTGCAAAGATTGTTCAGCTGAAGCCAAGAAGCGGCTTCCAGGCTGTAATCTCCTTTGAAACACAAATCGTCCCAACCGTCCGTGTACCGTCGGCCACCAGGTCCACCGGTGTCATCTGGATATTGTGTCTCCCACAATCACCCGGCCGGCCGGGGTTGCATCCGATGCAGTGATGCGGGGCATCAAAAGCGCATACGCAACTTCGATCTTTCTTTTCGTCCCTTTTTCGGACCGTATCGGATGGATATCGGCCGACGGCCGACGCGACTATCCCAGCGGGTATGTAGATGTGCGCACCCCTTGCATACATATCCATACATCGGGCGAAATGGTTCGATGGTCGGGCGCTGCACCGACGCTGCACGAGCATAAATCAATGCCGTGTGACATATATCCTTCGGATGTCAGGCCAGATATTGCTACTCCTTTTCTTTTGCATTTTTTTTCCACCGCGAGATCTTCACCGTTCCGCACCGAGCTTCAAGCTTCCCGTCTTTTGCGGGGGAATGTTGGGTGCCCTTTTTTGGAGCATTGATTTTTGGGTTGGTGAGGTTTTTTCTCCCTTGCTTTCTTTCTTGTTTTTTTGTTTTCCTTACCGCTGTGCCGGTTACAACTGGGCAGGGGGAAATTTTGTTGTTGATCGCTTTCGAAGCAGACAATGATCAATGAGACCACGCTGTGAACGTTGCGAACCGTGAGGTGTTCATTTAAGTACGGCATAAGACGCCTTAAAAGAGTTTAGTCAGTAACAGTAAAATCGATAACGCCCGAAGGAACATCCTGCGTTGGAGTTCAAATCTCACTTCGAACTTCACATGAGCAGAACTCTATTGCATTTACAAATATTTGAAGTCATTTGGGGATTTTCGATGTTTTTTAATATACTGAAGGATGTCGATCGAATATCATCTTGACCATTATTAGCTCTATACTCGGAATAGCCCTTTTGCCTTGCTATATCAGGCATCTCTACTAGTCTAGGATTATGTACCAGTCTTGCCCCGTGTCAGCTGAACCGCTGAGTCGCATATCTTCAATTGTTTCGCTAATTTCAACAGAGTTGTTAATATCTTCAATGGCAACCTCAAGAGATCCTGCAATTGCGGACATTCGTTCACTTTTATTCACATGTCGCTAGATGTCGTCTAAATTCAGATGATATTTAGACATCAGTACCTGTCTTGTCTCTCCTGCTCAAATCGCTTCTTCCAACTGCACCCCATGGCTGCGTCATATAAATCTACTCTAGCACGTCATCACAAAACTGGTATCAACTAGTAAGTTATTGATCCAAAGAAATAGTCAAGCTACCTCTCAAGTAACTCAATCCAAGGCCCTCAAAGCTCTAGCAGTAAATGAGAGTGATATTGATATTTGGTGATATTTGCTGTACAATCTTAAAAATTAATTTTAATCATAAATTCTTCAAAACCATCCCGCAACACGCAATCACTGGTGGGAAATTTTTATTTTCACCGCAATAAATAGCCGCTTGCGGTAGATAACTTTACCGGAAGCATATCGGTTTCAAATCTCACCGATAAGTTCGCCACCACTCGGCGCACGGCAAAGGCCACAAAACACCGAAAGTCGTCACACTTGAAGACGAGAATCAATATCAAGCGTCGTTCCCCCTTCCAAGCTTCCCGGGCCTGGGACGGTTGGCAATAAAATAACGCTCAAGCGGCATCTTTCTCACCGATATTCGTGATTTCTTCCACATTCGAGTGGATCGCAAACAGTGGTCTCGGTCCCGGGGCGCTAATCTTACCACTCTCGGCGAAACCACTCGGAAGTACTGATCAAACCGCGAACTGGGGTAGTATACACTGCACAGTGCTCACTCCTCTGTACATTACGCTCCCGAACCACCGTTTAATCGGCTGAAGTGGATATCGCAAACGTTTTGCTTGCGTGTTTGATTGCGCACGCGAATGATCGGTTGTGCTAAAAGCTGCAGCTGGACGTCAGTCAGTCAACTGTTGACGAATCACATTTAGAGCAGCCGTAGAGTGCAATTTGGTAAATTAAAAACGTTACGCTTTTCATTATGTCCACGATGTGATTGTTTTCGCGCGGAGAAACAGCATCCGTGAGGGGAGAGGGGAGTTTTTTTTTGTTGGCTTGGGTTTGTCCTCCAGAGGGAAATGTTTGGACGTTGTTGAGAACAATGTCGATAAACAATGGTCACCAGCTTTGGGCTTCCTCTGTGCTCCATATGTTCAACGCGTAAGAAGCACGCAGCTGACGATGCGCGAGACATTGGAAAAATCTTATCCTAACCTTTAACCTCTTCCAGCTTCGAGCGACGTTTGGTAACGGACGCCATTTTGCAACCGAGGGGTGAGCTTGAAGTTGTCGCACTCTACTCTCAACCGAGATCCGTGAGGTCTTCCGGTACTCATAATTAGGAAGGGGTTCCCGCTACTGCTCGCATTCAGGTTTTCCAATCGCGTTGTTATTTTTTTTTTGTCAATCTCGTCAATTCGTACTATTATTATTTTGAGCCCCTCTGGCAGTCGGGACGTCCCGCTGGGTTGCTCCGGCAACCGGGAAAGCTCGGTTCCCCGGGGCGTTCCATTATTATTCGCTTACCGGCACGCAAATCGCGCATTCGCACGCAGCAGGACGGACGGCAATGGTACGGCAAAAGGTTTGGAGGAGAGTGTTTGTCATTTGGCTGTGGCTTTATTGAGCGATCGTTCGTTGCGGTTCTCATGGTTGCGATTGGTTGGCAGGCTTAATTCGTTGGTTTTTATTTAATTCGTTCAAAAACGTTCCACCGTTCGGAAGTGACAGAGGGTTGAGCATTTAAGCGTTATTAACTTACTGCAAAATGTGTTGTTCTTGTGAACTGCCACAGTAATTGAAGCCACACTCGCATCAACTCCAACACGTGTGAGGCAAACCGAATCAATCCTAAAAACGCATTATAAAACACCCATGTGACAAAAGATCGACTTCCGGCCTCAGTGCAACACCACCACCACCACCAGGCTGATCGCGCACATCGCAGAAAGAAACAACGACCAGTTCCATTTGTCAATCATGCTTCCTTTTAATTAATCGTCCACCTAATGCCATTCATTTTCCGGCCTGACGCGCCTTGTTCGTTAGGCGGCAGGTCGGGCACCGAACTGTGCAACGGTCACAAATGCAACCGAAGTGCAGCGAATTGTTGCACTATGAGCGTACCAGGCGCGCGGTGTAATAGCAAAACCCGCCAGCGTGCTTTGTACGGTGACGATTGGACAATCGACCAGAATCCGCTACGCGGGAGGGTGGGTTCGGGTTTCGGCGAGATGCCGCCCAGAGATTAGGACCCGTTGAAGCCCGGTAGCGACTATTGTAAGCGTTTGTTGCGAACCAGTGCGAGTTGGTTAAGGTGCGAAACGGAATGAAATATGTAGTACTGATCGAATTTGATGCTATGCTGTATGTAAGCAGTGCATGAAGCGTTAGGAGTGGCATATGCAGCTGGTAGGAAATAACAGTTTAATATGTATAAAAAAATTCACATATATCTGCTTAAACTTAAACGTTTATGGGTTAAATATATCAGAAAGTTAATATAAATCAAAAATAACATTTTTCTACTTTATTTTACACTGTTTGACGAATGTTATCAACTCTTAATTATGATTTGCATGATTTACAGTGGTGGTCGTAGAAATATGGCCGTGGTTTAATTTACTTTAGTCCAATAAAATATTGATTGTGTTTTAAATACTTTATTTTTATTTGTATGTCTCATTATTACTTAATTGATTAAAATATGTTTCCTGATGGATTAAAGACCTTGCGTGCCAATTAATTTCTATAATCAACTACAAGTCTAGGTTGAATGATTTGGTCAATATAATATGACTAGTTAAAAAACAGTGATTGATTGTAATAAATTTTACTTAATTAGAATTATGTTTTCCTTATAAATTTGTCTATCCTTTGCCTTTGGTATACGCATTACAATGGTTTGGCATGCCACATGAAAAATTGTTGATTTTCTACAGCTTCTTGACCACTTAAAGGTATACTTTTTAAGCGAAAAAAACGACTTTACCCTTTGTGTAGTGTCAAATTTGGGAGCTTCTTAAAATCATTAAAATAACAGAAGGTTTTCTACAGCATGTTATTTGAAACACATGTTGAAGTTGTCTCGTTGGGTTGTTTATAAAAAATGCCAGAAAGTCCTAAATTCAATTAAAAAAATGCAAATATAATCATCAGAATGATACAACATGAGATATTGGTTTGCAATCGAAACTTCATCAGCAGAAAATTTAATTAAAAATAGTATAAATAGCTACCATAATACAGTGTTCACTCTGGTGGTCTTATTTAATCGGCCACCACTGTAATTTTTAAAAGCAATTTTCCCAACAGATTACTATCCAATTTGAATGATTTCGTTTGATGATCAACTTTATCAATTAAGCAACCTTGTTTGAAAGTTCTACAGCGAAACCTTAGTGATCCATCCAACTATTTGTTCTTGATCGCTTCATACAAGTATCTTACACCTTCCCAGCACGATCATGCATCCACCTTGGCACACTTCTAGCACATTGATCTATCACGCTTTCGGAACCTTACGCACGTTTGTGTGTTTGTTTGTATGTGATAGAGTACGGAGTACGGTATTTCGACATAATTAAAATCGCTTTACTATCGACCCGAAACCACGCGAGGAATGGGGCCCGTCGGTGTAGTGAGGAGAAAAATAAACTATTTATTTTGTGCTACATAATTTGCATTTTCATTTGCAACGCATTTGCCCCTGCTGACCTCTGTGAGTGATGGGGTGAGGAAAAAAGAGGAAGAAAACACACCAACCCAACCGGAATAGCAGTACGAAACGGTGGTTGTGTTCGGTGTGGAACCAGTGCCTCGCCCATAACAACGACGCGCGGAGTTCGGTGCGCGGTTCCGATGGGCATTTCAGTGATGCAAGCAGTGGGATGGAAAGAAATTGAAAGAGACAGAGCAGATGCAGAAATGGAATAGAGATGCTGAAATCAGTTTGCTTCGATGGAGCTGCCCGAATCGTCACCGGGCGTCGTGATGCGTGAAGGAACCGAAGCCATCGCTCTCCATCGGATGTGAGCGATGCGTATCCGTAAGGTGTGGTCGAAAATTCCTCCCCCTCGGTACGATCGGTCTCGATTTTCCACCGTGACCGGGCGGAAAAATTGAACCACAACCCAACTCCACCTTGGAGCCCTGCCCACTCCTTCAGCCTGCGATTGAACCGTTTTTTCCTTCACTCCACTCCCTGTGCTCGTCCAAAGTGAGGATCGTGCTCAGTAGCTACAAAGTTAGCGGACTGGTTGGGGAAAACGGTAACGTTTCCTAATATCCGATTTGATGGTCGGTGGCCCGGTGCATAAATCATAGCTACGTCAGCAGCAAACGGAACATGAAAATAACAGCTGTTTGGTGCAATATCTGATGCATAATTTACCCGCAGCCAGGGTTTTGTATTATTTATGCGGCAAAGTGTGTGGAAAATTTGTAACATCATCCTAATGAAATGGGTATGATGATGGTGCTTGATACAAAAGAATGAATGTGTTCCAGTTCCGAGATGAAGTGGATTAGGCAAGATCAAGTTACAAGTGTATTTGTTCATTCTGAGGAGAGGAGGCTTTCTTGGAGATAAGTTATATCACAATTTGATTGAAACTGTTAAATAAGACATTATCTTCTCCACTTTGAATTAAATTGGGGGATAGATATCTCAGACAACTTAACTCGTATGAGAACCCTTGGAGAATTCCTCATTTTGAGCTTCGAATCTGACGGGTAACTTTATTTAACATCAGCATCAGTAAAGCAACTCCAATGTTGAAGTTTCCTGCATTAATCAAGATATTACACAATTATTTCTCTAATTCCGTCTAATCTAAACATCAAGAATGGAATGCGGCTCGATTCGAAATGAAAATTAAAATAATGCATGTAAAAATTCCCAACTTTCCGAGTGACGTGCCGATGATGAAACGGAAATTAAACGCAACCGTACATGACGGGCCACGGGGAAATGGGAGGGTGAACCACACCACCCGCAACATTAACGCGCCTGGCAAGCGTTTTCCGGGAGAAAGAACATTGGACCGCATGGTCGGTCAAGCACGGCCAAACGTTTCTTTGTGCGACTCGTTCCGTGGGCTCGTGCGGGACTCGACGAAGGAAAATCACACCCAAAACCCGAGCAAAACGGGTAGCGTACCACTTTTCGACTTAGGGAGCCGTTTTTCCGCGTACGCGTAATTTATGATAAACTGAAAAAAACCTGAAACATCATAATAACAGTGGTAATGGTGTACGAAAACAAAATTAATGACAACGATTTTACTCCGTGCTGTTGTGTGAGGCAAACCAGCAAAAAAAAAACATAGTACTGGGTGGTGCCGTACGGGTTATGGATGACTTATGCCTGTGGAAGTGGTACGACCCTCGGTACATGCGGTGTGCTATCTTCGGACGCACCGAACCGAGAATCTTGAGGTCCATAAATAGTGACATTAAACGGGTTGGCCACAGTCACCTATCAGCAGCGTCACGGGGCCGTGAAAATCCACCGCGGGGCCATCCAATATCCGGCTTGGGCAGCTTTAGACGAAGATGCCCGCTACTGTCAGGAAGCCATTCCCGGCTTGAAGGTGATAAAAGTGGTGGGTTTCTGGTACGGAGGATGATGTGGACAATCATCGCCTGTCCACTGCTTGAAACCCACAATCAGACATGGCACGATGCAGACAACACAAAAAAATGCTGGACGCTTGAAGTCATGTGTGATTTATGTTCGCTGTAGGTATTTTCATGGATGGACGCGATCGCCGCCGCCACGAGCTACTTGCGGTCGTGGTCAATTTAGTCCGACCAATCCAATCGGAACCGTACCGAATGATAATGAACGTGCCGGTAGAGAACGATGGAGGGGTTTGTTGACACGGTTTTAGCACCTAATTTAACAGTGATTACTATTTCACAGCTGGCTACTCGCTGACCGGGCCGGGCCATTCTAGCCGCTCATGAAAATTGATCACACATACGAGCCGTGAAATGAGTGTCACCACTAGCGATAACAACACCAAATTGAGTGGTTTTGTTTTTGTTCCATTCGGTACATAAAAAAAAGTGTGGAAGCACCGGACCAGCGGGAATTACGATGGCAGCGGAAAAAAAAAAATCTTAACTCACCATTTACCGATAATCACCACAAATGTTGAACACTTCTTTTTTTTTGGAGAGCCCATCTACTAGTGCACGCCGCCACCGGACACGGATTATCAGCTGTCACTTTTTTGTTGCTGTTGTGCACTCTTGATTGTCATTCAATTTAGTTGTCGGCGGCGGCCGATTGACATTTGTCATCGCCGTTGTTGTAACGCCGTGAGGCGATGTTTTTATTCGGTGTGTTCGACATTCAGACGATCGATCGAGTCCGTGTGTACAGCTTGTAGTGCATGTAATACCAGAAGAAACAACGTGCAAACAACAAAAGTCTGGTCGCTTGTTTGAAAATATTCCAACACGTGATAACGGGCGGCATCGTTTTCGATTATTTAACACGGCACGATCGACCGGAAAGCTTCAACCGGGTGGACGAGGCGCCACCCAACGTTGAAGAAGGAACCTCAGCTGTCCTATCAGCCAACGCCAATCAGCTTTTGTTGGTCGCATACAACCATGGCAGGTATTTTGGCGGACCTGTCGGTCGGCGATATGTGAAGATATTCCGCCCGAACGGACGCAGTTGCCATATTGCGATTTTCTGATCGAGATGCGTCGGAGTTTCTGCTTTGTGTTGTTCATTTGTCACTTTTTTTGTGCTTTCATAATGACGTTTGATTCTGGTACTGTTATGTCTGCGGGGTTTTGTCATTTTTGGAGTCACCGTACGATACTGCACGGTCGGCATACTAATCAAGCTACAAGCAACGATGAATAACTGCGAGAGTTGGAGGTGCGTTCGCTCACTACGAGCTGTTTAATGTCGGCTCATCAAGTAACATCAGATATTTGTGAACATTTAGATCCAATTTATTAGTAAACGTATGGAAGATTCTCTCGCATGGGTCATAACTATTTAAAATAACTTCCACTAAAGCGGGGGTCTCTTCGGATTCGGGCAGCTAACGACTGGGCAAAGCGACCATAACCAGTTTACATTAAGGTAAATGTGTTGCTCGGACTCTCCGTGGTTCATGCCGCGCTGTGTCAGTGCGTGGCGTTGGATGTCACGACTTTTTTTCAACAACAGTGACATTCGTTCCCGTGGAGCAACATCGAAGGGCCTCGGTCGGGTATTGCTGAAGAAGCTAAGCACCAGTGTACAAGATATGCTGCCCGTAAGTTACTTCTTAAGATATGGATCTAGAAGATACTCTAACACACACACAGAGAACCTTCTGGTAACAACGGATTCAGCTCTCCGAACCAGCAGAGGCGCAATCGGGCAACCCCCAACCGAGAGCAACCAAGACTCGGTATCCGAAATCGGTACGGTTCCTTGATCTTTTTGCGCATTTGGGTTTTGTCATTTTTGCCCCGTTCTAGAACGGCCACAAAATGACCGCTATAAAGCGCCGTAATATCCCTGCTAAATGTCTTTGATGGTGTCCTTGGACCGTGGATGACCCGTCGCACCGTTTGATGCTGCTTAAAATTTGCCGAAAAACATTCTGCGGTAATAGTTTATGATCGCTAAAACTTAAAACAAACAAAAAAAAAACACATCGCTAACCGTAACAGCTGAGCCTTGGAGCGTGTTGGATGTTGTACGAGGAATATGTCCCCTTTTCCCTAGGTCTGTTACCTTGCCGCTTTGGGGGAAGTTGGTTAGAAAACGAGCTGGGGAAGCGACAAGAAACACAAAACGGGATGATTTGTAGCGCATCCTATCACCGGGACGGAATCTTGTCCGTCGGCGACAAAAGGGGCAGATTTCGGTGATCCATCCACCGCGGTTGATGGATTCGACGTACCGATCGTCGCGCGGTACGGTGCGACCCCGGTCGACACGGCGACCCGGGGAAGCTTATCGGCCGTTGTCGATCTCGCTTTTGCCGTGAGGCCGAGGGTCTAGTGTTGATGGCCGCAGCACTATCGTCACGATGGGCTTGCCGCCGTTAAGATGACTTCAGGTGAGGCTGCTAACCGCGAGCTGGAGAGGTAATCAGCGAAAGGGGATGACTTTCCAAGAAGGACGTGTACCGTGAAGTCCCGTTTGGGTTGGCGTGCGTCTTCATAGGCTTTGATCGCGCTCGGATGGTCGGAAGGGTTTTGCGTGATGAAGTAGTCGGGTGGGATATAGGATCTGGCTATTTCAATAAAGTTGTCGATCGACCATCTTTCCGCTACCGGAAGGTTAATGTGGATTGGTTTGATACAGCGGAAAGTAATAGCACGAGCTGCTCTAAAGGCAATATTTTGAAACATTTTTAAATGTCACTCGCTCTTGAGGTGCTTACAGACAACTGATTGCTATATCACGTTGTGATGTATTGCTTCCTGGTCGAACTCCAATCGCCGGTGAAGCACTTAATCCCCCTAATTTCCGTTCGCCAGGCTCCAGAACTTGAGGGAAGAGGAGTAAAAAGTACCCAGAGTTAAGCTCGTTCGCTTCATCAATCACTGGCGAGTGGGTTTTCCACACGCTACTCCAGAAGAAGGTCCAACAGCCGGTTCCATCGGTGATAGTCGTTCGCCTTTCCGCCGTCCAGATTGCAATGGCCCGTCATCGGGTACGAATCAATCATAATCG
This sequence comes from Anopheles moucheti, assembly GCF_943734755.1. Lineage (NCBI taxonomy): Eukaryota > Metazoa > Arthropoda > Insecta > Diptera > Culicidae > Anopheles > Anopheles moucheti. The sequence continues at coordinate 94,254,575 of NC_069140.1, read as the reverse complement.
ACGATGTGAAATTTGTCACCTTCCAGACGCAGTACGAGCGCGGGACGCCGTTGACGCCAGCGATAAGACGCAAACGATGGCACATGATTTACGGGAGGTTCCACCACCAGCTGCCAGGCGGCTGCTGGTACGCTGCACCACCGTCCGAACAATGTTGTGGTGATTTTTACTGCTCATAAACATTAACAGCACACATTGGCAGAAATTTTTCAAAACAACAGCACAAAAATAAACCGGTTGGGAAAGCACACTGCCGACCGGAATGAGTCATAAAAAAATGCGTGTGTCGCAGGTATTGTAACCTTTTTGCTGCTTAAAGACATCACAAAATTCGAGTTGGCATGTGTTCCGTCGGTGTGCAATCAAACAGTAACCACCGAAAAACAGGACGTGCTGGCACGTGCGCCGATTTGACGTTTAACTCGCTGTACCGTTAGCGGGTATCGGAACCAACTCTCACTCTCTCTCCTCGGCACACGCGAGGAGGTCAAAATGCCTTTGCAAGTGACGCACGTGCGCACGAACGTCACGGGATGACACGATTTCGGAGGTGGCTCGATGGTGTCGGATCGGTATCTGGCCAACAGTGTTGGGCGTGTTTTGGGTAGACTAGAGCTAGATAAACGCGAGATGCCTCTACGCCTCCGGTTGGGCGAGATTTGATCCGCATCTCCAAAATGTGCTCTTGCGCGGTGCGTAAATTACGGTTGACACGATCGGGGATATCTTCGCGACAAACGCTGACACGTCTGGACCATCGAGACGTGACATCCACCGGAAGGTTTAGGTTAGGTAACCGGACAACTGAGTAGCATGTACGGGCATTTCGCACAGACACACGTGGAGACGTGAATTCCACGAACTCGGTGGCGTAGGGAAACCCTCAAACGGTCGACCTAGCAAGATGTCCATGTCGTAAACTGAGAATTCTCATGGCCAGAGGCTAAAGTTCGTACCTTTGAGACGTTGGGCTGTTGTTCTGTTTATTTGAGCAAGGGTTTTATTACGCCCCGAAAAGAACAAGATGACCAGCGAAGCGTAACCGAGGAATAAAACATGATCAGCAGAAGGGGTTAGCTAATTGTCACGGTTCCTTCAGTTTGAGGCTTTGCGTGGAAGGAGAACTTAACAACATGCACGTATAGGAAGATGCTACACATAAAATGTATTATTCTGAATGTCCGAAATATTGTAATATTCAGGCAGAAATGTCTCACAGTTTTGAAAATACTGAAGAGACCCAAGAGGGATTCGTCTAAAGTGTCGCATATCTTCACACCAACATCCAAGAGCTTTGTTATTTTCACTCTTGCAATGTAAACAAAGCGACTACACCTCAGCCTTTCCCTCTCAGCCTGCTAGATCTGAAGATTCCACCAACGTAAAAGGGTGTTTCCCATTGTCCCACCGGAACTTTAGAACGTCGTTCGTTTGTTTTGTCTCGTTGCATGTGAGTCGGTGGTAGTTGTTTAAAAGGTAACAATCTCAAGGACGAACTTTTTCCTACCGCCACCATCGGTAAGTTCATTGTGCCGCCAGCTGATCCATTGTTTGTTTCCATATAAGAAAATTGAGCCGGCCCAGAGATGGATTGTCCCAGTGGCCCGGTTTTTCCTCCCTTTGCACCCGGTGCCGGTGAGAATGTTTTTTGCGGGTTGAGGGGCAGGGTTGGAACTACGGCAAACCTTACTACTACTTTGTGTCAAAGTTACTCTCCAATGCCCCACGGGTACCCACACCGGGTCCGGGAATGTTTTGGACCAGGGTTGAGAACAATTGATTATTGTATTAAAATTACCCAAGCCGCACCGGGTTCTCCGTCCCAGACATGATCTTTGTCTCTCACACACTGCGTTTGATCAGCGTTGGGGGTGTGTTTGAAGAAACTGGTGCGTTTTGCAAAATCGTCACCGCTCACACACACACACACATACACCGGTACCGGAAGGCTAGAAGAATTTGCCAACACAACTAGCTGAGACGGCAAGTGTACACCAACGCCTTCCCAAAACCACGTGCGTCTGGGAACTGGACTTTCGGTTTCAGGCAGGCAAAGGGAGTAGGTTTTGGGAGGCCCTTTGTTTGGGAGACATTTCTCAAGCCAGGCTATCAACAGATGGCCGAGAAGGGGAGACTCGGAATAACAATCGTCTCACAACGGTGATTCTGATCCGATTTGATGCCTTCGTGCAGGTTCGACGAGGTCTGTAAACTTTGAACCCTGATGATTCCTGATTCTTTGGAGCTTCTCCTACCGTCTCACATTTACTGATGCAGCTCACATACAGCTAGAACAATACCTCTCCGGAGTGTGAAGTTTTCTTTGGAGGCAAATAATTTGGCTGAGAAATTCTCAGAGTACGCTTCCGGTGATGCAACTCCGCGCGGGACAGAGCGAGAACAAAGCCACAACAAATGCCAGCTGATCCAACTAACTGGCCGGACATTTGGGGCCCGGTCTTGGGACCAGGTGATCCAGGTGAACTTGAAATATCCAAAGTTCCTTCTGACGACCGACGGGGGTACACCTCCGCCACTGATTGGGTCGGGTGGGTGGTTGAATGATCCACTTCCCATGAGTGAAACTGCTTCGATTTGCATTGCATTGTTGTCTGGATGGCGCGTGGTCGTGTAGGGTTCAAGCTTAGATTTGTATTGTTAGCTCACACACACTTGGAACCTTTTACTCCGCGATGTCTAATTTCTTTACACTCTTTTATTTGTGGAACTTATCGATACAATTTGATAAAAAGAATTTTGGAAAACATTAACAATTAGTTCTTCCAAAAAATCCTTCAAATTCTTCAATTGTGGGCGAATTCTTGAAGCTTCTATTGGCCAAACTCCATCTACCCAATTGTTTTTTTCTGAGCATATTCTTCACTATCTTAGAATCAACCGATTCCTACCATGATCAAACAGAAACAATGTGCAGATACCGTAAACGTACAGCGAGCGGAAGCTAATATCGCAGCGTTGTCACGATGTGCTATCCGTTCATGATTTCACGTTTCTGGTACAATTCGCGAGATCATGATCCCGTTGAGCGGCATAGGGGCACCGAGGTCCTGCAGGGCGGCATCGTGAGGATCATCTGCCATCGATACATTGGACAAATTGGGGGACCAAACCTATGGCCGTGTAGACGGAGTGTGTGTGTGTGTGCGAAACGTGTTGTGGGGAACGGTCTTCAGCACTGTTGGTGGTCCTAGTGCGTTATCTAGAGGAGCCGCTCAATGTTTGCCAAAGCCACGAAGTGAACCCAGCCGGTGAGCAAACATGGAACCGCTTTAGTTGTAGCTTCTGCTCCACACGCTGAGGTAGCGGTGGTAGTCGACCGTGTTTGGGGAAGAGACGAGCACGACTACCGACGGCGACGTCACCTACCGTGTGACCCATATCGTTGCTTATCGTTAAGCTAACATGGCTCGGGAATCGGTCCAACACTGCAGTTCCCTTGGGTTACATTTTATGTTACAGAAGCGATTGGCTATGTTTACGTGAGGTTTATCGTTTAAGGCTCCTTTTTGTTAATATTATAAATTGATAACCTGGGTATAACAATCTTATAACAATCTTCTGGCTCTTGTTACAGTTCTCCTCAGCATCAACCGCAACAGAGCTACCATCGGAATTACGAGGAATATGTCCACCCGATGCAGCAGCAGCAGCAACAACAGCAGCAACACAATCCGGCGGCCAGTTCGCCGCTATCTACCCTCTCCCAACACGGCAGCATGTTGGCCCCGCAGAGCCCCAGCATGCTCGGAGGCAGTAATGGCATGATGCCTTCGCCGCTCATGCAGTCTCACTCGCCACTACTCTCGTCGAACGCATCCCTGCTCCAGTCACAGTCCCCGCTGCTGTCCAGCTCACCGCTAATGAGCCAGTACAGTCCCTACCATCACCAGGATGTGCCGATGCCGACGATTCTGCCCCAGGACGAACCGGGTGGCGGTGGGGGAGGTTGGGGAGGGTACGCCTTAACTGCGGCCGGTCCTTACCAGAGCGAGTTCTGTGCGTCGAACTATGGTGTGCTGCATCAACGGCAGGCGTACGGTGGTCCCCACGGTCCGGGTAAGCTTGGACCGCACGGTGGGCTCAAGAGCGCCAAGGAGGCGCGCATCCGGCGGCCCATGAATGCGTTCATGGTGTGGGCCAAGGTCGAGCGGAAGAAGCTCGCAGACGAGAATCCCGATCTGCACAATGCCGATCTCAGCAAAATGCTAGGTAAGTCCATAAGCCGGATGGATTAAGTGATAAGGAACGTGTGTGGCTGGCAGAGGTGGCCGAGCTGATAGTTTATCGGGGTAGGTCAGTGCTGAACCAGGTGGCACATTATCGTGATGGGAAGGGTTAAGCCTCAGTTTATTTATAGCTTGAACGAATTTCAGGGGTTATGAATTGCGCTTCTGGTTTTGTTTGGAATACGTATTTGAAGATGTCAGTTCTATCGAGACATTGACTCGTCTAAGGTTGTCTGGGTCGAATTGTGTGTCTCGTCTATTACACAATTCCACTCAACAAACCTTACAGATTTCGACATCCAAATCGCGCAGTCATTTACACATTATCAGTCGATGGCGCAGCCTATGCTGCCGGATCTTTCGACGGTCAGAAGGGGCTCCACCAATCAAGCACTCTTTTTCTCATCTGTCAGGCACGCTAAGCTGACCTTACGCGAAACCAGCACGGCATCGGTCCATGTGCTCAATCAATGACCAATCAATCAGTTTAATCACCAAATTTAACCGTGCACGCTGTCCTAACAGGCGCAAGTACTCTCGTCTGCTTGATGTTTTGTGGGGGTTTCGCTCTGTTTGTGTTTTTTCTGTCTTGGAACTCTTTTTTTTACTTTGCACCAGAGATAAGATTACGCGTTTCGGATGACCATTTCGCTTTTCGGTGTTTAGTCGTTACAACAGGTAGCAGCAGTAGGCAAGGTGGTCAATCTTATCACAGCGATAAAAAACCATTACGTTTCCACTCCGCCCCATCGGCATCAAAGATGTTTACGGTGGCTTTACGGAGTGAACTTCAAGCTCGATTGGGTGTTTTGCAAACGAGAGGTGCATGATAAAGATGAGCAAGTCGTGCAATTGGATTTTCAAAGTTTTCGCACTTCCCCCGACCGACTTTGGTGAGTCAAGCGTACTTAGAACGTTATTAAAATTTCCCAGCAGATACAGATCTCCACTCGCCCTAGCACGCTTGCTGGTGGAGTTTACGTAACACGTAAAGGGTGACTCACTGGCACGCACAATAAAGAGCACGCGAAGCTAGCATTAAATGAAAATCTGTGCATCTTAATCGAGAACAATTTCCTGTTGCCTGTGAGGCCTCTGCAAAAAGGGGTCTCACGTGGTGTCCGCAGTTTCAGATTGATCGGAATTAGATTGAACGACAAATTAAACATTGATTTGACATTGATTTGGGCGGGAATTGAATAGAACTCCATGCGGGATGCAGCGCCCGATGACATGATCCTCAACGTGACCACTCCTAGACGAGCAATTGTGAATCGGGAAACAGGAAATTGTCACGAATGTCCGTCGCGCGGTTCAACCGGTTCAATACCATTGACGCACACGGTTGAGTAATTTTGGTCGCTACGATGACAACGGCAAAATAACCATCAACCATAAACCGTAAACCATGGGATGGTTTTATAATCCCAGCACCAAGGTTAGCAGCTTAATTAGATAAGAATGGTTTTTCGTTTCGGATGACAAATTTGTTTTTTGCGGAAAGTGGTTTACCGATAAGTGGCAGCGTATGCTGATGATTAACTCCCTGGTTTGCTATAAAATTGTGCTATAATGTTTTTTCTTGTGTGTGTTTATATTATCTTTCTGCCCAAATGGTTACAGTAGGCGAGGCAGCTCTTATAAAAAAATCCGGCCATTTCCTTTGCAAGCTACAAAGATAGATACAAAGCAGACGGTTGGGGACTGGAGTTCGGTTGAAAAGAAGCGTTCCAGCCGAAGACATCGATTTGCACCGAACTCCAATTAGGGCTAAAGTGTGCCGCATAAATTATCTGCTTGGTTGGTGTGTATTGGTGTGTTCGGTTTATTTATATTTATTCGACTCAACTCGAAGAGACTCAGTGGAAGTCGACGCAGTAGAAGTGCAAAACAGCGAACCTCGAGAAGCGAAATAGACCTTCACGTTGCACAATTGCAATGGAGAACATCATCCCGGTGCAACGATTGCAAACCGTGGCATTCGATTGGCGCGGTATTGGGAACAAGAAACGACAACGGATAAAGCAACGACAACGTTCCAGCGGGTCTGGTCGTTGATCTTGAAAAGAAACAGCGAACGAAATCGTAGCAACAACTGCGGTGAGATTGGTTTTATCGTTCATTTGTGCAGTGAGATAAGATGAGATGAGATGCTGCAAGTGAGAAATGAGAAAACGGTGAGCAACGAGCACTTCTGTCTCCCTTGCACGCGTCACCGTACCGAGAGCACTTTAATCCGGTGATCTCTCTTTTACCGTGCGTGAAAAATCGGTCTCATTCTCAGTGCGCACCGGAAACCATAGTGCCCTTTCTCGCTCTTCTCACAGCTCAGCCAAGTCGCAGCACCGGAGCGAAAGCAAATCGGGCAATTATAGACACCGCCCTCTTTTAATTCCGATCCGATTGGTCGATTTACCATAATTCCGTCGCAACCCGTTCCGTTGTGCTTTGATTTTGTATCGAGTGCCCCTGTTTCTGTACCGTACGGGCCAATCCGCGCACACAAAGCGGGTTCGTCGCTTGTGCAGCCGCGCTTCGAGAGTCTTTCGTTTTGACGTGTGTTCGCCCAGCAAGCACGATGCCAGTTCCGGGCGGTTTGCAGATTACATTTCTAAAATCACAAAAAAAGCGCGATCGCGCGTTCGGCAATGGTTCCCCGTACCGGCAGTTCCCGGTGGCTGTAAATCAGATTGTTTACAAATAAATCAACCAACTTGTGCAAGTCTTGCGGCTGACGCTCGTTTGGAGTTGGAATTTTGCTTCGGTCGGTGTGTTGGCACACAAACATTCATCAGTTTAATCGTTTTGTGCGGATGTTGCAATAAATTGAACTAGTCGTGACGCGATAGTAAAAATGGCAACCGAACTAATGAGGATACCGCGCTGGGTTTATGAAAAGGAAGCTTGTGATCTATAACTAAGCTACCGGCAGTTTATATTTTACGCGTCCGTTGGGAAGGCATGGTGCACATGCATGAATTATGCACAAGTCGTAGGTTATAAATTCTCAAACCGTTCCACTTTGCCCCGAACGATTGCGCTAAAGATGTACTCGCAAGCAACCGTCAATATCGCCCAATGCAACCACCTCTTAACCTGTCTTTTAAACCCCATTAGCCACATTGCGCCACTATCGCTTGTGCGCAATCGCATTTTGACAGCCACGAAAGTGGTCCAGTTTTCAAAGTGTAATTATCGGAGCAATTTTACTGCGGAAAAAGGCCTCCAAAATGGCCCGGTTGCCTTGGTACAGTACTGCGCACAACGCCTTAATGATCAGCGTCATTTTCGTGTGTCCTTACCGACCCGCGAGAGACGCACAGCGCACCGCAGGCAGGGCACTTAACCGACGGTGACGGGCATCAGCAAACCGCGCCAAATGTAGGGTGGCAGTTTGATTTGTACCGCATCTTCGGTGCGGCTTTCGAGGTCGATTTCACGGAGATCCAATCCGTGGGTTCCAGCGCTGGGTTCGCGGTGGATAGCATTGAAACCAATCCATCCATCACCGGTTGCAGACGGGTGATGTTGCGTGAACCGCACTGAAAGCTGGACCGAACGAAACAAAAAAATAAACACACACACAGAAGTGACTCGAATCATCCAACCGATCAAGCGACATGCAAATGAGCTTTTTTTCGGTGGTGGGTTCGCACCGCGGGGACGGGGACGGAATGTGAATGATGGTGATGAATGAATCTCCCTCCAGGGAGAGAAGCGCAGTAACAGAGGGCAGGGCGCAGCGAAGGAGGGAAAAGCAAAAAAAAAATACATCACTCTAAACTGATCAACCTAAATTCTCGTCATCGTAAAGTCGGGTTGGGCTTAAAGAAGCAAATGGGGGAAAAAATAAGCACACGAAAACCAACCACCTCGATTGCTTCAACAAAATCGACTGTTGCGCTGTGGGTGCAGTTTGGGGAGCACATTTTCCACCGGTCAGCAGCAGCGGTAATGCTGAAGCCGGAAATGACGATCCCTTCCTTTTTGGGGCCGAAGCAACCAAGCGCGAAGCGTGGCCGTTCTGTTGCGGGAGGTATGGGGAGAACATATGCGAGGGGGAGTTAAAAACAACAACAACAAGCAAACCCTGCAGTGCCTTCATTCCGTCCAGCAACGATCCCGACGACGATCTCGTTCATACGATCGGTCGATGTCATCAAAGTTGTTATTGCACAAGCTGTTAGTACAGGGCAAAGCAAGTCAAAGCCAAAAAAAAAAAAATGCGTCGCCCAGTAAATTAAGCGAAGGCAATGTAAAGGTCGTTCACGGGGCCGCTCGATTGGGGTGTGGGTTCCAATGTGCTGGCTGACCTGATTAAAGATAAATCACCATCCTTAAAATTTAATTAAAATTTAAAATTAAAATTACAAGGCGACTTCAAGCCCGCCCATTTGTTGGCTGAATATCTTCAACTTAAAACTGTCTCAAAAATGAAAAACTCACTCACGGATTGACTCACACTATGTCAATAACTGAATATAAATAGTGGTGTGCTTGAATAACCTTTTTTGAAGAGTTTTTCTTTTAAAGACTCAGGAGAGCTGACCAGATCTTGATCACTTTTGGAATAAAATTCCTACCTCTCGTCCCGAAAGAAAATCTTGTCCTACTCACATTGATGTTTGAATAATATTTCCAATAACGAGGCGATTCTCGAAAGTCTTGTGAATTTCCTATGATCTGAAGATCGCAACCTTACAAAAATCCACCAAGATTTTGTTGCAGAAACTTGAAATATAAAAGTGCATAAAACGATGAACTTTAAAGCTTCACGAAGCTTCAGGTATTCATGAATAAAGAATCATCATAACGAAGATTCTGAATCGGTTGAAGGATTCATTTAATTTAATGATTCTGAATCAGATAAACCATAATCATACAATGAGATTTATCTTCGAGTATCAATACAAGATCGATTTTTTTACTGTATTGATCGAATTATTTGTTTATTTCTTCAAGCAATCATTTTAAAGTCTAAGAATTGACTATTTTTATAAAATTTTCCATTTTAAGCTAATATCTTACATAGTTCAAGCCGTAACATAATGCTTCCTCACGAGCATGCACCTTAAATGCAGTAACTTCCACAATGGCAGGAATTTTCCATGGTTCCACTAAAACCCGTTCGTTTGCCACAAGTTCAGCGGACGCGGTTTTTCGTCCGACTTCAACTCCAAGCAGTTAATTTAGTTTTTCATTGCCTTCGCCAGTCGAAAATGGGAGGCATCGAAATAAAACACAACCTCGAATTGCTCAAACCTTGCGAGTACAACCCACTTTCTTGCCGAGACGCATTGCGAGTGTGGAGCGTACAGGAGATCAGTTTCCAAACCTGCTGAGCCTTCTCTTCCGTTACGGGTGACTTTAGGAAAACGGGGGAAAAAAAAGTCGTCGAGTTTTGAAATGGAACAGATTTTTAGTACCGTGCTACTCAGGTCCCCCTACCTCGTCTCCAAAGGTTCCACTAATGAACGACAGATAGACACCCCTTCAGCCAGCGTGGAAAGATAGACACCAATAATTGCTTCGACGAAATCGACCACCTCCGCAGTGAAGATTTTTGGATTTTTTCTTGCTGTTGTTGTTGTTGTTGTTGCTGTAAATCTTGCCATCAAAATGGCGGCCCTGTTCGAACGGTTTCGAGGTCTGGCGTGATTGCTTGTGGTGTGTGTGTGTTTTTTTTCGCTGTTCGTTTAGCTTACAACCTCCTCTCTATCACTTTCATATACGTAACAGTAGACGAAAGCCAAGATCACCATCAAAGCTGGAGGGGTTTGGGGTTGGAAAAATATATAAACCCGTATCTAAAACCCGTTCACGGCGGTTGGCGCTAATAGACGGAGCCATTCTCATTGGCTTGAAATTAAGTTTCATGTGGATCTCTTCTAGGCGGTAGACGACAGTTAAAAAAAAAAAAATGGTGCTGTAATTAGATTTATTTCATCCGTATAGTCGAACGCCGAATGATGGCCGACCCCGAAAAGATCGCGTTCAATTGCGTCGAAAGAGAACGCAGACGCGTCATTAGCTTTAATGACAAATGCTGGCTTCGTTTCAACGGAGAGCCGTGAAACCGTGACTAAAAAGGGGCAGGATGGCATTAACATTTATCGACATCAGGTTGGGTTTTTGGTTGGCTGGGGAGGGGGTGGATGTACTCCGCTTGAGTCCCAAAGCAGTATGTCATCAACAAGTCGCACGACGATCGCGCTTAATTTAATCGCTTGTTTTATGTGTGTTCCTGTAGATGGAGGTTATTAAAAAAGATCTTCTTCCAAGAAGATGTGCGTTTGCTCATCAGCAAACGGGCATAAAACTCCTTACTTGGCCGCTTTCCTAGATCACATTACGATTGGCAAAATGGTGCAAACATGTCGCTGTAGTGAAAAATCATTCTATCACACTCGCACGATCTATCTCGCGGCAGATCGATCGGTACAATGTATCATCCCGTGCATTGTTAGCGAACACATTTAATGGGCGCAATTGCATTCACGTTCCGCGTTCGTCATCGAACACACTGCCACACAAGGCAGTGGGCACTGGCAGCGATCGATCGATCCGTCCCGTTTGCGTCCCGAAATCATCCGATTGCACACGACAGATAAAGCTCACGCATTGCGCACCGATCGATGATTTACAAATCCTTCCACTCGTTTACATTCGCTGTAATGGCACAGGCAAAAACGGGAACGCTCCCTATCCGGCTAGACCGATCGCCGATCGTATCGTGGCCCGGGTGTTGTGTGGATCTGGACGAGCTGCCATTTTGTCTCCGGACCTTGGTGGATCCGAATTTCGATTCGAGTGCAGCTTCCTTCCAGCGCGACGCAGCGACGCAGAGTTGATGGATGGCATCGAAGGCCGTTGCACCATGGCCGAGCACGTGCACGGTTTCGGTGTGCATTTTAACATTTCCGTTGACATTTATTGCATCCGTTCGCCAAAGGCCTGGGTAGAGACCGAAACGCGCCAAGGTTAGCGGCAAGACCGCTTCGGGCGATCTTGTCGATCTGCGGTGTCGCTGTATGGGGAAGCAAATAAGACTGACTGGTGACTGTTTTGCTGTGCAGATTTATTTGTTCTGCGCCGTGCGCGAAGGACAGTGGCTGAAGGATGGCCAAATGATGGAAGACGACAGGCTAAATCGACTCCCTATGCGCGACGCTGTGTAACTGAATAAACAGTAGTTGAGTTAACAAGTGTCTCTTTTTTGTACTTCATGTTTGCCGTCGTATTCAAGTTTCTATTTATTCATGTTTAATAATAATAGACTGAAGGAATTGAATATAAATACAATATAATATTTGACCTGATGATGTTAACTTATGTCGACCTTTACCTGCGCAGGCAATTTATCTCGACTATCATGAAATGGAGTTGAAAATGTTCTTTCAGACTAGAAGTGCTTAAAGAAATTGAAGCGCAGTTAAGCCTCATATCACTTCTTTAACATATCACCCATACCACCCACATGCCCTCAAGAGTTAACTTCCCCCAAAGATCGGAATTAAGATTGACAAATTAGACGAGTTACAGTGATCTCATAGGCACCTCAAGGATCTAGAGGGGGATGATAGGATCTATGTCAAGGAGATGGGCTAGTTTGTCTTCTCTTCAAGCTAGCGCTAGATAGGGCCTTCCAAGACTTGGAGGTATAATCTTTGGGGATTCTATACGAACACACAGGAGTGACATACAGATAGGTAGACCACACTTTTTGAAGTCGTTCAAAATGTTGTGTAGGGTGAAAGATCCATTCCGATTGATGTCTAACAACATTGATGTTGAGATACGTGGATGTGTACTTGCTGCCAATTGGTCTTTCTAAAGCTGCTGTTGAGTTTAGGTACTCATAAGCGCCTCTGAGATGTGGATTCTGCCCAAAACTGACGAAGCTCCCCTTTCAGAGATGGTGAGGTGTTTTGAGGATCTTCTTCATCCATATATCATCAAGGTTATCTAAGTTAAATGGGTTAAACGTGATAAGAGTTCTACGGATGCTTTAATTAACTCTACTCCTCAGAGACTTAAAGCAAGCAGAGATATATCAGACATCTATTCCATTATTCTTGACATATATTCCATTATTCCATTAATAGCAAGAAGTCTTAAATCGAGTTTCAATATTTAATTTTTTTAATAATTTATCTCTACTCAAAAAAAAACCATCACCTTCTACGAATTTGGATAACTGCCGAATGCTTATTTAATTTGTTTTTTTTTTAATCTCAATATCCGCTCTGTGTATGGAAAAAATGAATGTTCTCTCTCTCTCTCACTCTCTCTATCTCTAACGGTATGAGGGAATAGCAAGAACAAAATAAAAAGCGTATCGAACAAATATGTATTCTGCGGCTGCTAATTTTACGACCGGCTTGATCGATCAGCAACCAACTTCCAATTCTTTCCAAACCGCCCAAAAACCGCGTGCCACCCAATTGATTCCTTTTAGTGTCGTTTGAGCGACGTGTGCGTGCATTATACCTGCCTTTGCTTTCTTTCTTTACTTTGCGCAATAAAGTACATAAAAATATTTCCCGCTTCGTAAACACGATGTACGACCCGGCACATGCCACAATATGATCGGCAACCGTAAACGTGCCAAACGACGCGAATGCCCAAAGTTAGGCCTGTTTTGGTATTCCGAAGGGCATGGCATCTCCATAAAGCACACACACACACACTCTTTGGCGCTGCCGTATCGCGCGCGCCCGATGGAGGCGCTTGATCAGCCCGCAACATGGCGCTGCAGATGGCTGCCTGCGATCGGTGTTCGTTTTTTTTTCTTTTTCGGAGTATAAATTCCCCAAAAATGGCAAAACCCTGCCCCTGGGACGGGACGGCGTTTGGGGCAAAGTCGGTTCGGTCGGCCGGTAAGAAGCCACCGGCACCGGCAACACCGTTGGTGATAATTAACGATGAAAAGCACGCAAAATTACCATCAACCGGTCGGGCGGGTGATGAAAAGGGATGAAAGGACACGCAAAGGGTGTTGCTTTTTTTTCTGTTTAAGGGTACGGTTTGTGTGCGCTTAATCATTGCGGGCGCATCGTTCTCCTTGGTGCCACCGGCTTGCAAATAAAAAAGGCAAAGGCTGCTTTGTTGCTTTCGTCTTCTTCTACGGCGGGTGCAAATCAGCGCTTGATAGAGTGTCGCCTTAATAAATTGCAATTTATTACGATGTGTAAAGGGCGAAGCGGACAGCAAAAAACACAGCCACAACCGGCACAAAACGCGCGAGAAAACCCGAATCAGACAAAAGCACTGCACAGACATCTAAGGGCGGAAGCTCGTCGCACGAAAAGTTACAATAAAATGAGCAAAAACATTTTGACACATCATAAATTTCGCTGCAATTTGCGCACTTGCAATGCGTGATCATGCATTCTTCAGGTGCAATGGGGGCCTTCTGGTACGATACAAAGTAGCGTAATTTATGGATTTTATAAAAATAAGCGAAATGATTAATGCCCATTAGTGTGGAGCGTAAAGGTTGTTTTTTTTTCGTTTCCTTTTCAATCTTATCTGTGGCAATTACTTGTTTTAGAACAATTTACAGAGTTTTCGAGTTCAAGTGATAAAGTGGGCCGGAGCATATTAGAGAGAATTCTCAGAAATTCTTAGAGATTTCAGATCTCTATCGTCACATTCTAGTCCAACTTGAACAGAATCCAGCAAAAGGCTCTGGCTCTGAATCTTGAACTCGAAAACCCTGTATTGGGTAACATAGAAAAAAGAAACCCCCAACACCCCCCGATAAAGAACTCCCGCCTAATAATTGCAACCGAGCCCAATTCTACGATCGTCTAAGCGAGAAATAGAAATCTAGAGAAGCCCAAAGTCGACGATCGAACCCGACAACGGACCATCCGAAGTATTACGTATTCCGATCAGCTGCCAGTGATTGAAATAAACATTTTCCGGACGAAAGCGTGCCCAGCGTACGCGTATTCATTGCTGCTTCCCTTCGCGGACCATCCTCCTCCCCCCTGGTTTCTCCGCTCGTAATGCCACCCCCGCCCAAAAGAGGGAAATAAAAATTTATTTTATAAGATATTGCGTGTCGCGCACACATACGATGGCTGGCGCGTACGTACGTGGGGTAAGCATTTTGTTCATTAAATTTTGATTTCGAACCCCGCAGAAGATGGGCGCTGCGTATCGTTCTATGCTACAGTCCCCGGTGCCGGTTCGGTGCACTATGGCGAACGATCGATTAGTTGAAGCTGATTTTTCATTCATCAGACACACAGCGTTACGAAGGGGCCGCGGTGGTGGTTTGGATGCGCGGGGATGCGTCGGGGTACATTAATCTCTTTTCGCATCCGGTTATGCTGTCGCACCCGCGCAGGGCTCAGGGCCCAATCGGAAAGCCTCAAGAAAGTACCGTTCGTGCAGGGTCCAGGGCAACAGTTGGGTGCTTGGGAGCGGGTCTTCTAGTTCGGTGCTGGGGTTTGGGGCTGATTGGAAGGCGCAAATGTAGGGCAAAGGTAGATTTAATCTGGCCCGTGTTATGCATTTCAATTACGAGCGTTTCCTGCGTGGAGCGTCATTTTGATTCTTTTTTCTTCTCTTGCTCTCTCTCTGCTCCGGACTATCCTCCACACATGAATCATTCGCAGCTTAGTTTCGTTGATAGGCAGCAATGTTTAGAATCGCACCCGAAGCACTCGACAGTTTTTATTTATTTATTGCGGTACCCTCGGAGTGGTGCTTGTGTTACGGGCGCTCATTTGAATGCGGTTGTCGCAATGCGATGCAACTCATTCTACCGCTGACAGCATCACATTGATAATGATGATGATGATGACTGCTGTGGGGTAAGGGAAAGGGAGAGAGAGAGCAAAAAAAAAAACAGCAATCGCATTAAAGTTAATACACATTTAGCAACGGACGAATTACGCTTAAACACTCCCGGGCAGCTCGTTTAAACTTTCCGCTTGTGTACGCGAGGAATGAAAACAATCTTCCAGAAGCGCTACAATTGCTGCAAGTTGCATCGCCGACAAGTGCACCCCGTCATACCAGAGCCGGAATGGGAGGATTGCAGCAGTAGCAGCATCACCATCCACATCAGCTGGTGCTACTGCCATTGCTGTCTGCCTGCCGCGAAAATTACTATCAGACATCAGGCAGCAAACAACAACGCGGACATGGGTAGTGGAGCGAGAGAAGAACAGCAGCAAGCAAGCAAAAAAAAAAATCACAAAAATCTAGACTGTGGGAACAACAACAAGACGCCCGCGCGATGGAAAACAATAGGGGTGGATATTTTGCAAAAAAGAAAAAAAAAGAGTAAAACAACAACAAACACTACTTGCAAACGCACCAAAGCCCCCCCTTCTATCTACAAAACACACGTATCTGTTGGGGTGTGCAATTATACTGCCGCATCGAAACGGTGACTGCAACTGCAGTAACTGCCGCGTTACTTACAGCCTGCGGTAACTAATCTGCACCGCTCACCGTGTGTTGCGAGATTCTGTGAGTGTGTGATGATGATTTTTCTCCCCTTAGCTCCAACCGACGTTTTTGGGATGGTTTGTACCATCATCGTGCGGTGGAAAATGGAGGTCCACCTACAGCCCCCGCGATGGAGTGTTAGATAGCAGGCAGCAGCTGTTGAAGTTTTCTACATCTCCCCGCACGTTGAGCGTCAAGACCCACTATCGGTGATGAGATTACGCGAGATTTCGCTTGGTGGGTTTGATGTTGTGAAAAAGGGCTTGTGCGAAGGAAGTTGCGGAACATGTATGCAAGAAATGGCAACGTGTCAGATTACTATAAGTTGCACCAAAAAGTCCTCTCGAGGTTGAGGAGTACTATTTCCAACAGACCCTTACTTATCAATGCATGTTGTGATGTCACCTTTTTCCTTTCCGGTTTCCGTCATTCGTCAGCCGCCAGCGGCACGCTGACAAGGGAAACGACGTGTCAGTTTGTCTGTTTCGATTCTAGTAGATTAATCGCCGTTCGATCCGGTGGCTTATTATTTCTTCCCAAGTGTCAACGTCTCAGGTCAAACGTTTACTTACTCGCTAGACGTTGCCGGGGCGGAAATAAAGCTGGTGACGCTCTAAAACAACGTTCTGATGGGCATTTGATCTGCTGCAGTTGTAATCGAAATGGGTTCTAGACAAACGTCATCGTCTTCCAATAAGTAATCGCAACCTTCACCTCAATGTAGACCCGGTTCTGTGTGCTAAGGTTTGCTTCAGAGTGCAAAATCGTTCGGTATCATTTTAATGACGTGACAGTCCTTCGAACCTTAGCAGATCTCATCTGCTGTTTAATAGTGAGGTTATCGTACATCACAGACAGCTCTTCATTCTGTTTACTCCCCCATTATACACAAACACTGTGTCAAGTCATAATGATTTATTTTTCAGATACAGAGATCATGTCCAAACGCATACAAATACTAAAAAATCTGTTATATAATCTCAGCTCTCTTGACAAGTGCTTGCGTATATCGTTATACACAATAGCAGTTGACAGCACTCTCGTGTATATCTCAATAACTATGCTGTTAGTACTTCTTAGTATTTTCCGTGCTAGCTGATGACTTCTGACTGAAGATAAATGAAGTTTTTTTGGCAAATCGACTCAAAGAAGAGCTCAACACTTCTGAATGATTAGATTTGTGTTGGATGAGATACTAATGCTGGTTAGTGGTGTTGTTGTTATTTGTTCCACAAGATTTTGGTTGCGCAACGTCTTGGGTTACCCCCTAAGTGTCTTCTACAGGCTCTGTAATAAAAAAAACTCTCTCTGCCGTGAGATTGAACTTAACACAACAACACGTCTAAAGTCATCTCTCCAGTTTAAATCAACTCTTGCCTGGTGACGGAAGATGCCGTGAAGTCTTGACGACACTGTGTCACAAGAAATCTTCTCCAGAATTAGCTTCATGGTGAAGTACTGGTCAATTGTTGATTTTTCCTTGTGGAATTCTTTCAGAGAGGACTGAGAGAACATTTAGCCCACATGAATCCACATGAATTTTAGACCACATCGAACCTATATTTGTTGCCCTCTAGTTCGTAAAAATGATTTTAAAGACTTTTTTAGATAATGAAACACTACCTTCTAACATATTTCCACATAAACCCAGGCAACATTGTAAGATGAGCAAGCCTCTGTGATTCGCGATAAAAATCAATCCTACTCATCGTACAAGCTTACGCGTAGCGTGTATAGTAGCGATCCGATCGAACAACATACCATCACACAACAACCACAACAAAAAACTTCCATCAGTAGAAAGCGATGATAACGCCACCGACTCCTACATCTAACGGCACATGATCTCATCTTCCCGCGAACCGGGTAGTGGCACCCGAGCAGGGGCACTCTAATACATCAACTACCGTCCCGTATCAAGCCTTGCCTGGTGCAACAATCTCGATCGGTCGATCTTCATACCGCGGCTAGCGCGGTTGAATCAGATCGAGAGCCGATTAGAGGAGAAAGAACGCGGGAAACGAAACAACAGCAACAAAAAAACGTACGGTGTCAGCAAGACGACATGGTGAGGAAATTAAAAAATAAAAGTAAACCTTCCGCATTACGAACGGATAAGCATGCCGGTGCGTTCCCCGGGTGTGACAACCCGGGGGGCCAACAGGGGGTGTCGCTGTGTGCGTTTTGATGTTGCTATTGTTTCGGCACGCAACGGAGCCTAATCCTCCGTGAACCCTTCTCGTACGCATAAACATGGTTTCCTTTTTTTTTGCTCGCGGAACTACGGATACCTTCCACCGGGGGTGATGCTTCTCTCCGGAAGCATAAGCCAGGGGGAAGAGAAAGTGTACATGAAAATTTATGTTGTTTGACTTGTGTGCGGTGTAGTGCGAAGCCCAAAAGCCGCTGTTGTGGTGCGTTGCGTCGCGTGGGAGATTATGCTAATTAAATGTTTTTTTTTCCTTTTTACCGTGGAAGACCAGACCGCAAGAGATGGAAACGAAAACATTACTCCACTTTCTTCGCGCCTTACTTCGGACTGTGTGCGGACTGCGCACGAAACTTGTTGATGTAGTGTATTTGTTTAATATCATTAAAACAACAAGAAATGATTCATGTTTTCCACAATGGCATAAAACCTTTGGTCTGTGTTTTAAGTGAGGTTATGTTCGAGGATATTAAGCTAAATTGTTATATCCTTCTTTACCATAAGGAACGTTTCGACCCGTAAATATTTCATGGTATATATTAGTGGTAAATCACAATCAGCTCAAGCTCATCCTCATTTACATCGAAAAACCATTTTTCACACCTTTTTTTTTTGCTTCGTAAACTCCTGCGCAGCAATCGGAGGTCACACAGTTAGGCTTGTGACACCATTCCCAGGCGAAATAATTGTCACGTTGATTAAGCACTAGAAAGCGCATCAGACGATGATGAAAAGCTGAACGATGATTTATGTTGCGACCTTTTAATCAGTCGTTTTATCTGCGCGCGAGAGGGGGGGCCTGTTTTTCCATCCACCCAACGGTGGAAAGTGAATTTTGAAAGCACACTCGCGTGGAAATGACTTCATTTCGGTCGCAAGAAATGGTTTGGTGGTTAGAGCTGTGTATTTCCTTGAGGAGCCATCTATCAAGATTCCAAAAAGTTATTAACGTACGTGTTTTTCGTATTATTGAAGAACGTGTTTAAAATGAAATTCAAATTTACGTAACGATACGCCTCTTGAAATGTTTTTCGAGCCAACTCATTAGCTGCCATGTTTGAGGAAAAGTACGGGTGATTTCATTCTAGAAAGCCATTATTAACACACCTCAGCTAACGAGGTTCGTTGATAATGATCAGTGTCGATCATTTCCCGTTGCGCTAGCGATGCATTGATTTTGCAGTTCCAGCAAAGCTCTGTCTTGAAAAAAAAAGAGCTATACGAGCCTGGCACGCAATCGAACTCAACCCCTACCCGCAGGGTTGGGGCAAGATCGTGATGTCTCGCAGCTGCGCAATCGGAGAAATCTCATCGTGCAAGATAATTTTCCGAACTCCTTTTTCACCCGACGCAATTGCGGCTAATTTGCTGTAAAGACGGCTTAATTACTCTCGCGAGTTCTGGACATCTCCGGACGCTAACACGTGCGCACGCACTGCCCGCCAGTTACAAGCTGGAACTACAAATCTCCAATATTTTCTTTCGATGTCCCGGACGATGAACCGGGAACAGGCTCGCAACTCCTCGCATTTGAGTGACATTTGTCTTCGAACGCGATACGATCGCGTCGAGATTCAAATCCTCATCAAGCGCTGCCTGACTGACTGACGCTTGCTACCGGGTTTGCGCGAGCTCTGCGATCACCCCGATCTGCGCTGACAGGATCGCTACGTCCAACCGCACCACGATCAATCTCGTACGTGATTTCTTCGAAACTAAATTTGGTAAATGGCTGATGTCAGATCGGATCGTCCGGATCCGCAGCGTGTGGTTGTCTACCACGCACCGGACCCGGCATCGTTCGATCCGGAGATCTTCGTCTGTGGGTGTGGCCTTTCGGAGCAACTTGTCAAATTCATTTCGTATCGCTTGGAAGAAGAGAAATAAACACACAAACATTGGAATAAAAACACGCAACCAAGGAAGTTACAAATCAAGAAGGAATTCTGCGTTGTTCTTCTGGATTTGTAGTGTCGTTTTTTTCCTTGAGGTTTGTCGATCGATGTCGATCAATCACCTGGCGGGGTTGAGGACGTGTGACGATTTCTTGGAATGGAATTCTTCTTATGCTGCTTTGCGTTGCTGGTCCACTGGATGTCTATCGAATTTAGCAGTTTTTAGGCAAACGATTGGAGGATAAATTAATCCGAAAGACAGGTTTTGTCTCGTTGGTTTGGTTGGGCACATTTCCGAATAAATGTTTTCCGTACAACCTTGTACAACATTTTTATTGAGCGATCTCGGTTTTTTGTTACACTAAACTGTTTTTAATCAGAATAATATGCAAGAATGGACATGATCTTGCATGATTTACAAATAGTATCCTCTCCTGTGAACTACAAGCTGGTGGGTCTACAAGAATGTTCCTCGATTGCTTGAAAAATCGGGTTTTCCCACACTCGTGGACGTGAAGCGTGAAGTAACTTCCCTTTAGCGCCTTAATTGAACCATGTTCGGGTGCGATGTGTTGTGCTACTCTCCGGTTCAGTGAAGCGTACCGGAGCAATGCTTGGTGTGCAAAGATTTACAGCAAACAAGCTAGCAATTAATCCTCGTAAAAGAAACTGCCCTGTATCCACGATCGAATGAGGTAGTTGCCAACCGAGACCGAGACTTCTAGCTCTAGTTCCTACACACATGTACAAAATTCCAATCACCACATGTGATCCACAGCGCAACACTCCTCACACGGATGGCTCGCGATGATCGCGAAAAGAACGAACCCCATTTGGCATGGGGATTGGTAAGATCCGGACGGAAGTGAAGACACCTGTGCTCACTGGAACGGAAATATCAGCTCGCCGTTCGGTTCGTAGGGAAGAAAACTGGAGGAATTGGCGTAACACTTCCCCAGGTTCGTTCACCCGTATAATGTCTTAGAGCGGCGCAACACACAACACACAACCACCGCTTATTTGCACCATCGGACCTGCGTTGGGGTGGAATGTTTTGATACTGAGCAGCACACCAACACCAGTGCCAGTGGGGGTTACTGTAGGCAGACTGATGTCTCGTCTTATTTACCCGTTAGTTTTTGTTTCATTCTTCAAAAGCTTTTTCTTGAAGATATTACACAAATACAGTAAAAAAAACCTTTAACCTGCTGTACGGTGCAATGATCGACACTGTACGGCGTGGGTGAAAGCCACCAACACCAACGTTGCGCCCGCACGTCGTTTGCAAGAAACGCACAGAAGGGTGACTCCGTCGGATCGGGGTGAAATTTTCCCAGGGTGGTAAAAATTTCTCACCAACAGTCCACGAACCGGAACGACAAAAGGCAAAAGGGCAGAACGCACCGTGCCGTGGACGAGGCAGAGCGAGAGAGAGAACATAGAAGAAGATACGATCTGAATGATGAAGCAAAGGAAGATTCAAGATCAACACACCGAACGCACACAGTTGTTCAAGAACATACCCGTAGCAACGCATCGATGGGTGGCGAGAACAAGGAGTTGTTGTGTCATGAAGTCTGAGGGATGTATAATTACTTTACCCTTTAAACTCGTTGCAGAGTATATGTTCAATCAGAAATTCTATCGGTAGTATCATTTTTTGTGTCATTCCATTCTATTAAGAAGGTCCTTTTGGATAATTTGATTCCCCGAACTCTTTTAACAATGTTTAAAATATTCTATCTTGAGCTTGAGACATCTTGAGCTTTTGAACTTCAATGAAGGAAGATGACGCAAGATAAGTTTAATTCTTGCTGAAGAAGTCAATTTAGACGAGGTTCAAAACGCTACCTTCTGTGAACTATTTTTAAATCCAAAGGACGTTGGGCCTTGATCTCTTTGGAATGAAGAATTCCCCCACAATTTAGGTCTTGTACATCTTGTAATAATTTTTACATAGCTTAATAGTAGATATGAACTTAATAGACAATAGCAACCATATTCTAATCAAGTTTCGTTTTGTTTCTATTTTTAGGTAAGTCTTCGTGCCTCGCTCGCTTTATCTTTCAAACATAATGGTAAGTTCTTGGAGTGGTACTCTTTGGAACGTATCGTGCCCTGTGCCACTCCCAGGGCATGCACAACCCCATCGGTGGTCCAATAAACGCTCGGTTGTACCCAAAGTCACACCGCTCACAGGAAGTGCCTCGGAATCCGGCAGGACATCGACACTCTTCGACGTGGGTCGCTTTGCCCAAACCTCTCTGATAGTCACTGGCAGAATCCATCACGATAAGCTGTTCGCTTGGTTCATAACGTCCACTTGGCTTGAGAGACATACGGATCAGGAAATGATCGATGTATGCGAGCACTATAAGAAACTCTGTACGAACGATTGATGATCCGTTTAGGTAAACGAAATGTGACTCATGCAGTTTAATCTTAGCTATTCCATTGCTGATCACTTCATGGTTACTATTCCTGTGAATAATCGTTCTGTTGTAGCCCTGAAACAAAAAAGATCGTGTCGTGTTTAACAGCTGTTTCATGTTTGTGGTACTGTTCTTACCATGAGAATAATATCTGGGACCTCTTGAGGGTCGTCTAGTTCTATTGGGATATGAAGGAATCCTCCGTACGATTTTACTTGATATTCTATGAAGCGATACGGAAGACTGTAGTATAGTGACCGGTTGGGAGAGTGAGAATTGGTGATAGTTTTCACCATTTCCACTGTGCCATTTCCATCCCACATTACGTACCGCATTTTCCAATCGTTCAACGCCATCGTATACTAAGAGGAGAAGAATTGCTTTAGAATGAATTTCTTCCATATTTCAATTATACTTACATTCCATCGAAAAATGTGAGCTTTATGGCAGAGGTCAGATACACCAGAACAAAAACACTTCATGCAGGATTTGATGTCTTCGTCTCCAGCCAGAAACTCTCCTTTAGGACAGGGATTCCCCTGCACCACGGCCACCGTCACCGGTTGTACGTTGACCATTCCAAGGGGATGTGCCAGATGGCAGGAATAATTTCCCGCATCTATTAATCGCATCCGGCAGGATAAGTGTCCAACGCCCTCCTCCGACACCCAGTCACAGACTGGATCGAGCAGTTCATTGCCATTCATTTTCCATCGTACGATTGGTGGCGGTACACCCGTTCCACGGCATGTTAGATTCATCCACTCGCCAACTTGAACTTGAACCATGGCGGGAGGTCTTTCGATAACCGAGGCACTCTGACAATCTGCCTCATCTGACCCGTCCGGACAGTGAGCGAATCCATCGCAGCGGAACGTTATCGAGACGGAAATGCCACATCGACACCGGAAAGGAACGTATCTCAAGGGAGTTCTGTCGACTATTGGGGAAGGGATCGTCACAGAGTACTACACGCTTTGCTATAATTCTAACACCTTACCGGCAATAACACCAACAGTTGGAAGAATTAATGTAATAAGCAGAAACTTTGTATATGTCATACCAACGACTACAACTGAATGACCAACTTAAAGACTGATAAGCAGCTTGACGCGACGTTCTCCAACGAATCTTTGAGAATGTTGGTCGTGGACAGAGAGAGAGAGAGGGTTTCTTCTACTTTCTATGATAACATTCACTGGAATGACACATTTCTGTTGAATGGAGAAATGTTTGAAGCAAAACATGAATTCTCTTTGTTGTATGCCGATATTGCAATGTTAAGGGTTTTGAGGGTTTGGACAAAAAAACTCATTCCGAAATAAATTCTATCCAACGCACCGGAAAAGCGGTAAATGTCTCCACCTACCATTCGTAGTTGATTTCTTTTTTGTCTCCCGCGTTAATCAAAGAGCGGTCAGGAAGACGCCATAAAGCCCGCCAACACCGATGAGCTGGCCAGTGGACGCGCGCGTGTCACCCGCAGCCACAAAGGCGATAGTCTATCAACGATTCCTTGCCATCGCGTGCGTGTTCTTCTTTCCGATTTTGATTTAAAGTGTATGTACCATCGTTTTTTTTTATACGCATCTCTCTCCTTCTCGACTTGTCTGGTTGCCCATGCGTAATCCATTCAAACGGTTCATCGCTCTGATTGGGCACGCACTTTGTCGTGTACGGTACGGTTCATTTCCCTCGTTTGCGTTCGAATACTTATTTATTACATTTTTACGAATTTGATTTGTCGAAATCGTGACTCGCGCACCGCATTGAACAGGGCAGGGGAACGGGGCCAGGATGGTAGTTTATTAGATTTTTATTAAAAGTAGCTACGAACCGATCCATAAATCATTGCGCTGGCACCGGAGGACCCGCCCGGGGTGGATTATCCTATTATTTAAACTGAAACGGGAAAGCACCACAAAACGTGTGGCGCCAGGGCGGAAACGGAGCAATGAAATTTATTTATGCTCGTTACAGCCCTGCTAACCCGTGCTATTACACGCTTCTTCAGCTTAAAAGCTCTTGCCTTGAGTACTGTTTCGTTTTGGGTGAGCATCATAAATTCCGCAGGACGCTACAACCCCCGCTTGCAGTGAACTGAAATCGTCAGCTCTATTCCAGGAAAAGTGAGCAACACCAAATCTGGTGACTGATTAGAATTTTTAATCCATCCCGTAACTCCAGCCCTCTGCCCCTGCGGGACACTGGGCAACATTTTTGCTTATGCTGTCCCCCCCTCCCCGGTAAGCATATGCTCGAAAACGGAGGGAAAATGCCTCAAAAAAGTTCTCCACCATTAAAGTTCGCGAGCGCCACCGCTAGCCATCCGCGCAAGTGCATCGAATGAATAATTCAAAACTCATCAAAATGCTGTGCGATTTTGTGATCCTTTTTTTTTGTTTGCTTTTCGGAGCTGCGGGGTTTTATATATTTCGCGAATAAGAAAGGCAATGTTACTGCAAAGTATGTTGCGCATAAATATTTTTTAGACAAAACCAAATGCTTCTCACTCTTGATTTGAACCTTCGGTATTTTTGGTCTTTTCATTTTTGGAATTGCGCGTTCGTTTGTGATCTTTGATGAACAGCTTATTGGTGTTCAGGAATTTACTAAAGCACTTATGTATATCGGAAACTTTAACACAAAACGAGATTTAACTGCAATCTTCCGAGAGTATTTCAGGTTAAAATGAAGCTAAATTCTTTAAAAACTCCAAAAGCACACTTCCCGCTCGCTGAAGATGACATCTACCGTGTCGGTTGACATTCCACACAAAGCGGACGAGTGCGAAAATTGCAAAAATAATTGCTCCCCTGCACGTTATGCACGCTAATTGGCGCTGAAGTGCAAAGATGTACGATTACACAGCGCTCGAGCGTGGTGTACGCCACGAACGAACCCAATAATTCCTGCGCGCCTTCGTCACGCTCAATCGGATTTCCGGATCAATGTAGGCAGGGGATTTCCTCAAAGCGAATCGGATCGTGAGGACAAAACTTAAAAAAAAAAACAGGGATCTCAATAATAAAACTTGCACAAGGTTTCCAACTTCACACATGTTGAGTTCTGTGTGTGTGTGTGTGCAATTCCTATTCCGCCGGATTGGATTGAGTCGATGATGAACTCATTGTAACTTAAATTGCTCGCTAAAAGAGGCAATTTGCTGCGTACGGTCCTCGGTGGGATGCCACCGACCTGGGCAATGTAATTGTTGATTAATTACCAGCCATTGTTTCCGCGGGACCATGTCGTACCAGGAGTGACTTTATGCCCCCCCTCCGGGGAAGCATCCCGAGCATTAATCATCGAAACGATCAAAATCGCAGACCCCAAAAGCGGTTGGGGTGGTTCGCCTTTCTTTTCGTGGCGATGAATTTTAAGCTCCCCTTCGGGTCGATGAGTGGAAGAGCATGAACAAACCGCTAGCTAGAAGCAATTAGCATGCTGCAATGTCGGAGTTTGACCGCAGACGGCAGCCGACGAACATCAGCGCGTGTTGCGTTATTAAAATTCACCCAACACTAAAGGGGAAGCGTGTCTTCTGCGCTAGGAGCTCAGGAAGAAAACCATTCAAAACGGTTCTGGAACACGTCGCGCAATCTACCGAGGGCACCTGTTCACTATTGCAAAGCAGAAGAAAAAAATCCGCAACACATGCATAAAAAAGGACCACTCAACAGTGCTTTTCCTCTGGTTGTTCCGTTTGCTGCTTTTATACGAACGGCTTGCGCCCGCCCGCACACTCACCAACATGGCGACATTAATATTCAAGCTGACCACGTGTTCCAGCTCCATTTAGCACGAGCCCAAAACCCAGTCCGGGTTCCTGGGGAGAAATAGTAGAGGGAGGGAAAGAACAACGGTACAATGACCGCCAGCAGCAGCAGCAGCAAGTCGAAGTCTATTTGAATAATAGTTTGTGCCGAGATTGTTTGTTGTTTGCTGTTGTTTTGCTCCTTCGCGTGGTTTCGCATTACATGTCGGGGGCTCGTTGCATGTGAAAGCACCCGGGCATATGGGGAAAGGGTGGTTGCAGCATGGCGGGTATGAAAGCATAAACAAATTTACTGTCCCATAACTGTTCGATTGTTTTGCTTGTTGTGCCGTTCGTTGGTTGCTCTGACAGGGTGACGCTAAAGACATCAGCTAGGTCCGTACTCCATAACTCTGATCTGGGGCATTTTCGAAGAAGATTAACTTTAAGTTGACGTATTAAAGGTATCCTGGAGTGATTTGTCCAGAGACCTTGAAATAGTTCAAGAATCCTCAATAATTTTCGTGGATCTTGTAAAATATCTTCAACAGAAGCTTGTGTCTTCTTGAAGAAATAGATAAAAAACGGCTCGATATTCCATCGGACATCTAAGATCATGAAAAGCTTGGAGTGTTCGCCCAAATTTCTTCGAATCTACAAGTATATTGTTAGAGGTTCTAGAAATGAGTAAGTAATATTGTCCGGTGTATACGAGACATGACCTTAAATTAAATCATATCTGGACCATTCCTTTAGACCCAGTACAGATTATCGAGCAATTCTGGTAAATAAGCCAAGAAAAGCCAAAAATTCCAGGCCCTTGAAGGCATCTCCAGTCGAATCTAGATCCCCCCCCCAGCAAGGTCTAATCAGTATCAATTAAATGCATCTCTGTGTGGTGAAATTTCGATCAGCAAGATCCCGATCATCACCACCAAGTGTCCAGGGTGTGTGATAATCAGCCGAACCGGAACGAAGCGGAAGCCACCAAACGGGCAGTAGATTCGGTAATTGGGAAGCCCGGTAAATCAAGCACCCAACGCACGTGTTGTGCTGCTCTTACCACACAGTTGCTAAATTGAATTCGACAGCTCGAACGAATCGCTTCTGAACCGTCGGCCACCAGGACCTCCAGGATCATCGTCCCGAGCCGGCTTACGTCTGCCACCGGCTAACAATCGCCAGATTTATGAGCACAAAACAGTCAGCAGCAGCAACAATCCGACGCGAAAAGAGCAAAACATCACCAAGCATAAGCCGCGCTGATAATAAATGTCAAACTTAATTTACCAATGTCATCGCATTGGGCGGTTTTGTGCTTCGTGTGCCGTTCTCTACCGACCGTCTGTGTGTGTGTCATCGCCGGATGATGGTAAAGAAGGAAAAATAAACCACCCGAGAACCAAACGGAACGGCAGCCACCGAGCCGCGGTCTCGGGGATGCTGTCTGCATATAGTGCGCGATTCCTGCTGATAGTGAGCTTGAAAGGGCGAAGCAACAAGAGATAAATGCCGCCCAGAAGGACCGCCAGTGTGTGTGTGTGTGTGAAGGGCAGAATTATTTATCGCCCGAACATAATTTACTCTCCCACGAACGATAGGAAGTGAGTCGGGCGTGTTGTTCATCGCTAGTTTCGTTGCTCCTTTTCTTCTTCAGCGCAAAACGACGACCGGAGCCGAGGAAGTTGCAGCTAAGCCGGGGAAATAATATTGCAAAAACTTTGGGGTGTGAGATCCCGTGAGCCCGAAGCATCTTCGTTGCATTGCGGCACGTTTTGCTGCGGTGTTTGCTTCGTTTGATATGAAGTGCATTGCACATCCGAGCTGTTCGATGGTCTTTTTATCTGTCTTTGCTGTTGTGAGCTAAATGCCAACGGAATATAATTGGCACGCGCCTTTATCGTGATTGCAGTGCGAAAAGTAAACTGCTTTACGTTGTCGTTGCCGAATTCTTCCAAGAAATGTGTGATCATTAATAGAAGTTGTTTTTTAGATAAATTTTCTTCGTATGACGTATACAATAATAGTCAAAATTTAAAGCAATTTCAGAACTTAATTTTGTTTTCCTTCTTTTTTACCTTCCACAGGTAAAAAGTGGCGCTCTCTAACGCCCCAGGATCGACGTCCGTACGTGGAGGAAGCGGAACGGCTACGGGTGATTCACATGACCGAACATCCCAACTACAAGTACCGTCCACGGCGCCGGAAGCACGCCAAAGCTAGGGCAGGTCCCGGTACCGGACCTGCCGGTACTGCAGGTTCTCTCGGCACAGGTCCGACTGTCGGTGGAAACAGTCAGGGTTCTGCAGCTGGAGCCAACCTCACGGTGAACAATTCGTCCCCAAGTGAGCTAAACTACGGCGACGGTGACTCATCGCAGCGTATGAGTCCGTTCACGTACAACCCGCACTATTATGCTGGCAGCAACAACGCACTCAACACGCCCGACTCGAGCCCCACGCAGAGTCCGGAACCGATCGCCGTCCCACCGACGGTCGGAAGTCGCAAGCTGGCCGCCGTAGCCGCAGCTGCAAATGGAGGTGTTGCTACCAATGGAGACGCTGGCCAGAAGATGGAGGACGTGTCGTCAGCTCTGCCCACACCGGAGATGAGCCCGTTGGAGTTGGAGAAGGAGCCGGGCTTTGGCGGTGGACTGCATTCGGCGCACGCCGGTAGTTACGATGACCTGAAGAGCAAGCAAAAGCTCACATACGATGGGGTGTATGGCGTGAAGAGTGAGCAGAAGTTGCCAGCCACCTTCCCGTCACATGCGTACGATCATGAGACGCATCATTCACATCAACAGCAGCAGCAGCAGCATCATCAGGGTCAACACCATCACCACCAGCAGGACGGTCTGGTGAAGCGTGAATATGGTGGATTCGGGCTCGGTGGTGATAAGCGGTACTCGTACGAAGGTGTTGGTCAACTGGTGAACGGAGGCGGTCTGCACGAGAAGCGCAACTATCTGTCGGCGAGTTCCGGGTCGACGACGACCACAGCCATGGTGAACGGGATGTACGTGATGTGCACGAACCGTAGCATTCTGGACCAGGGCCACATCGTCACTGGAACCTACTTCCCGCCATTGGCCACATCCGAGGATCATCAGACACTCGGGACTACCACCATGACGACGAGCAGCCATGGTCCACATCTCAGTACAAACAATCACAGCAGTGGCAACAGCAGCAACAACTCGAGCACTCCGGGGACTCCGAGTCAGCTGAAAAACTCCAACGGATTACTGGGCGCAGGAGTGTCCACCTCAAACACACAGATGTCACAGATCAATAACAGCAATGTACAGCACCTGCAGCAACAACAGCAGCAGCAGCAGCAGCAACAACAACAGGCAGCCAACGATCAACTCAATAGCTACTACGGTACGGCGTCACTACCGAACGGAACACTGCCGACGTACTCGTACGCCTACAAAGACTATGGCATCATGTACGAGACGCACCCCCTCGCGGGCCAGGACGTAGATGCGGTGGATGCGCGTGATCTCGACAAGTATCTGAAGTATCCGGACAGTAATCACAACTTCAACGGGTACGACAGTGCATCCTACCATCAGCAGACAGCCTCCTCACCTGCGGGTGGCTCCATCTATGGGATATCGCAGGGCGAGTACTACGCCTACGGCGGTACCGTCCTTGCTCATCAGTCTCCACAGCATCAGACGCAAGGGCAGCATCAACAGCAGCAGCAGCACCAACAGCAGCAGCAACAGCAGCATCAACACCAACAGTCCCATCAGCTATCCTTGCCCACAAACGGAGGACAGACCATTCCGAAGCTCTCGGACGTCATGCTACAGGGTGGTCCCGGTTCGCATCAACTCCCTTCAACGCCCGTGGCCCTCTACGCGCTGCCACAGCTGCAACACGCACAACATCTTGCCGCAACTGCTGGTGGTGGTGGTGGATCCGGCGCACAGGTCGTCACCGTTCCGCACGGTGTACATCCGCTAGGTCCAAATGGCACCATGGCGGACATCTACGTCGCCAACGAGCAGCAGCTGAAGGACGACGAGTTTAGCAACATTCTGGCCGGTGTGCGCAAAACCTGCTACAGCAACTAGTGTGCGAGCGAGAGCGAGGGATTCTTTTTAACGTGGAAATACTCAAGAGGACAGATCCTTTTCCAAAGGTAGTAGCTTCATTTCAGTATATAGCTGTGGCGTTCCTTCACACGGCTTCAAATTCACATTCTTCACTCGTTACGGTACTGCAATCGATTAGGTTTAATGTTTTGTATATGATAAATTAGTATCACATAACCTCTCCTCCTTCACCGCTCCCCGATCCTTCTCTCCCTCCCTGGCACATTCGTTGGCACCCACCGAAATTCCATCAATTCGATGTTCTAAGCATGGGGGGGGGGGCGTTCAAAGGAATGGGAACCCCGCATACACGCGCATACGAGTGAACCAAAGGTTTTGCTTTTCGCACACAGTGAGCAATAGCAAGTGTAGCTGCTAAACGTAACGTAACGTAATTAGTGTAACAGTGTTCGCATATTATAGCAACACTGCATAAGTTATATCTTCACCTTATTTCAGACACTTTTTTATCGTATTTTTGTGCTACATTTGTTTATTAGTGGTGTTTATTAGAATGTTTCGTGAGGAAAGCCATTTCCTTTCCACTTGAAAATACTGTACAGAACGAAGAAGTAGACAAATACAAAATTATAGCAAAACAAAAAAACACACATAAATGATATAAAAGAAGAAAACAGAAGACAAAAAAATGAACAATCACTAGAGCTTTCGAGCTGTAAGTAGTGGAAACGTATCATCGCATTCCGCTGTAGAATAATGATCGTAGATTAGTGGATGAAACAAAAAACATGATTATAGGTTAATTAATAGAAGAGTAGGCGTTAGGGACCGACGACAACTTGCGTTGACGAGTGGCTAACGATCGAAGATTCGAAAATGCGCCATGTGTTTTTGTTAATTATTTCTTTGAAAAGGGAGTTAAAGGAAACATGCTTCCCCCAAGCTTCCCCCAGCATGGTGGGAAAATTGTGTATGATCGCGCCCGGGAAACGAAAGATCGTAAATCTAGGTAGCGTCGTGGATCGTAGTCTATGAATCATTTATGTTACGATCATTAAATTGAAATCACATCAAAGTCACCTGCGGACGAGTTTTTGGGGTTTTTTTTTTGAGTTTGGTTGGATGATCGAGCAAAAGGAAGGCGTCATTATTATTTTTGGTTTGTTTCGTCGCTATTTTCCACACGCTTTCCGTGGCCAAATTTTTCGATTTCCGTGCGTCTGTGAGTGTGTGTGTGTGTGTGTCTGTGTGCGTGGAGGTCACTTTCACGTCAACGGTTGGAAAACGGTTCCCCGATAATGCGTAAGTGTATGTGAATAAGTGGTTTAAGTCGTAACTTCCCGAATGAATGTGAAAATAAATTAAAAGCAATCATAGATGTTCAACCAATAAATGTTTTGAGTTTTTGTTTCTTTCAGTAAACCTCAAGGATTTGTTGGGTAAGTTCAATGTTCAAAACTTCAAAAGCTGTGTTTTTTCTGCTACTTTGTTGTTCAGTTCCGAAAAGATCTTCACCGTTGGAAGCACTTTAGCTTCAATCCCTGCATTTCGCGCACAAATCGCGATCCATCTTATCCGGAGTTATCCAACTCCACGTCCAAACTCCTGACTTCTGACCATTAGCAATTTTAAGATGCGCCCGCTCGTTCCCCCGGTTCTCCAGTGCTCTTTAGCTGCTTTAAGTGCTGATGATATTTCTCCAGATTTCTTCACCCATCTCGGGTGCGTGAATGGGGAATGTGCTTCTGCCCTCTTGCCTCCACATCGACGTCCATTGCTGGTCGGGCAATCCTCAATCGGGGCAACCCCCGTGTGGGCGAAACATGAGCGCAATCGGGTATGCTTTAGTGATAAGGAGAAAGCCCGGACCACGCCAGGCGTCGGTTCCGTTCCGGTCGGGTCAAATGGGCAACTCACCGATTTTCTCTTCTCCCCGCTCCTTTTCTCCTCTCCCCATCAGCTTTAGCCTCGTGGAAGGCGTGTGGAACGCGATGTGTGTGCTATTCCGTTCCGGCTCGGCAGTTTTTCATGGGAAATGCGCCCGAAACGTCTTCCCCTGGTGTGTTAGTGGTGGTGGCGTTGTTATTTCTTTCTAGCCATTACGACTGGCATTTCATTCCTATCGGAGCGCCCCGTTACCCTTTTTTTTTGCTTCTCCATCCCCTCATGCGCCACCCATTCCGCTCTTTATCTTTAAACACTCATTTTCATGCCATTGGCGCAAGGCGGAAGAGAGGCCGGTAGTGTAAGGAAAATGATTTTCATTCCCGGAAGATAATATGACCCTTTTTCTTCCGAAGGGTCCACACTCGCGGATCGAGTGTCGTTCGGCTACGGAAGCAATGAAAACGAGCAACATAAAAACAAAACTGCAAATGCTTTCATTTTATGACATTTATGAAACGACTGAGCATTAGAGATTTTCTTTTTCTGTTGAAAACCTTACACATCATCAACTACCCAGTAAGAACTCCAACCCAACGCGTAAACTTGGGCGATATAAAAAAGAGAACTTCTTACTTTCGTCGCTTCCCATTTGCATCCACCTGCCAATGATAAGAACGCGGAAAGAAAGCACCACAGAGGAGCGAAGCAAATGGAAAATGGAACCAAACATTAATGAGGGTGGGGGAAGATTTACTATCTTGCGGAAATGTCGTAAATTTGAATCATAACTGGAGCGTTCATAAAACCAAGTGAAAATGGAGAGAAAAAAGGGGTTTCAAATCTCTAATCGCTTTATTTTGCTAGCGTAAATGGCGCTTAGATTTTGTCGCCATTTTTATGTGAACGATCAAGTCGGGTGAGTGGTGGGTCAAAGCGTATTGTGTTTTATATTTTTGTGTTCTCAAACTTGTGTGCAAGGTACTTTGAATACATGTCATACCAATGGTTGCTTTGATTGGTTGAAGTGATTTGTTTGAAGAAAAACTTTAACAAACAGAAAATCGACCATGTTTTCGATGGCCATTCAACAAAACCCCGATAACGGTTCTTTTCTACACACGTCATTATATTTTTTACATTTCATTCTAATTGTATAAACAATCCTACCACGAGATCAGCACCCTTAAAGCACCTTACTCAATCGCACTCTTGACCTCAACAGCACTAAAAACAACAACAACAAAAAACGCATCCATTAAGCATTAGAACAAGGCGGAAACCGACAGAAAAACGTAAAAATGTACCTTTTAAAGCTTTCCACGCGCCGATGGATCGTTAAAAATACTACCGCTGCTGATCACGATACGCAACCGAAGGGAACAGGGAAAAGCGATGGCGGTCATGAGAGGGGGGGGGGGGGGAGCAATCGAGTATAAATAAGAAGAAAACTTACACACAACACGAAGGAAAGGAGAAAAAAACAACCATACATACAAACACACACACACATGCAGCACGTAATCTGTATCGTAAAACACGAGAAATCAGCACAGAAAAGATGGAAAAAGAGAGCGAGAGAGTACGACACAAGGGTGAAAAACAGAGAGCGAGCTATATATAATGATGATAAAATTATAAATTAAATCGCATATTTAATTAATGCCAGCAGGGAACACAGCAGAGAACCAGCGGCGTATGCGGTACGGCGAGACAGGGACGAGACGGGGAAGCAGAGAGCAGAGAGAAGAAAACAGAAAAACAATCAAAATTTTCCCACGGTTTTCCTCGAGAGGGAATGGTGGGAGGGGGAGAGGGAGCCTTCGTGTCGCGTGGAACGCTTTATGTGTGGTGGTGCACCAAGTTCCATGCTTTTGATCTGCAGCAGATTCGGTTGTGGGTTGATTGTGATTTTTCTTTTTCTATTTTGCTTTTCCACCCCTTATAACCTCTCGCCCTTTTATTCCCGCTTCCTTCACACCTTCATCACCCATGTGGCTCGGGTTTATACGGCTCATATCAACACGTTAGGCGCGGAACACCGTTGCGGGAGACAGAAAAAGGAGTTGAACACATCCGAAGGAAAAACGCATTTCGAAACGCAACGTAACGCAACACCGTACTCGGGGAGCTTAGTCTGACCCCCGTGCGGCCCCATGGCCGTGTCAGAAGGAAGAGGACAACATGCCACCCGCAACCGTACGCCCTGGGGCGCGGGGGTGGCTTCGGGCACCCGTTAACCGTACGAATGGAAGGCATCTTGTTTGCTTCGGCCCAGGTGTTCGCCGAGTCGGAGAATGGAGCGCAGGGAAACATCCGTAACATGCGCAACATGTCCCGCGCGCTTGTAGCGTCGGTGAAATAGAGTAGAGCCCCGATAGTGTCGGATTTTCCTACTGGCGAGAAGGCACTTATTTGTTTTGTTTTGTTTTTTTTTCACCAGCGCCAACAACCCCCTTCAGCCAGTTGTAGCTAAAAACCTTGTAATGATACACTTTTACGTTTATAATTAATACGAATACAGCGAATTCCAACCAACCCCTGTGCCGGCGGGTACCGAGATTAATGGACTCGAACGGTGGCCTCCGTGGTTGTGTGCACACACACACACACACACACACACAAACACACACACACACACACACACACACAGACACACACACACACACACACACACACACACACACACACACACACACACACACACACACACACACACACACACACACACACACACACACACACACACACACACACACACACACACACACACACACACACACACACACACACACACACACACACACACACACACACACACACACACACACACACACACACACACACACACACACACACACACACACACACACACACACACACACACACACACACACACACACACACACACACACACACACACACACACACACACACACACACACACACACACACACACACACACACACACACACACACACACACACACACACACACACACACACACACACACACACACACACACACACACACACACACACACACACACACACACACACACACACACACACACACACACACACACACACACACACACACACACACACACACACACACACACACACACACACACACACACACACACACACACACACACACACACACACACACACACACACACACACACACACACACACACACACACACACACACACACACACACACACACACACACACACACAGCAAACGATGGGTCTCCATCGTTGCACCGAATTTCGCCAACAGACACAGCGTTTCATTAACAGGCCTCGCTTCATTCATCCCGCGAGGAGAGTTCGAGAGGCGATACCGCGTACGGCAATACGGGAAGCAATCACACACGCAGGCTAACGCGCTGCAGCAAGTTTCATGTTACGACAAGGGAAAGGCTAATTCACCATTACATTGCGTGCCTGCTGCACGTATGGTCACCACTTGCAGGTATGCCACTTGTTTTCGACAAGTTTTTGCGACGCTGGAACACCCCGGAACACCGAACGGCAGCAGTTTCCCACCGGAACGATCGTACGGTAAACCGTAAACCGATCGAATCGGATGCGATTGGGTTGCGCTAGCGTTGTCCAGATCCGTATCCAATTTGCGTACTATTTCTAGCGAGCTTGGGATTGCTGCTGTTGCGAAAATAGGCTTCCCGTTCCCGGGTCTAAGAGGCCCCACAATATCCGGGAGTCTAGGGAAACAGTGTTGAAGATCGAACCTTCGTTAAATGTTTGTAATATCGTAAGTATCACATTACTCCATGCTCATGCTGCTTGAGAGCTTGGCTAGCGAAGACTTCTTGGATGGTAGTTTGTGGACAAATCACAGGCAGAAGTTTCTTTGTTTTCTCTTTTTCGCATGATTTAAACTACAAAGTAAATGAATCAACTAACAAAAATTAAGTGAAAGTTAGCGATTTCTCCTCCCAATTGATAACTTGAAGCCTGGTTACGCGGTGCCAAGACTCTCAATGTCTTTGCTCAACTTATTGTGTAAAACAGAATATTCACTACCAGCAAAATACCTACGATAGGGCCTCTCTCTGTAATATTAACTCAAGGTTTTAAGCTCATATTTGGCCAACCCTTCAATACATCCCTTATTTTCTTATTTAGATATGATTTGCAATAAAATGGCAGACTAATTGGTGAAAAGAGATGTTTTGGAAGGTGAAGTTTTCGGTAAGTTGCTCGTGATCTCCACAGTCTTTTTGGATGACACATTAGTAGAGTAGGTGAAAGATGGAGAAGCTGTCGAAGTTTTTTGATTAGATTACTCCTCAAGCTTTCACTGACATCTGAGGAGATCGTGTGTTTATTCTAAAGATGTTTAGATATTGGCCTAACCATTACCCTTTTGCGCATATAGAATCTCTAGTGCATATACTTAATACTAGTATATCGGTCGTCTAGGCAAATGGTGACGAATTAGTCTTCAGTTCATATGCTTAGCCTGTGTCTTAAGTGCTTATCAGTCTTTAGGTCCTGTGTTTAGCTTAGCACCTGATTGGGGGTTAGCACTTGCACAGAATTTACTACATGCGGAGACGGTTCGGATGAGTTGTGGGAAATCGATTTATTCGTTCAGCGTTCAGATTGTAAGAGAGCTTTTTTTAATCCTAGTTCTTTCTTGGCGCATTAGGACAATTCCCTTATGCGTCGAGCAGTTACTTGATTCCTGCTATCGATCAGTTCCCTACATCACTCCCTCCCTTTAGTAACAATATCGTTCCGGTATTGCGGTCACGCGACCATATCGTGTGATGTACTTTTTTTTGGTCAGGCACTGTCGTAGTGCTTATCGGGAGAGAATCTTCTTGCGCCTGGAGTGTGTTTTTGGGAGAGAGTGGGATCGATACGGCATCGATACGCAGCCCCACATGCGTGCATGATCCTAATTCTGCTTGTACGTACGACTTGCTTTTGTTATCGTTGACCTTATCGTGCTCATCATTTGTTTGACATTATCTCTCTTGATCATTGATCTCAATCCTAACAATACGATCGGTAGTGCCTCAGTCAATTTCGGGCGGTTGTGGCACAATGTTGCGGATTTTAATTGCCGGTGCAGTCCTTCTATTTGCTCGGTAGCTTTCGGATCATATGGTGTTGTTCTTAAGTGATCTATCCCTAATGAATCAAATATGCGTTTAAAAACGAGTGAATGTGAATGCAATCGTCAAACAATAGTGGATTAATTCAGATGGTGAAAGTGCACGTGGTAAAATCTATGATCTAGTGATCTGGTGATGTGTTGTATCGGAGAATGGTTGTGTTGAGTGATTTTTTTTGTGCCTTACTAGTGGCCTACTAGGCATAGTGTTTGCGCAAAGTGTTTTCAATCTTTTTGTATAGAAAGCCAAGCGAATCTTTCGCAAATCAAGTGTTTGGTTGCTCGTGCTCTCGGATGTGATGTGTTCTGTGTGGAATTTTTCTAATCTACGCTTTCTTAACGGCAAAGGAGCACGTGGTCTCATATTCGTGTAGATGTGTCAGTGTTGTTTTCGTTCCGGGTAGATTTCATTCCCTCAGCGTCGTTTTCAGTGTTGTGTTTGTGTGTCGGTGCGTTGCAGCTTCGCCATGTGCTCATAATTGATCGCATCAGTGTTAAGCGCATCGACGCTGCTTAACATATCAGCGATTTTGTTCTGTTCGCCAGGAACGTGATCTATGGTAAGTACTCGCTTTTTGTAGACAGGAGGTTAAAGTTTTAGAAAAGAATGCTAAGGGCTCAGGACCATCTTTTCGATTTGTTGTAAAACGCCACCTATTGCATGGTTTGATGCATCAACATTTAATGTCAGTTTGGTGTTTGGTGCGGGATGCACAAGGATTGCCACATTTGCCATATCTTTTTTACATTCCAAACCAATTTTGTACTGTCGTTTCGCTTGTTTCCTTTTATCATATTTTGTAGTATACTTTGTTTATGAGCGGCATGTGGTATAAATCGGCGGTAAAAAAATATCGCGCCTAGAAACCTTTTCAGCTGTTTAGCCATCGTTGGCTTTGGAAAATCTAGTATTGCTAGGACTTTCTCTTCTTTAGGACTTAAACCTTTGGCGGTTATGGTATGTCCTAGAAAATTGATGGATTGTTGACCAATTTGGCATTTTCAGCATTTATCGGTAAGATGTTGTCGCGTAAACGCCGAAATACGGTCCTGAGATGTTCCTTGTGGAAGGTAAGTGGAAACAATACATTTATCGTCTATATGTGGGAACACAAAAACTAGGTCTCCAAAATGTGTGTGTAAATGCCGTTGCAGTGTTTTCCCTGCATTTCTTAAGCCAAACGTCATAAACATAAATTCGCAAAGGCCGAACGGCGTCGTTTTTGCCGTTTTCGGTATTTATGAAGATGTTGGAAGATGTAGGAAGAATGTAGGATGATTTCCGAACAATCCATTTTTTAGGCAAAACATCTAGACAAAAACATTGGATATTGAAGACTTCTGAAAAATCCTTCTTCGCATCCCCGTACTCTACAGTACAGTATTTAACGTACTTGAATTTTTGAGGATCTTCTCTGGTTCATGAGATTTGCGTTTTTTGTAAAGAATTTCGAACACCAACACAAACTAAAAAGTTGTTTGAGGATGCTATCAAACTGGAAAGAGAATAAGATATATGCTTAAAGAGATGAAGCCATCTTGAATTCTAAACAACATATTGAATACTCGATCCGGCTCAACCAAGATTTAAAGCAGTATCTTCAATTAGACATTGAAACTCATGCATCATGCTCATGCTCATGTACTATCTATTGAGGTTTATCAAGGTTTCAGCCTTGGATAGACTTGGTGATCTTCACAGGTCCTATAGCTGAGTTGATTAAAGATAAAGTCTTCCAATATGTTTAAGAAATATGTTAATCTCACTACTCACTAAAGCAGTACAAGTTTGCAAGCCTCCCTTCAGACGACCACTCACCCAACAAGAGGAAAACTCACCGCTTAGCTAGTCCGGCAATTTTCCCCGACCAAAAGCTTCGACCAAGTAATTACAACCCTCCGCTGGATATTCTATCCCCGCAGTTCACCGTGTTCCACTTTTTCCTCAAAATACGACACCGGCTGAGAATACCGTCTCTCATGTAAGTTTATAGCGCACATTACAAGCGAGTGGACCGCTCCTTCCTTTACGATCGCCTTTTTCGACGCGAAAGCCCTCCTAACGATCCCGTCGACCACTAACGGGCACCGTGCACACAACCGTGCTCGGTAGCAGTAAATCTGTTCCGGTGGAAATTTATAGCCCTGCTCGTCCTGCCGGTCCCCTTAACAAACGGCCCCGGCAATGGTGAGGTGGAAATGGAAATGAGCAAAACGGTACCGGCTGTCGGTTGGATGGTTGGTTAGCGTTTGCCGGTTGGTCAGATTCGTTTGGTCAAGGGCCCTGCCGTGTGATCTACGCAAGATATTACGAGCACTGACGAGCAGCGCTACGGTATGCACGCCTCACTGGTAAAGCTGTGAGGATGCGAGGAATCGCTTCCGCCCGATGATCGACCGGCAACCGGTGCGGATGCGTGCCAAATGCCAACCAATGTGCGATCGATGGAATTACGCCGAGGGTGGCTCGTAAGTTGCGATCCATCGATATGGTCCCGGCACTAGCCGCATTTTACCTAGCCAGCAACCATGCGGAGGCCATTTTGATTTCCGTACGATTCGTCGCCGGTGCCGATACCGTGGCGCAGCGGGAAAACCCACCCCATCGCAACAGCCAACCTCACCAAACGCTGGCCTTTAACGGTCTCTGGCCCGAGGTCTCCGCCCTAGCGTTTAATGATATAATATATTCTACATTTTTGCGATTAAATTTAACCGGCCGGTTTGACAATAAATTGTCGACAAACTGTCTTATCGGGATGCCGTGTTTCCAGCCGGGTACACGCTTTAATGCGTAATGCGGGCTGTGACTGCCGTCGTACCGACCTCACTCACTCCCCTCCCTCGAACGTTCGACCACTCAAACTCCGAACCTCCTTGGGCCGGTTTCGTTGCCGATGACATTGCGACATTGATTTCGCGTACGCAGGCCCGCGCAAGGAAATCACTGAATTAAAAAGATGCTGAACTCGCGCGGCTACGCCAGCAGCGCTCTGGTAAGTGCCCATCGGATGTGGTGTCATCTCCATGCGCATCGCGTATCTCGGTACGGTGCGGCAAATGTCGCCTTTGAGCCAGACAGTAAGCGGTTTGGTGGAAATAAAATCCAGTCCACCCGATTCTTTGCCTCCGCACCTCCTGCATGGCTTCTTCTCCACCTTCAGGGGATTATTAAAATTGTCCATACCCGCAGCATTACGCGCACGTTCTTCGCGGTCGTTGTTGTACGAATGGCAACAACAACGACAACGAAAAAAAAACCACCCCGGGAATGGTAAAGCATGGATGCAAATCTGCCGCCCGGAATCGAATCGCTTCGGCGTCAAAGTCGCAGGATTGGAAATTAAATTTTGCTCAAAGAAATCGACCGACTCAGGCCCAGGGCCCAGATCGAGCTTCGTTCGAGCGATCTTCACGCTCCCTTTG
Source organism: Anopheles moucheti (assembly GCF_943734755.1). NCBI lineage: Eukaryota > Metazoa > Arthropoda > Insecta > Diptera > Culicidae > Anopheles > Anopheles moucheti. The sequence goes on along the minus strand of NC_069140.1, from coordinate 94,214,036 downwards.
CTCGGGACCGGGGCCTGGCTGTGGTGCATCTGCATTTGCTGGTTCCCCTTTTTCTTTGCTCGCTCGTTTGGTTGCTGCGGTTCAAATGCGGTTTGGGCTGTGCGCATTGGAACACATCGGTCGTGTTCCTGGAAAACTGTCGGAGCCGGACCTGGACTTTGGTTTGCAAAAGCAACGGCGGCAGTTTTGCGACACACACACACACCGGGCAACGGTTGCAAACACGCTGCGGCACGGTGACATCAACAAACGCAGCGACGTTGACGATAATGTTTTGGCAGGCAGCTCGAATAACGGGGGACAGCCGATAACAAGCGCAAGAGGATGTCGGTATCTGTTCGCACAGTGCTGGTGGTCAGTTTGAGCGAAATTATACATTTTGCAGACAATAATTCTATTAGAAATGTCTAGACTAGACTAAACAGGCTGATCGAAGTGATCATGCCCGCAATAAGCTTAAAATCGCCTTAAAGTCTCCTTAAAGTTCTGAATTAAAGAATATGTTTATTTTTTTTATTTTTTTTTTATTTATTCAGAGACGGCCAGGCCGTATTGCTTACAACTAAGAGTACTTAATCTATTGTACAATTCACATTCGTTTGAAGACATTTCCTTCTCCAAACGGTGAAAGTCACCTTATCCCGGGTGTACTCGGTCGGATATGTTTATTTTAATTACAAATAATTCTAGAAAACAAAAATTGCATAATTGTTGTTCCAAATATGTTGCATTTTTATTTGTTAATGTTGATTTGATCTATTAATGGCTTTTTTCGATAATAATTCCTCTTGCTAACATTGAGCTTTGAGTCGCGCGTAAAAATCTAAATTAGTTTTTCTTAAGCTTTTGAGTTTTCTGAATAATAATTGCTTAGATATCATATCATATCATCAAAAGGCTTGTCAATAATTGACCCTTCAAGGTGTTTGTGTCAGTTTTATCTACTAAAGATTTGTTTGTAATGCATTGGTTAATCCCACGCTGAGCTTTAAGTCACCTTAAACTCAGACATCACGCGATTAAGACCAGATTTAAGCTCAAATTTCAATTACTGATGAAATGGGGAATATTTTATGATAAATTAGAAAAATATTAGGCAAACAAAAATGACATTTTCGAATAAAGATTTTGAGATATTCTGGATATTGAAGAGGTAAACGAGAAAAAGATATTAAAAACATAAAAAATCAGTTAGGGACTTATTCTTCGGATTCTAACACCGTTTATTTCATATTGGTTGATTTGTTCTACAATTTTATCAGTGATTCCAACATATTTGACCTTCTATTGTGTGTTTTGTTTGAAAATTATGTATATATATCTCTCTCCATAACTTAATTAGGTCAGTAAAATAATTCAATTAAGGTGTCACTCCCAGGAAATAATCCCACAAGTGATCCAAATATTTACACCAAACATGCGCACCTCACTGTACGGCCCGAGCACCGAAGCGTCGCAAGTTTTGAATTAGTTTGCAAATACCGGACGCAGCTTTCGATTTCTTTAAAAATCCAATAAAAATCCCCACACGCGGCCAGCCTGGCTGCACGCTCTGCAGGGCTATGTAGAGCAGATCGGCTTTCGTCCTTTGCGCATCGCGCACATCCTCAAGCGGCATTCGGCCCTTGCTGTCCTGCGCCGTATGTTTGCTACGGATGCAATATCACTCGATGTCGATCGGCGAGGCAAGTGACGGCAAGTTTCGATAGAAGGGAACGCCTCAGTGGGATCTTTGGGGACTTTGGCGAGAGTTTGTGTCCGTTTGGGTTTTTTTTCTTCTTTTCTTTCCCTCTCTTCGAGTGTGTGTTTATGTTTGGAGCACTCCATTCACCCTGAACTACGGTTGCATGGTGATTTCCACCCCGAACACATCCCCCGTTCCCCGTTTGGTACATTCGTTCCGTTTCGTTTGAAGTCGTTATGCACGTTTGTCCCGTTGCGCTGCGCGGATGCAATTCAATTGGGTTGTCTTCTTCGGAAGTCCGTTTTGGGTTCCGTGGCAAAATTATGCGCTTCTTATGCTACGCTGTCAAACTACCGGACCGATCGTCTCCTTCCTCCTTCCTTCCTGCTGGGGTTTGCATTGCGATCACCACCCTGACCAGCCTGCTTATGCTTATGTGCGGTACGAATGCAGCCCGAAGGAAAACCCAAAGGAGGAAAAAAGTGCCTTCACTGCGAAGAAGTAATACGGCAAAAACCTCTTCTCGCTTTACTCGCCGATCGGTGGCACAAAAAAGGGCTAACCACGCGTGACATCTACCACCATGCTTTGCTGTTCGATTTTTCCGCGATTATGCCCCCCACCCCCTTACTCCCCTTCCCTATCAAGGGATGATCTTCTCCCTCTTCGCCTCATCACTTTCCCCGCTCTCTATCCACAGATGTTTTATGCATGAGCCCGATATAAACATTAATAAGTGTCAAAGTTTTTATTTCTTTTATACCTTTACCGCGACTTTTCGATGAGTACGAGTGTGTGTGTCTTTTTTTTTCTTCCGTCGTTTGCTCCTTTTTTTGGCCCGACCGAGAGTCTGTCCGTCTTGTGCCGTGGAGGACAATCGCTGACATCTCGGGAAGGCGCAAGTCGAAAGGCATTTTGTTAACCTCGCTGCTGCCAGAGATAAGTTATGCCTTTTTAAGCCGGTGCAAAGCCGGGTGGACGATAGCCGATCGTTTCGCTTTCCATCGATCCTGCTAATGCCCCGGCAATAGAACGTGCCGGCTTCTCAGGCTTTTCCCAGAATTTACACGCCCTAGCAGCGTTTGATTTGGCAAACTTTGGGTTGGAAAGAGCACAAAACGGGGCTTTTTCAATTTTAGATAAATTATTGACTCTTGGTTTGGCTGTTGATATTGTCCCCGTCCTATTCTTTCAACAATTTGCACAACGGAAAAGCACATCTGAAGTGGTTCATTCAAGGATTTCCCGGCCATTTTTTTCACGCTAAACCTTTTTTTGCGTTAATGCAAACATTATTGCTAAAAAAGCCTTCTCTCTCATCACCTTCAACGCGTTTCAGACGGGCGCATTACGCATCATCTCTTCCAGTTGCATTTTCCAGCCAGCGCTTGACTTGCCTTGAACCGAAACGGGCGTCTCTTGGATGTGGATGTGTGCAAAACTGCACCAAGCAAACCATCTTAACAGTCGGCTAAACGGCTAACCTTCGGCCGTTGTTTGCAACGGTTATTAAATCAGCGAACAAATTATCACGCCAATTTCAAAAACCCACCCTTAATCCCCCTTTCGCGTTTTCTTCCACCCGCTGCAGTGCAGTTTGGCCACCTCAGTTTCGCCATTCGTCCGGGAAAGTGTCCGATAAACGCATTTCCATTTATTGTTTTCGTTCGTGGCGTTCGCGGAGTGAAAACTGGTGCAACGCAATGTCACGCACAAACAATGGGATTGATTTGAATTTTTCCCAAAATAAACCGTTTCCATGATGGCGACGACGATGGCATGACCACCCCCCCTCCCCCCGGTAGGGTGGGGATTTTTTTTCCTTTTTGCCGGATGGCCTTCACCACGCTGTCATTTACGTGGATTGCGTTACAGCGCCTTAGCGTCAGAGCGGCAGAGGTGGTCGGTATTTGGTCGGAAAAATGGTACCGAAGGGGGTCAAATTTCATTTTTACCGTTTTTGTTGTTTGTGTGTGTGTTTTTTTTCTTCCTCCTTCTTCACCACACCACACCGAGAATATCCGATCAGTGCGCGACCACTTTCCGTTGTGCGGACGACGTGCGCTTTAAAAACAGATTTTAGCATTAAATCCCGCGTTTCTCACCGTGCCCGTCTCGCGCTGCCCGTTGGAGGCTGTAACAGGGCGTGAGCTTTTAGCAAAGTACAGCGCTGTACGTGCTGGACGGCCAAGGGAAAACAACTAAATCTCCCTTCACGCCACCCGCCACGCCAGTCCGGAACGCGACCGAGCAAACGGGGAGCGAACGGGTGGAAATTAAAATTCAAGAGCAGTTGCGGACGATATCTATCTTAATGAATGAATTATAAATCCATTATTTATTTTTATTGCCAAACTCAGAACGCTGGCGTCACCGGTGGCATTTTGCTGGTGAACCAGAAAGACTTCAACGACCGGGCGAGCGGGTTAGCGCAACCGATGCATACTCGTTCGGCGTGCAGAATTTAAGAAGCTGGGAAAATGACATGTTGACCGTGGTGAGATGCGGTGCTTTACGGGCGGATAATGATCGGTTGGAAAAGGCTCACCGAATTTAAATTTGATTTGGGCCGAATGTTGAAGCGGTGTTTCGATAAAAGGCTACAAAAATCATAACATTTTCAAGGTTAGGTTATGCATCTGGGTCAAAGTGTTTAGAAAGGGATGATTTTCACGTGATGAATATTGCTTCTATCTACAGAGCTTCAAATGAACCTCCAGATATTTGGGAAAAGAACGAAGGCGAAGAACGATTTTTCCAAATGAGACCCTTAGGGTTCGAATATTTCGTTCATTATGATTTATGTTGGAAATTAGAGATTTAGACTTGAGGAATTTATTGATGGAAATTAAGTTTTTAACAAAAAAACAGAATATGTTGTTAGAAAATAACAGCATAATGAAGAATATATTTTCAGTATTGATTATTTTGCAAAGCTTCGAGATCATAATAATGAGGTAATATTTAATTTATAGCCATTATAGCAAAGATAATAGTCAACTTTTAATATAATTTATGGCGAATGCACTACAAGGATTGATAAATAAGCAGATGGTTGACAAAAAAAAACTCAGAGAAAATCAAAGGCGAGACATACATTTTTCCTAACGGTCTGAATATTGCAAGATCCAGATGTTTTCTCGTAATTTACTATATAGAATATTTCTGTTCATTGTACAAATCCATGGTATTGAAAATGTACTAAATAAAATATCATATTTCAAATGATAAGTAGCTGCAGCTAGTAGTAGAATTGAACATCTAGGTCCAAATACAGAACATAATTACATGTTGGAATTGACAAAATAACATTTAAAAATTACAATGAAAAGGATTAAAATAGATTTTTTTCTGGTATGCTTCTGGTAATATGTAATCAAAGAAAATTGATTATGTAGATAAAATTATGATGGTATATTAAAACATTTAAAATAGTTTTTCAGATTTTTTTTAGATGCGCTAATAGGACGCTATAATGTATGAAATTATTTATGTCATTTATACTTTAGTATTAGATTTTTTGTAATCTTATCACACCGTGACAAAATACAATATGTATTATTGGAAGAGATGGATTTTCACTGCTGTCTTAAATTACTTTTACACATCCTTCGCTCATCCACACCACGAAAACAAGTTCATTAACATGTTCAACAACATGCATGCAACATCCGTAACCATTCCGTTCCGTTTGTCGTGCCTCAATCGAACCGAAAAAAAGGATCCCCAACAGACCGGGTTCGCAGCTCTCGCCGCCCAAACTATAAATACAAAAGAAAGAAAAATCCCATCTTTCGAATTGGAGCTGGATTCCTTCCTTGGGCCGATTCGCCGGCACTGATTATCGGCCGACGCGATCGGTAAACATGCGAAAAGCGATGCATCATCATAAGGCACGGCCTCACGCCTCGGTCAATACGGTTCGCCTCCGGCGTGCAACTTGCACCTAGAAGGAGGTGGCAAAAAAGACATAAATGTATGCAAAAAGTGCGAAAATGTTCGATCGCCGTTCGAATGGGGGCCGGGCACGGGACGCATGTGGACTTTCCGGGCGATGCCGTTTTTTTTCTCCACCGCACTCGGTCGGGGCGGATCTGGCACTGACACTTTGGTTTGATAAATGTTCCCTCTCTCCCTCCCATTTCCCAACTCCCCAAACGGTCCGAAGGAAGGGATGCCGATTATTTTATTTGCCTGCCCGCGGGAAACGTCGATCGCGTTGATCTTCGATCGGTTGGCGTGAATTTGTAGGTTTGTTTGATTTTGCCCGATTATGGTGTTGCTATCGCACAACAAAATGGTGCGGCTTTCCACAGGGGAATTTTCAAACAGGTGACTGGAGGGAGGGGAAATAGTTCCATTGAGCATGAAAAATCGAGTTGATGTGCGATATGCATTAGTGTTACAGTTAAATGTCAGATGTGATGCTTCCCTTAAGACCGGGTGGATGTGAAAATCACATCAAATGAATATGAATGAATAACATAAAATTCACGAAAATATAACATCATGTAATGCAAACGTTTCCCTAACGAGTTCATCATAAACCCCGGCCCATTCGTGTCGCGCTTAGCAGCATAAGTGGCCGCACCAAATATGCAACACCCCTTTCACTGGTCATGACATCCAACCAACCACGAAAAAAAGGCACCCATACAGTGTGGTCCATCCAGTGAGGGGTGCAAAAAAAACCCACCGCAACAACAACAGCTTCAGAAACGGGGCAACCTTTTTTTTGCCTTCGCCCGGGACAAATGGAAACGATCCATCATTTTAAGGTGGCATGATAAGTTTGCCCACCACCCCTAGGTCTAGGCGGTGCCTCCGAGCTTAGCCAGAAAAAAGAGCCCCTTACAGGGCAAACATCATGCACTGACACGGTAGATACGGGGGGGAAAAGTTCACCTGTATCCATATCGTTAGCATACTTCCAGCGTACTACGGTATGGCGAGGTTAAGTAGACTAATGTGAGGGCGCCTAAGAAAGGGAAGCGATCGCGCAATGTATCCGCAACCGCCAGCGTGTTTGTATGTGGGGGGGTGGTGCTGTCGCAACACGGAGCAGCATAAGTGTTGAACTCTGGCCGCATTAAAGCTCCCTTTCATGCTTCGGGGGTGGGTGGGGTCAGAGTTGAGGCTACCAGTTGCAATCTCAACTTCACGGGGTCGAAGTTGCGGAGTACTTTGCTCCATATTTCATACCTTCTTTCCGGTGGAACACTATCATTTAGTGTTGTCTATGTTACAGTGAGTGAATACCTGCAGTTTGCTCATTCAATGTGGAAACAAAACCTCACATTACCGAAGGGACCTTATAAAGTCAAAGCTCCTCTGTAACAGGACAGAAATTTAGACAAAAATATTGGCTTTTTAAGGAGGGCATTTCGATTAATTAGTCTCAACACTACAACTACCGAGTGCCTTAAGCGTTTTTTATGAAGCTTCTCTTTTGCAAACTTTTTTGAGAGTTGAATTATATTTTAAAATGATTTAAAAAGTCGTATGTCGACTACAGTAGTCGACTACGTATGTCGAATAAAAAATAATGTGATGAAAATGAGGCATTCGAGTCAAAAATGTGTTAAATTCTCAAGCTAGAAATGAGTTTATTTTTATATTACTTAAAGCTGGTTATACAATGTGGAACCTTACGTTGGTTTCTTTTAAACACTTGCAGTCGTTGATTTTATGCAAGCTCAGTTTGCGGACATGTGCGGATATATGCGGCTTTGTACAGCACTCGCAGTAAGTAGACAACAGAAAATCCCACCAAGTGGCCACACAGCTAAACAGTCCAATCAGCCGCACGATAGCGAACAACATTCCGCCGCGTGTGCTGTTAGCTGTCCGTGCGATGCCCGAGCTAGAGGCGCAACAGAGACCACAGTAGAGATGGAAGGAAAACCTATGGAAAATGGAAGAATGGGCGACCGTCCAACTAGCGGCTGTGGAAAGCCGTGCCGAGAGAAGGAGCTATCAAAAAAGACAGATAGAGAGAGAGAGTGAGAGAGAGAAAAAAAGCCCGATCTTAAGACGATCGTGCCACCTAAGAAGGAAAGCGATACGGTTTTGCCGACGTGCGGTAGCAATAAAAAATAATAAATCCGTGTGAATTGGGGTATGTTATAAAATGGAAGCGATTGTTTTCCACCCGTTTTTCGGTGGGTGAGGAGAGGGGAAGGGTGTTTCGGGGGTGGTACACGGGGTAGATATTTTCCCGCGCAACCCCGCGATGAACCGATATCGTAGCGGATTTCCCGACCCACCCGAGCGGGTGACGGTACTTTCGAAATTCTTTCAACCACACACCCGAGCAAACGAAATAGCAAAAAACCAGAGCCACCCGAAACGTTCTGCCAGGCTTGCAACGGTTCTGACGGATGGAGTGTGCTCGCTCGTGTGGCAATGCACACCCCCCTCAATGCGCCGGCGTTGAGCCGGGGGGATGCAGCTTGTGCAAGATTTGGGGGCGGAAATGTTGCGAGTGGAATAATTTATCTACTCTGTTGGCGATTTTTTGCCTTACACTCCGCGTATGAAACGATCCAACAGTGTGGTGCTGCAATCCATGGTTGGATTGAAATGGTACGTTAGTAGCTGTTCGAATGGGTAGAAAATACTTGAAGTAATGTAATATTTAAACTGAAACTTTTTTATGAGAAATAGATCATATTGTATTGTATAATTGTAATTTGATGCATTATCGTGTCCAACAACTTTAAATAGTTATGACAGATGTTTTCATCTTTTCCCTTTATTAAATAAACAACCTCCTTAAAAATAAATATTTTCAAAATTATTTGACAATATCGTCTGAGTAAAATTTAATCTTGCTGTTGTTTGAGACCCTTAAATATGTTTTAGTACATTTGTTTGCGACAATTCATTCTATGCTAGGGAAATTCACCACGTTTACCGGTTTCGTCTCAGATCTTGCAAAATGTTAACATAAATACTAAGAACCATTTTTTAAATACTGTAACGATCAGAATGTGTCATTTCGACCACATCAATAGAAAAGGTTCACTATGTTTAAACGCCAGCTATATCAAATTCCGTGCTGTTAACTTGTATAATGATTTTTAATTCTCGTAATTTCCAATGTTTTTGAACTCTGCTCCAACTCTCAAATATTAAAAAAAAACATTATCCCGAACACAAAATCAACTTCAACGGCTGTTTGGCATCTAATCATCCAGCATCCGTAGCATACTGGGAAACTCGTAACATTTCCGTAACAAATATTTAGCATGTGATTCTGAAATGAAGTGAAGTTAAATTCTTGATACTAATAATAAAACTTACATTATCAAATTTTCTACACATTATTTGCTTGAACGTCCAACTTATATGTAGATATTATGTATAGATTTACTGAGTAAATGTTATACCACTTAAAGTGACTGTTTTCAACCATCAAAACTTCTCACCTTCTATACTGATTTGAATCCTTAATGGAAAATTTATTGAAGTGGAAATGTATGAAGGTATTAATTAAGTTCTAATGTCACGGTTTCTGTACTTGTTTCGTACTTTGATTGAAAAAATTAATAAGTTCATGATTACAATATGTTTATATATGTTTTTAGCTTGCAATGCACAGACAACAGAAAAACCCCATAATAATATCTAAAACAATTCTTAACCATACAAATTATAAATACAATTAGAACACATCCTCCGGTCGTATTACCGGTTGTATGAATCGATAAATACATTTTTGCATACCTTTTTGTGATTATTTGTCTAATAAAAGCAAAAATCCTGAAACCCTGAATGAAACTGTTGTTATCCCGTTCCACTACAGGGAAATTCGCCTTGTGCGTGTTCATGCCCGGTTTTACATTTTCGAAAGATCTGTATAAACCTTGCAAAATAGTTGATTTTTGGTTCAAGTTAAACCAACGTATAGAACTGGAAGCTAAAAGAATCATGAATCGTTAAGTCAAATTCAATTTCCAAATCCCAATCCTAATGGTCTACATTTAAGTAATGTAATTCTTCTATCATTTTGCCGATCATTTCTTCATTTCGTTTTACATTTTTATACAATCGTTCACCGGCACTTGCACCACGCAGAAAAAAAAACTACCCCATTGAACAATTCGCCACCGCTTTCATCAAGCCGTCCGTTCTGTTTTGTCGATGGGAAAATCTGTCAGCCTAAATGTTACAGCTGTACTTGGTTACTTCTTTAAATCGCCAATAAAAACCACCCGCTTCAATTCTTGCACGCTTTTTCTACACGACTACCATGCCTGTTCCCTGTTTTCCGTCCGTACACTGCTTCCATTATCTATTGATCAGATGGAACAAATTCTAGCCCGACGAAACTACTGTCAAGTGAACTACTGCCGGTGCGCTGCTACGATCACTCATTCGGTGTGCTTTTTCATGCGTCCACCGAGCCGGCGAATTGGTCAATTGGATCGTGCTCGAAATTCGCAAACCAATGCTGCCGTTGCTTTCTGTCATCACGCGTGGCTCTGTCAAGCCTGACCCCGTCCAAAACGCGGGACATACCATCGCCGCCGCTGCGATTACTCAATCATTCACCCGTTCCATGGTCCGGTTTTGTTTCGCGCTGTTTCGTTCGATCCGGTGCTATTTTAATTAATTTACCACGCGCTGATCATGACGAAGGAGATTTCGTGCCGCTTTTCGGCACCGGACCCGACCCCGGTCGCCATATTGTGGCACGAAGCACGATCCCAATCCCGGTCATAGCAATTGGCGCATTTCCTTTCGGAAAATCTTCTTGCCCCTTCTTCTACGAGGGGTAGCAGGTACTTCATCGGATCGATCATCAATCCGACTGGCGTTTTGCTTGGAAGTACGTTGGTGGAAAAAGCTGGTGGAACGGAGGGTGAGAATGACCATTGGAAATGCGCGAATCGGTTCTAGTGGTTTGATTTTCAAGATGGCGGCAATTTGAATTTCAAAGTGGCGCGCACCGCATGGAAACCTTCGCTTGGGAGGCGGAAACTGGGTGTCCGAAGGGGGATGGCGTTCCCTCCACCCCCTCCCAACCACTAACGCTTGGGTCTTCTTTTGATGTTGTTCCGATGCACCGTGATTCCGCTCCAGATACTTGATGAGTCGCGAACGTCTCGCATGGAAATAATGCTGCCAACGGAGAAGAGGAGCCGTTACAATGAGCCTTCTGTTCCATTCGTGTATCGTGAGCGAAACGGTTCCGTTTTGCCTTTTTTTTGCCCGCCACTTGTGTTCTGTTCATGATTTACCAATTCCAACCGTGTACCGTGTCGCCACCGCACGCTAACCCCCGATCGATCCCAATTTGTAGCGATATGATGAATTAGTCGCCAATCGCGCGACCACCGCGACCAAATCGGTGGACAACCGCTGTTCTAGTCAACCGCTGTCACCGGCTAGTTCACCTCCTAGGACTGCCGGGCATTCAGAATCCCCCGTTGCACAGGGTACAAAATGGTTTCGCGCAAAACCCCGTGGCCGAAAACCGAATTGAATTGAAATGTCTTGCGCGTGAACGTGAGCGAAACGCGAACGCGAAAGCGTGACTCGGTGGTATGCGAAGTCGAAGGTGGCCGATTTTGCGGCGGTGCAAGATAAGCGTACGGTGGTGGAGGAGTCGGCCACCTCGGGAGCCTAACCTCGATTAACCTTGCAACATCCTTCGGGTGAAGTAATTGCGCGGACCCGGGGAAACGATCTGAAACCCGCTGGCGGAGAGGCTTTCTTCTTCGCACACAATAAATCCTGACCATATTTGCAAGACCAAGTTTGTTTTGTTTGTTTTGTTCCGTTTGTTTGCGTCTAGGGCTTGTGGGCCGGCGGCCACTATTCGCAGTTGCCTCCCGTGCGAATGGTTCACGCGTGTGAATATGGCATGATGGCTGGGGAGTTACACACGGTACACAGGCCGTTGGTACAGAGTCGTTCATTTGCATATGTTTACATCGATTTTTGGACGGCTTCGAAGGCGGCCACCGGTCACAAGGGTGGTATGGTAATGAAAATGTACTTACCTTATCGATCTGCAAACACTTCGGACACTGTGGCAAATGTGTAAACGTTCAAAAGATGCGAGATTATCGAGCGAGTGTCGATCATGGGGCAAACCCTAGACGGATAGATGGATTTGGAAAAAGAAGGTGAAGGTAAATTTCATTTGCCTTTCTATTCCTATCGCTCTTTATGGTACATTATATGAGAAGATGTGCTTGAAATGCTTTAACGAGTGTTAATACTATTAATCCCGTAGTACAATAGTTCGTCTACTATTATATCAGTACGATTGTGTTTATTTTCCTTGTGTGTACTTAACTGCACGGCAGCCTGAATATCCGTCGCTTCTTTTGATAGTAACGCTGAAGAAAAATGAGAATCATCACCGTCATCATCTCTGACGATAGTTGGTGGTTAAGGGCCCTTGTTAGCAATTTTCCTTTCTTGATCAGTTTGTGTGTCCACAGGAATGTCAACCGTCTAATTATGGTTCATCAACAACCTCATGATTACTGGTCATCTACCGACTGTGTTTATCCTGTTATATTGTACTTTGATTACCATAGAAATAGGTTATATTAGTACAAATAATTAAATATGGTTTTTTTCATGCTAATATTGCTATTTTATTTATATTTATGGTCATCTATTTGATTCTCGTTCAATAACGAATTTAGCACCTAATTGCATACCTTCAGGCGTAGATAAAAATACCTCTACGCAATTTTTGCTTACCCCTAAATGTATGCAATGTAACAACAGTCTCGATTAAGGTTATTTTCTACCATTGGCTATTTTGTCAATTGTTTTATTTTATTAACTTGATACAAACTAATTGCATTTTTATTTGTGAAACATCTGTCTTATCGTATTTCTTTTCACATTCACAAAAACAAAAACTACACAAGAAAATTTTGATTGATTAATTGTGTAACACTCTATTTTAATTTTGTTACTTTGAAAGTACTTCACAACAAATGGGCAATGGATGGTAAATTGAACTACATGAAAAATTTTATTTCTGATAATTAAAAAAACTATACTCATGTTATCAAGCTCTACGAAAATTAACAACAGTTTTAACCCTAACCCTTCGTCCATAACGCAAACTATTCATGCGCGTTTTCGGCTTCACAGTCGCGAAATGTTTCCACTCCAACTAAAGCGCGGGAAAGCTTACTTTCACCTCCAATTATATTAGTTGTGCATGGTCACATGTGTATTTTATTGCATTATTAATAAACCATAAGAGAGACTAGATTGCATTCGCTGGTCGACGAATCGAAAATGGCAAGCGTCGCACTTGCTTTGCAGCACGATCAGATTAGAGGGAGGCAGTAAGCAAGGGGGGAATTTAAATAAAAGTCTCGGGGTTTTTTTTATCGAAGCTGACTTACGGCTAAACGCATTTCCCTAGCTAGCTTAAACATACTCTTTGGTCTTGGGTATTCGTAACAACAAAGAAGCTGATATGTTTCAAACGACACTAACTAAGGCAGGGCATTTCTTGCTTCCTCCGCTTGACCGTAGCTGACCATCGGTGAGGAACTTCCATGCCGACGGTACGTGGTATCGATCACTAACGTTTCGGAATGGACGTGCTGCGATGTAACGCTCGCTGGAGAATCTTTGCGTCCTAGGTGATGGTATGCTGCCGATGGTACTGCCCTGTCCGGAGAGTTTCGGTGCTCGCCCACATCGACCGTGTCCATTCGCGTGCTACTGGTCGACGATGCTAGTAACGATTCCTCGTCGATGGTGTGATCCTCTTGCGGTACCTCACGGGCAGAGGCTACGACCGCTGTGGGCAGTGTCATGCTAGAAAGCTCTCCTTCCGGCAGCGAATGGGCCTGTTGCTCCTGCTGTAGCTCTCCTGGCAAATAGTCTTTCCAGCTTCGGAAAAGATAGCGTGTAAATTTGCGTAATTGTCTGAATTTACAGTAGGTCGCACCTTCGGCCGATTGTAGCTGCTGCGTCTGGATGAGGAAGCCCTTCTCTTTGAACGTTTTCTCAAGTGATTCCCGTTGCGTGGCGCGGCGAGTTTTCCGACGCCTTCGCTCGGATGCACTGTTTGCCGCATTCACCCGGCACTGGGTGTTTCCACTGCACGGCACCGGAGACGATGAATCTCCCGGCAGTGATCCACACGGTTGGGGCGATGTTGGGAACTCGGGTATTTGCAGCAGATCGTTACTCAGCCCCAACGACGGAGGCGGAAGATCGCACGCTATCCGCTCACCGGATGCATTCAGAAAAGCCCCGGTCGTGCTGGTCGCGTTAATGCTGCTCTGCTGCAGGCTCTCCCGCGGAAAGAACTCATAGCCGCGCATCGACTTATCACCCGTGCCAGAGTAGTAGCGGAAGTTGCCACCCGAGTCAACGCTCAATATCTTCTTCTCCTGCAGACACGGTTTGGCGCCTCCGGTGAACTTAAACTTACAGATGCTAACCTCCGTCGCCGGATTGGGGCTGTTCTCCGCCGGTACTGGTGGTATAAAAATGGCGGATCGTTTACGTTTCTGTGCCGGTGGAGATCGCTGTCCGGCACCGGTGCTGGGTGGCGATTGCTTGTCGTGCTTTATTAGCTGCGATATGGGCTTCGGAACAAGCAATGGATGCTGCTGATTGCTTTTCCCAGCGTTCGGAGAGATCGGAGGAGTTGGTGCGATGGGAGATGATGCTACCGGACGGGTGTCTCTCCCAAGCGGGTCTTCTAGGTGCTTGACGGGGCCTTCGACAGATGCGGAGTTGTACATCGACATTGGATGTGCGAAAAGCCCATTCGCACCAGAAGACCAATACATATATCCGGGTGGAGTTTCCGCAGTCGAAGGAGTCTCCGTAGTACTACCGGAGGATGATTGCAGAGTGGGCAGTGAGAGCTTCATGTTGGCAGCCAGCGCTTGATCAGTGCAAATATCCGAAGGCGTTATGATTGGTGTTGGACAAGAGGACGCAAACACTTCATCCGTGTCCTCTTCGGAGCTGGAAACGCTGAACGTTTCACCACCCGCCGGCAGCACATTTCCTCCCGAATCACGCACGCACAAGTTCAACGGTTCCTCCTTTCGACGCCCTTTGCCGATGGACTGTTCCGTTGGTTCGGCTGGTTTCTTGTCGCCCGCAAACAGATGCTTCCTCTCGTCGGACGACGTTAGACGTCGCTCGAGGAGGCTGGCGACAGACTTGGAGCATCCCTTCGCTAGCGTGCCTTTCTCCAAACCGAGCTCTCGACTGGGAGTGCCCGGGAGAATGGTACCGTAGTTCTTGTAGATTAAATGACATATATCGGCCTTTTTTGGTTTTCTTCCGCGTCGCGGTTTCGAGTTCTCCAGCGTTATCTCACCCATGTACGGCAGATCGGTATAGCTCACGATCCGCTTCTGCTGGACACCGTTTTGATTGCCGGCGCTACTTTCGCTCGCCACACTGCACGGCGATGTCTGCGACGGTTGTACTACCTCGTCCTTGAGCGGTGCCATTGACACACCTTCCTTTTGCAGCTCGAGTATCTTCTGCAGCCAACTGCGAACTGACTCGTTTGTCCGTTCCTCACGCTCCAGCGCGGCCTGACGTTCCATCATTACCTTGCGCGATGAGGGTGCCGTTTGGTGGTTTGGTTTGGCGGCCTGTTGCCGCGATGACTTTGCTTGATTTGACGCAAGATCCTTTTTTTGCAGATTGTTTTGCGTTGCCTCATAGTGGTCGAGATATTCCTGGGGCAGTGCCTGATGGTGAAACCGCAGCTTGAGCGGTCCCTTTCGGCGCGCCCTAGGAGCAGCGTTGGTGCGCTTCGGGGGCTGCTCCTTTGCGTTCTGAGCGGTTGAGCCAGCCCTCGGTGGCGTTGGCAACGGCGAGAGGGTCGTTTCCGGTAGGTCCGGTGACAGTATGGCGCTCGGATGGCGATGTTTGGGCGGTGGCGTGGTTGGCGATGGACATATAGACTGGCTGACCGTCGGCACACTAAGCTCATTATCGTGCGGATTGTCGTTGGTACCACCGGAGATCAACGGATCATCTGAGCTGCGTCTACAACCAATAATGCACGGATTAAAATAGGGAAAACCGGCCAACAATCGAGGCATACTTACAAAAATCTACTCCCAATGTTAGCTCCCGTATGCCAGGGATATAAATCACGCTCCGTCTCTTCCAACTTGTTACCATCACCCGATTCCAGTAGGTCCGGTATGTGTGTTAGCTTAATCTCATCCACTACAAGGCCGACCGAGTTTCCGCTTCCGCTGGAGCTGAGATGATTCTGGTGGACCGTGTGGTGATCTTGATGTGTATGCGAATGTCCGAGAGGGTCTTTCTCATTACTGACACCACTCGATCCGAGCAACCCTAGATCATCCTTCGAGAAGTCTTGCATACCACCTCCAACTAAATAGACAAAATGGAATAAAAGGAAAATAATCAATATTTATTTATAAGAAGCAAATGGGAAAAATCTGCCCAAAATGAGTTATATTTTAATAAAGTTGGAAAAAATTGGAACTTCCGGATGGACATTGGAATCTCACTGCCATTCTCTTTAATAGAACAAATCTGCTTTAACAGTACGAAAATAGGCCCACCGGAGCACCAAACATGCGAGACGAAGCATAACCGCTCGGTTCGTGCCATTCGGGAAAAAGCTGCGCTCATTTTCGACCATGTCGCTCCCACATTTAGCCGGGTCAGCCTGGCCCCAATGTTGTCCATGCTGGGCCGGACCGTTTGGAGCAAGACCTGATTCACCCGGACAAAAATAACTCGCTGCTGGTCGCAGAACGCACCGAATTTCCATATTGTGATAAATTTTACGAGCACTTTACCTTTCGGGCGATATTTTTTTGGTTGGCTTTCCGTAATGGAAATGGAATGGCGCTCACGCAACCACAGGGCGATATTGGAGATCTCTCCGTACAATGTCACGCGGGAACACGTGTTGATTTTCTTGGAGTGCGAATTACCAAACACGGCGCGAGTGGAAGAGATCTTTCGAGTGTGAAATAAAATTAATTCCTATGTGAAGTTCCCTGTCTGTGTCCCTGTCTAAACCGTACGCAAATTCCTCAACAAAAATAAAAGGAGAGACTAATAATCTCGCACAATATGCAACCGAAATCTTGGCACAAACACGCAATTGCCATGTACAGCGCGTCGTAAAGAATTACTCCCAACACGCTCCCAACCGAAAGTGGAGCTGTACAACATGACCCCTCTCTTCCCCCTCCCACCTCCCGAGACCTTCCACCCTGTTTCGGGTGGCAAGAAAATTTGAAGCAAAAAAAAAAATATGTCCCTTCACGCAAAAAATGGACTTCTCGGTTTCGAATTCTATATTCAGCTTTTTCCTGCCGTTCGGCACAGCCGTTCTGGTGTGCCCACACGGATCGAGGTGCAAAGTGGTTGCATATTCGTGCGCTCCCGGCCAATGTTAGCAGCGTTAGACACACACAAACACACACACACGCATTCCCGTTCGGTCCGTTGGTCCGCATATGGCGGAACCGCATCGTCCGCGGTGCAGTTTATCGTGTTTCGACTGGTTTATGATGTACCACCGAACCACCCATCACGAAAAAGGACTCCTGGATGTCAGTGGAGGAACTGCCGGGTGCTGTAGATAATTTGCTAGCAACGAGCGGCCGTTGTGCTCCCGAGTGCGTTCATGTTTAATGGCCGGTATATATTGTAGATTTCGCCAATGTCTGAATGCTAAATTTAGCTAATATTGTTACCAGGGGGGAGTAGAATCGGGTAATCGAGATATACAGCTGCTTTACCCGAAAACAGCAGCTCTGGTAGCATTTCCGATACGATCATATAGTTGCCGTTTTCCCGTTGCTGCTCATCCAAACGTTCACGAACTTTGGAGGAAAATACGCTTGGAATACGCGCACTATCCTTGGCACCTGCTTGGTTCCCAATGAACCGATAAAGGAACCGACACCAAAACAAACCCAAAACTGCACTATCAACACACACAGACACACAATATCACTTGCTTCCTTATATGGTATTGATGGGCCTGTGTCGCGAACCTGCGATCGGGCACTCGTCGATCGATCGACACGAGCGGAAAACCGAAAATTGTGAAAGCCGAGAAGAAAATGTAAAGCACACACACGAACACACGCACACGGTAGAAAACCGCGCCGGACGAGAGCGAACCGCGTCCACGTCTCAAGACGGCAGCGCACGGTACATGACTAGATTGAGCTGAAAATCTCATCCGACCCCACGAGCACGGTGCCGACACGCGATCGCCGATCCGCGATAGGCCGGAATAGGGATCAAAATAATAATAGCAGAAATTGGTATAGCGGGACAGAGAAAAACGTGCGAGCCTTCCTCCTTGGGGTTCCCGTCTCCGTCCCGTCTCCTTAGGGGTTCAAAACTCGACTGTTTTTCCCCCACAGGGGGGGTGGGGGGGTGGTATACGAGGTGGTAATATTTGGGTAGAATGCGCAAAACCGAACTGCGCATCACAGCTCGCCCCTTTTTGAGCGATCGGTTCATTTCCCGAAACACATTTTCCAACCCCTCCCATGATACCTCACCTACTCCCCCCTTCCCATTCTGGTTAATTCATTCATAGGTCGTAGCGAACCGCCATGTCTGTGGTGGTGTTAGGCGACTTCCCTGTTTAATCCCTTATGCAGTAGGGCGTGTTGGAAAATTCAAATGATGGGAAAACCCATCCGGAGGTTTAGGATGTTCTCTCGACCTACATTCTATCGCCGGTGGTCGACCGTTCTCTCTCTCGCCCTAGGTCCGTATAAGGAAATGTTCGTCGATGGAAGTTGATCGGTTGATGAACATTTTCACCACCACCGTGTGTGAGAGGACTTTCCACCGGGAGACCAAAGGGGGACATTCGAGCATTGGCATTCGGTTCACATTACAATTGCTACAATGTTGCGACGTTCGATTTGTTCGTGCGATTGACCCCGGTCTCATCTGCCGCAGGGTGGAAAACCTTAGCCGAGACACTCGAGACACTTGTCGCTTCCGTTCGGCGGTGTTTATTTGGGTTGGGTTTTATTTTCCACCCGTGTCGGGCACGAGCTGGTACGGTACGGTGCAGCATCTTGAATTAGATATCTTGTTACATCTTGAGATACCATGTTTGATGGATGTTACGTCGATCGTCTCAAGTTAAAATGCTCATTCCAAACAAATAAGACAAGATAAGAAAGCAAGAGAGGAATGTTCAAATTGAAAAGCAATAGAGACACAAACAAATTGTGTTGCGAAAATACCGATCGTGTGAAGTCATCTGTTTCGTGTCCCAAGCGCCCGTTTGCCCATATATGGACTTCATCAGAACTTATCACACGATTATCTCCCCTCCCTGCTTCAAAGATTCTCCCCCTTTCTTTGCCTTTCTCTCGGTTGGGTGTCCGATTTCTCGCAGAGATTGTTTTCACGCGCTTCGGTGCGTACGATCGCTAAAAGATCGGGTCGTAAAACTCGCGATCGCGGCGGTGTCAATTCTCACGTACTAAAATTAGTCCATTTGAGAGCATGGTTCGAAACTGGCCGCCAACAAACTGGCCCTGTCCCGTGGATGTGATTCATCATGTAAACATAATCTAATCGACTAGATCACACCCACCGCCCTTCAGCGATGTTGCGAGCAGTTGACGCCGTGCAGGCGAATGGACGGCACATCAAAAAAAAAAAAAACGATCGAAGAAACATGTGTTTCGAAACACACACGACATGCGCGGCACTCTAGCGACATATTTTGATACGCGCAACATATTTCAGATGCCGGAGTATCGCGTTGATGATGGATGAATTTTTGGGGTGGTATTTTTTCAAAATAAATTTAAAAAAAACGTGTAAAACAAAATTGTAACTGTTTCACCTTCCAAACGTTTATTTAAAGCCATTTTAATAAGACAATCAGTACCAGAAGATAAATTAATATTCATGTTTTCAGTAAAGAGAGTCCCATCGAAAGTCCCATAGCAAAAGTTTAGAGGACTCGCACTTATTCTAAATTCCTCGTGTCTAGTCGTTACTCATATCGCTTTTATGTTGTTTAGCTTGTCTCTTGTGTAACTCGTTCTTTCTATTCACTTTAATATGGTGTCGGTTTTCGTATCTGTCTACAAATGTCAAAGCTTTCTCGAATCCATGATCGTCTAATGTCTTGTTCTAGTAATTTCATCTCTCGTCTAACAACACGGTTTCGTTGCAGAAAGGTAACTTGATAGATGCTTTTCATCTTTTGAAACTTTAAACATTAATTGCTGCTATTATTAAATGCTGTTATTTAACATTAATTGGGTTGCTATTATCTACATTGATTTTGAAGAGGTTTTTCACTGTCTTCTACATCAATCCTTTAAAAAATACTGAAATAAAATGTTACATTGATGATCCTTATCTCTACAACTGCATCTGGCCAGTGAATGATCGTATACATTGTAATAACGTATAGGATCTTCTAAAATAGATATAATCTGAACGCGTCCCAACGTTAGTTTGAATTCAATTCTATAAAAGATTGTGGAGTCTTTTTCATCGCCAAACTAACTTTTGAAGCGCATCATCGGAGATCGATGACTTGGGAGCTTAAACAAGAGAAGGCTCTTGGTATATTTTGCAGAATGGCATCTGAGTTTATGAACGCCAAGCGTCTAAAGATCTCCATTAGATTACACAACCAAGATTTAGACATTTAGCAGAGCATCTGTCACGATGAGACTTGAGTAAATTCAATAACTATCGAGGATCATACTACATTTTAGGATAGTCAAAGGAGAGATAGATTCAGCCCTTACAGAGGAACAGTTTGTCGAAGTGAGCTTCAATCGACGACCTTTGGTGTATTGTATGGAACACCAAGAGCGATACCTTTTGAAGCTATTTATTTTATTACTACCTCCCAAACAAAGCACCGTGAATTAAGACGTTATGTTGCAATAAACAACAATCACTGTAGTAGGGCACATTAAAATTAAGACACCGACCGACCTCCCTCAGTGACAGACATCACAAATTGCACAAAACACCTCCAATGATCGTACCAAGCAATTTGGTTCATAATCCTCCGAGTAACATCCACCCCCCACGGCCGGTGACCGATTTCCGCACTGGAACAAAGCCCTTTTATAACACTTCTTTTTTACGAGTGATCTCCCACGAATCCTGGGACGGACGACAACCAAGCGCCGGGTCTCAAAATCAGGTCTAGCGCCATAAAGCGAAACCACACAAGGCACGGAATGAATCCGTCAAGTACGCGAACAGGTACCCGCGCGGGAGAGTTCATCACCAGAATTGCGCCACATGCGACCGGATTGCAGCCCATGCGTGGGCGTCCCCCGTACCGTACGAGTGTCGCATCGTTATGTTACTTTTTCGTTTCGTTGCTGTTGCTGTAGGTCCGTAAATGTCACAATGCGCACAATTTCGGTGCCGGGGTGTGTGAAATCGGCAGTCGGTGGCAACGGTGGAAACGAACCATTTCCTGTCGCTGTCAATGTTTGTCACGGCTATTGATTAGCGGAGTCCGCGCGGGCCTAGCAGAAGGCGTCCGAACGGTGTCGCCTACTTACGCCGTCGGTCCGGTAATGAGCTAATCAATGTGTGTTTCCTCGTGTGGTCAACCGGTCGCTAGCTTTTGGGTGATTTTTATGCCGATTTGTTCCCCGTGGCCTTTCCCGGACCGCAAACACCAGTAAAGCCACACCTTGCTGTCGGGGGGGCCAGAGGCCGTGGGACACGACTCGTCTTTGTCGCCACCCCCGTTGTGGCAGAGGGTCACCAAGCGATTCAGCTTGATCGGCATCCTGCGCGGCGGTGATGATGATCGTCGTTGTCGTTCAGTGTCCATTAAAAATCAAACAAAACCACCCTCTCTCGCCGGAACGATCTCAACCGTAATAGATAAGACCAAAAACCGTCATAAGGCTGAAAAAAAAGAACACCTTCGGCCCCGAACCTGTTCGCTTCTAAATTTGAAAGTATTTCCAATCCCGAAACGACCCAACCAGGGGCAACCTGGGGCCACGGGCAGGAGGAGGCCAATTCAACATACACCCACGCGGCAAACACATAAAAACTGCTCACCTCTCTCTAATGTTTATTACGACGCCGTGTGACTTCGGCCCGAAAAGGCATTAAATGGTTTTGGCTCTCTATGAATATTGAACGACACTCTCTCGTACCTTCTTGCGCGTTGCCTGCCGAGGGGTTGATCATGCCTGCAAAGTGACAAAAAATTAGGCGACACTGGCACCCCAAAGTGTCCCACGTCTAGCGTTTGTGTTTATTTAGCACATTTCGTTCGCAGCCGCACGAGGAGGCGATTTATGGAGGCACTTGTCGGTAAGAGATTGTTTACGAATAACACTCGGGCAAAGGAAGGGGTTGTTCGAATGGGACCGAATTCCTGTCCGTGGTTGTAAAGAGTGCACTTGATAGGGTCTTTTAGAAAAGCTGCTGCTTATCGGTATTCAGCAATGAAGATACAACGCCACTAAGCCTACCCAACGGTCAGCGGAGCCTGTTACTGACGAGCAACGTTATTGATTTTCGATCGACACGGCGATCGGCAAGGGTAGGCATGTGTACTCTGCCGCCCAAGCCCAAGTCCATTGAGTTCGTCATTTTTCAGGCTTACGCTGATGGGTTGAACTGTTCAAAACCGTGATCCAAGTAATAACGGTCGAACGGTGACCACCACTCACAAAACGGCGCGTCCGAGTCCGTAAACTTTTGTCAAAAATCGATTCGTCCCCAACGCCCTGCGCGGGTGCATGGCTCAACGTTCGTAAATATGGCTACAACATTTCCATACGATTTTGGCACTGGGGGAAGGCCCGCCGAATAAGATGTCCGCTGAGGATGTGTAGACATGGGACATGAAACATCAGAATTAGCATGTGTGTTGTGTTTTTTTTTTTTGGGGAACACTCTTCTCATCCACCTCACTTTTCATTGATGAATATAGCAGCGTGCTTGTGCGATTTTTGTTCCTTTTCCACGTTCACAGCAACCAAATTCCACCCGCGCAGAATTTGGTGAGAGAAACCTTTGTGGGGGGGATGGAGGGAAAAAAACACCTTAGAGCAGCTTCAAACACAGCCAATGCAAAATGCCGAATTTGTAAACGATTTTACGATTCAATATTGCCAATCAAACGTAACATATTTTGGTAGGAGATCCTACACAGATTATTAAATCGATGACGCATTGCGCAACACACCAAACGGTGACAATACTGTTTTATCTATTTTAAATTTATTATAGTTGTTTTTTTTTCTTTTTGGCTGTTTAAAGCCGTAGTCCGTACCTGGGCGTGTGCTAAATTTAATCGTCCAAGCTTCAGCGCCTGCTTATGGTAAAACGAACATCGGCTTTGTGTGCATTAAAAGCTGTGAGTGTTGGAACGAGATTGATGTAATCACTTTCTAGACGTGCGTTTGGTAAATGGATGAATATTACAACACTTTATGAGGAGCTCCAAAAATCTGTAACAAAACAGACATTTATGTTCGTAATCCAGATAAATGGATTCGTAACGACTGTTCATCAATATTCTGTGGTCAGAATACCGTGTCGGATGACTTCATGAGCTACTGAAATATTGTGGACACCATCCGTTTCCAAGGATTTCTTTCGTTTCTCTGAACATTGTATGTCTATACCTCAATGTATTCTAATTATTTTACTGGGTTAAGATAGGATATGGCGAAATGCATCGCAAAAAACTAGATATGGAATAGCTAACACAATTTAGTGAATTCCGAATTGGTTTGGCTGTTTACGTACATGTGAATTCAAGAGTTGAGTTATGATTTACAAAACTTTACGAGATTTTGATTATTAGATGGGCAAAATAAGATTATAAAAAATATGTTTCATAATAATACAGGGTTTGCGAGGCTATCTATCATTGTCGAAACTTTGGAATAGGAGCCCTTGTTTGAAACGATTACCATCGCATAGCTAGTTTTTGTGATTCAGCAAAATATTTTCCGTTTTATCTTATTCGTTTGAGCGATTCAGTTTGCAATACCCTAGTTATTGTAAAACCCTGTACTAGGCTCTTGAAAGTCATGAAATACAATTTCTGGTATGTATATAGTCATAAAAGCTTTATACTCTTAATCTGTCGTAATGGTGTCGTGGTTAGCCTTTAATAATGTCTGGCTATCTGTGACTTTGATAATTATTCATTTGTAAACAGCCAGAGCTTTGCATACAGAAGCGGCATAGTCCACATAAGATCTGATCCCGGATCTGGTGTATTTGTATGCCGTGATCTACCGACTCTACTTTGCAACAAATCCAAAAAGTGATCCTCGATATTTCCAAATTAATGTGAGATGTAGAACCTTGAAGTCGCCACATTCCAGCATAATTATCAACTACTAACCTTAAAGGAATCCATAATGATGCCGTTGTATGGGTTTCAATTTCCTCAATCGTTCCAGAAACCGCTACTGAATCACGAGCATCGTCGGTATCGAATACCGACGCGTAACCTTGTATCACAATGATATATAACCACACTGTCACGCAACGTGCAACAACAGCCCGCTCGCATGGAGAAGGTTTCCCATAGCAACCGAGCCGCTGCTTGCTCCGGTTTGAATCATATCACTACACTTGAGTTGAGTTGAGTCACACACCTTCGCCCTTAATGCCCAGTCACTTCCGTTTGTCAGCCGGAGCAAAGAATGCGTCCGATTATTCTTCTTCAATTCCACCGCACTTACAATAATAAAAAGCCTTTTTTATCACTCGCTTGCCACTTATAGAACGGTCGCGTTTGCGTGATCGCCTTTACGTAAGATGAATTCATTCATAACAACGATCCACTTAGAACACAGCCACTACGCCTCTACGAACTGGTCGCTAACACTTTCATTCTCTTCGTCACACAGTTCCAGCAGTGAGAATATGTTAACGAATTGATGACAAGCGTCTCGCAACAGGAAGGCGTACGGGAGTAGAAATTAAAAGTCGTTTAGCTTCATGAGATCACCATCCAGGCGCGGCTGCTGTGCCGTTGTTGTGTGGATGATAATTAATTTAAATGACTATTGCCACACAACTGCCCAGTTGCGGGTTTGATCCCTGTTCGATAGGTCAGTTCTGCTAAGTTATCTCTTCTTTTCCTATTGCATTGCTCACCACCAGCAGTAGAACAACACACAATCACTATCACTGCAATTGCCAACAGATAGCAACCACTAACGCCACGAGATTCACATCTCCGGATACCGCGCAGCAGATACGACCACTCGCGACCACCGCTTCTAAACAAATGAAGATATTTCGAGTTCCCGCTCATGTTCGAAGGCACTGCTGCTGCTGCTGTTGCTGCTGGTGCTGCTGTTGCTGGAGCAGGAAGAAACGCGTCCAGCCGATCGACGATCCGATCGCTGGCTGCGGAGATCGAACAACGGAGGCACTGCTGGTCGCGAAGCTTCAGAATACATGCATAGCTAATGGGACATACACGGTGCCTTGATGACAACACACGACCTGCGCACGACCGCCACTTACGCGCGCCAACCCCAATGACGCTAGACGGTACACACGGTACGGTCGGACGAAAGGTTGCGTTGGTGTTAAAATTGCGCCTTCCCAGCATCCACCGTGCGTTGCGTTGTCGCACGTACGAAAAAAGAGCAAACTGGAGTGTGTCGCGTATTATGACCATTTTCATCTGCATTTTTGTACACTGCTACCTTTCCGCGTGGTCTACTTTCTTCCGCTTTCCCTCCACGTGGCAGGGTTCCTCCTCAATTCTCGGGGCAGTCTGCTTAAGATACCGAATCTGCTACTGGCCATTCCCCGGGTGTAGTGTTACCATTGCTCCGTAGTTCGGGGATAGCTTTCCAAACCGCACAAAGCACGAAAATGGTTCCTCCAAGAGCCACTTTGAAGTCACGCTCAAATCAAACCAAACAAATCCTCCAGCTTTGCGGGGATCAATATTTGTACTCGTCTCGGTTTTCCGTTCACTCCCGCCGTCCGGGCCCCGGCTGGAAATCGGCTTAACGAGTTGGACGAATAGTTTTCAAGAGTGTCACACGATTTTTGTGACTATTTAAGGCAGAGGCTATTGTTTACTTTCGAGCCAGTCATGGCGTATAATGAGCATCGTTAAAAGTAGAGTAACTTTACCAGTTCGCGGTTGGCGTTTTGACGGGGCCGCGCTGGTTGCGTAGGTGCGCCCCGGATTACGGTGTACGAGGTGAAGCTGTTAAGAACTACCCCTAACCCTAAGCAGAGATGTTTCCTCCAAACAACACACAACACGTAATATTTCCACTTCCGATTTGACAGCTCTTGAGCACGCTTGGCCGAAACCCACTACTGCTTATGATAATTACCATTTCGACAGCAGCGTACAAGCTGACTCACTCTTCAAATATTGATACTGCAGAAAGGAAACAGAGTATGGCAAAACCACTTCACTGTACACATTGTGTGTTCCACTTCTTCCCTACCAAAAACCGTCTGACGACTTTGGCTGTGTATCGATGACGAAGATGTATGGTAAATTCTTCGGGTGACCACACTTCTTCATAAAAGGGAAGCGAATATCGCCTCGTTTTATCTGATTAATATCTCCAATCGATCATTCGAAGCAAATGGCTCAGTTTAACCAAAATACACGAAAAGCAGCTTAAGGATGGCTATCGCGAGATGAAGAGCCTACCGTTGCATAGCGGAAAGGAAACCGTTGCCGGTGGAGCTTTTCGGCGGCACACTTTTCCAAACTGGTCCAACGGACATCAAACCGGCGACCAACCTGTTCCAGCGAGCGACAAAACCGTTCGATCCATTTGCAACTCCTCCGCACGTCCAACTCGCGAGGACGGTAACACTTGCCTCACCGACTCTGCCATGTTGTGGCGCACCGTGTATCCGTTACCGATTTAGTTCGCTAGATAATTAATTACTCCAGCGGCGACAATTGCCACGCACACGACCTATTGCCACCCAAATCCGACAGGTGAAACCAACCATCGACACCTAACCGGGCCGGCCATCTGCATATGTAGCTGGACGATGGGAATGGCAAAACACAAAGCAACAACATCACGGTGGACAGGACCTGGACCGCTGTGGACATCTAAGCGTTCGACGCCTGCTGTGCGAAATGAGCTGATTATACGAAATATATAATTTAACGATCGCGATCGTACGGCAGATCGCGGCAGATGACAGAACTACCTGTCCACCATTAATTGGACGTCCAACGTTGGACCTCCTGCAGCCCCCGGAAATGTACCATAAAAGGCACTAAAATGACCGCTCGCACGATGAACCGCACACCGCAACCGCAACTCCCTGGAAGAGGTCAAACACACCGGGCAGGCACTTGAGAGGAAACCACTTCAACCGACCTGGCCTTGGTGCGGTAGAGTCAACCAGAAATCGTAAACTCTCCGTCCACTTGTGAGTTCGCATCGATTATAGCAACACACACGCATACCGGAGGTCGTCATTTAAGGTGATAATGGTTTGGGTATAGTACGCGGCTACATGCGCTTTGTTGACAGTGCATTGTATATTTGCTTTTTTGCATACTGCAGCCTCCACTACCTCAGTAGGTGCGTTTGGTTGGCCGTGTACTGTTCTTACGTGCTTTACTTGAACAGTGCGGGGTGTTTTGCAGAGGTGGATAGTATTATTTTATGGCTCAATCTTCAACGACGATCAGACTAAAGAGTCATCTTCAGAGGATTAAGAATTCGCATCCTTTTTCCAAGGTCTTCTTGCCGCTTTGCAGATCTTGTGGAGTTTAAATTTAAAGGTGCGTTATGATCAAATTTTGAGGACAGGTTTAAGAATTCTTCAAGAATTGCATTAATATAAGCGCTTTAAAATAATTCCAACATCTTGAAGCCTCCAGATCATGGTGGATTTGGATAGTGCAGCCCTGCAAGAGATCCCGCGAGTCAATCTTCCGTGCACACCACTCTCCCAGCGTGCGCTTCTCCGTAATGCCTCCGTAAAACCTTCCGACCATTCCTGAACTCGTCGATATCTTAGCGCCCACTCGTAGACAGACTGGCTGCTTCAGCAATTCCGTGGCGTAGCAAACATCCACCCTCCAGTACCTCCCCACCGCCCATCCATACCGGTTCGCCCATGGCCACCACCACACCACCGGTGATTGGAATGAATGAGTTGTCTCCCTTGTGGTACCGTTTCGTTTTGCTCATTTTCGATATACCTGTGCAGCGCGCGATGGGCTTTTAGTCCCGCGTTGCTCCAAACCTCGCTCCAAACCCCTTTTGATTGCATATATGGCAATAACGAGTCTATACAAACAAACACTACACGACGGGTTGGATACCTCCGCACCAGCGGCACTCGGTGGGGTGGCACACAGGATGCTGGAATGGATCGAGGCGCGAGTTTGCAGTACGATCATCGCATGGCACTCGCAGGGCGCCGCACATACCGCAAATAAAACCCGCGCGAAGAGAAGGTTCGCCCAACGGGTTTTTGCCTGGGACGGGGTGGGTGATACAACTCGAAAAACCAGCTAGACACCCACGTGTATTTATTATTGTTGCCATTTCATTCACACCCGGTGTGCCCGGTTTGGCCGATCGCGTTCTGTCATACCTGTGCGCCAGATAGCGGACGACCTGAGAACAAGGGTGGGTACTTCTGCAGACCTGAAGAGTGGGTCCTCTCCCTCCCCGCCACAAAACCTCCGTCCCCTCCTCTGGACGTCGCATGCAGAAGGGTATACACCGGGAGGGTGTTGGTCGGTATCAATCTGCAGCTGCGGCACCCCAACTACTGCTGCAACTGCATTGCCCTCATCTACGTGGACCTACCGCCTGCAATCAAACCGGTCCCCAGTGGAAGGAAGCGTTGCGAATTTGTATCGCGAACTTCGTCTTAGTCGTTTCTTCCCGAATGGGCAAACGGTACTACGGCATTTTGGCAACTCTGGCAACGGTGTTTGTCATCGAACTCTGGAGCTAATCTCAACAGGAATAAGCCACTGGAGGAACCTACTCGAAGGGAAAACTACAAAATACTGTTCTGCTGGAAATAGAGAAATCTTTCTAAACCTACACGATAAGTGCAATCTCTTGTTCCTCAGCATGGTTAATCCGGTTGTAAAAACGAGCTGAGCCGCTTTCAGCACGACGAACATGATTCATCTCTTCATGCTCCAGCTGTATAATGTCAACGATCCCAAAAGTTGTCTCCCAACATCACTTCCCATTAAAAATCTTATTTAGGGATGCTATTTTGCTCCGGAACCACACACAAACTTCAGAAACTTCCGTCCATAGTTGGACATACGGTGTGTCCCGGGTGGCTGGGAGCTTTTGTTTCACCCAACCGGGCGATAGATACCTCGGCACTGTCGAAACGCTGGCCCTATTCGGGTATCTATAATTAATCGGACCCAAGTGCGCAAGAAGAGGGAGCGAGCAAAAAAAAACGCCAGAACCGCCGGCCTGCATATCCTAATTGTGTGCCCACCGAATCAGAAACCGAACTGCCACGTTTGGGCAACGCGCGTCAAATACAAAATAAAAACCTTTGTGGACGGGACACACCGAAGCGTTGTCCCGTGCAAGGCCATTCCCGGATGGGCCCGAGTGGACCGTGGCCGAGAAGCAAACCGAGCGAAAGCGAGACAAAACACTTTATAAATTATGAATTCTCGATGGCGAAATTTTATTCTTCCAAATACGGGCAATCATGCGTAGGTGAAGGTAAAACACACCAACAACGAAAAAAAAACCTCCCCCCGACCAAAGAACGAGCTTTTACATGTTTTGTGTTCTGCGCCGTCGTCCGTTGACCATGTTTGCTGTTTGCCCCGCAAAGCATTGCGAGTGGATTGTCTAGGGCGCTCGCCATAACCCAAGCGCGTCGTCCACCGGGCTTGGGAAAGCCCAACTAAGGCTGTGGAACGGCGTGTAACGACCGTGCGTTCCTCACCGTGCGGTACCTTAGGCATGCGCGTTCCACATTAGTGGAATTGTCCTTTCGGGTGACATGCGCTCTGCACTGCCGGTGGAATGTTAAGTTATTTGCTGTGCAACCTCACAGCACCCCGCCGGCGGTATGCCGGGAATTGATTACTGAATTATGTTTTTCGCCTATCGGAGAGTACAAATGTGCCAACAAGCGGCCTGCACCTGGTGCAGTGACCACGGGCAACTCCGAGGGCACTGTCAGCCATTAAAAGTAGGTTGACGTTTAGCTAATCGGACATGAGAGTGGAGTGCCCAATAGGAATTTGTAGATTTGTCCTTTTTGCTTACAATGTCCAATGTCTTTCGGAGGTATTCTTGGAAGATTCGCGCACTACATTCAGCGCACCTCCAGGAGGATCGGTTCATCTTCGTGTACTATTCTACATACATCCGCGTCAACCATTTTTGGAATCATCTCAAAGGCACCATTCATTGATGCTCCCTGTTTGGGGTTAATACCAAATGTATCCATCCCTCGGACCATACTTTTGGGACACAGCCCGGGGATGGAAACCGCCGGATGGAACGGGAACTGAACGCTCCAAACGTGTCGCTTTCCCATTGGACGACCCGACAACGACATTTCACAAATAATGAATACCTTAATCCAATAATAATGACCATCTTGGTGCGGAAGCCCCCGGACGGTACAATCGATTCTTTCGTCGCTTAATTGTGCAACCAAGAACAAACGGTGCGGAATGAAGCCATAAATGAGCGATTGGGTGGTCCACGCGGTAGAAGTGTCGCACCGGTGGTACATCCTTGTGCGTACTTCCTTCCAGAACTCCCACCAATGGTACGTTTGGGATGGGATGGGAGGAGACGGAGAGATTAAGTTCATAAATCATTTCCCGAATCAATTGCAATCGATTCCCGACCCAGCGACCGAGGGGCACCGAGGGCGAGAACTGTTTGTGTTTTGACATCACCCTTTTGCAGGCTTGTTAAGAATAAAGCTGGTCCTCTCCCCCCCCTGCTGGTGCACAGAGCTCATCGGCAAATGTGGACAATACCATTTTAGCAGTTGCATATCATTAGACACCGGGGTACGGTACCCGGCGATGCAGTATCTGGCCACTAAAACGGGGTTGCTTTCAATATTTCTTTAGCGCTTCGTACAAGGAAACTTGCCGAGGTAGTCAACAGGCGAAGTTCACCATTACACACCTGCACACACACACACAGGCACTTTTAAAACTTCTTCTGTTGTGCAATAATATTTCGTCCGATACGAATTCCTCAAAGATTAATCTTGCATCGAACGTGTGACATGATTGATCGCCAATAGACATCAACCGGCACTAGCTGAGCTACCGAATATCCTCCCACACCTTACGCTGGTGCTGGAGTGTCTTGCAGCTCTCGTGCATCTAACTACAAAGTCCAACCCTTTCTGGCGCCACAGAGTTCGAACTCTGGTACGAAAGTACATCGGTACAACACACAACCCCACAATCCCACTGTCCAGAACTGTAACAAGGGAGGCAACAACAACATCGAAAAAAAAAACCGGCTTGCCCGTTTCGGGTCGCAAACCGATCCAGCCGCACCATAATCATGAGCGGTGTTAATTTATGCGCCGACTCTAATCTAAATTAGCATTAAAATTAATTGAAATAAATTACGATCCACTTCTTCGGGACCGTTAGGACTACGGCAGTTACGCGGGGTTTCTACCCTCGGGGTACAAACCCATTCAACCACTTGGTCATGGGCTGATTTTGTCCGGTTTATTATTGTTATTACCTTCATTACCGTGAGTTTGTGTGCGGTGTGCATTCGCATGCTCCGGTCCAGTTGCATCGCGATCATATGCACAAAAATGACATAATCAGCGTGGCAGGTACAGCAAGTCCCGATCGCGAATTTATAACGACCATCGCCGGTCCACGCGATAGGTTTGGCCACTGGGGTAAAGGTGTACTATTAATTACAGGCTTGCTACAACAACTCGGACCCGCTGGTGCATCTGGTTACACGATGTTGAAGCTGTGTCCAACGGCTGATTGTGAGTTACAGCACACCGATTAACACGAGTTACCGTTTTGCGTGCTAGTTACAGCCGTTTTGACGAGAGTCCTATATTTCCTGTGTCCTTTGCTTAGCTTCTTGTAGGTCATATTTTCCCACACGAGAAGCGAGAAGATCGTCCATATGCAGACATCAAATAAAACCGATATGGTTATTGAGATACATCTGTAATACTTCGCCTTCCGTCCTCGTACGGTGATCCTCCTTAACGAGTACAGGAGTTTTACAGATCTTGACTGAAATGCAAGGTGAAAGTCCGCGCCGTACCATTCCTTCGGACCGTTCCACTAAGAACCACACTAAAGCATGGACTTACCGTTTAAACGGGCTTTAACAACGGCCACTAACGGCACGATCGAGTTGGAAAGCAACTGCCAAAGTAACCTAATTTAACCGATTAAGTTAAAAATGCGCACACAGAAACAATGCGTTGCATGCAACCCGTTCCGACCAAAGACGAAGTCATCGCTTCCATCCAAGCGCTGCGAGTGTTGCGAGTGTAAAATTAATAATCCCAAACAAATGGCACGTAAAAGAGCGCATGTTAAAATTAAGGATAATAAAGCAATGTAACACATCGCCGCTTCTTTATTCACCTTTTTGGGGCTGACTGTGTGCAAGAATCACATCGTTGGGTGGGGAATTGCACAGTGTATCTTGATGGTTTTGCCGATACGTTTTGTTGGTCACTCGTGGTGCGTTGGCCCACTGAGTGTGAATAAGCGTGCAAGATGCAACTGCTAACTTCCAGAGCAACAGTTCAGTCCAAAACGCGATCATCTCAACTGCGATCGTGTACTCTGCGGGGATGACTTGATCGCTCGTCCAATTCTGGAGAGATGCACACGAAGGCACGGATTTTGCATCGTAACCCGTACATTGCCTTTGTCAACGGGCAAGCAATCTTGGAGCACCGGAGTCGGGTGTCCGCACAAGGACGAGCGTCCACCGAAAGTGAACCGAGGAAGTTGCCGAACGGCGTCAGAGCGATTAACTACCATGTACGGGAGTTGATGGTGGCAGTTGGCAGTGAAGTCGCGAGGCAAGGGAATTGTGAAGCGCCAGCTTTGGAGGAAACCATCCTACACACCGACACGCACGGTAAGCGTAAAAACACTTTACAACGGTTTATTTACGGCACGTACGGGCAATGCCGAAGCCGCAGAGAGGCTTTGGGAAATTATTGAAGTTTGGGCAGACGACGGTGGGTCAGATTGGTGAGGTGAGCAAAACTCTGCATGTGACGACCGGTTCAGGATTCGCCGATGACTTTGCCATTCATGGTTTGATGGCAGTGTGGCAGAGCGTGAGTACTCGGCTGCCCTCAGCCTCCTCGGCTAGGTTAGGTCATACTTGTTCGGAGGTAATTAGTATAGCCTCACCGTCGATGTTGCGACACCGCGTGAGTTCTTTCCACAACTATTTCGCTACCTACGACGGATAGCTCGAGGCTGGTTTTCCTAGCCTGGTAGAAAATTATTCTAACAACCTCTAACACGCCCGATGACACCTCGGAACCATGGTGGTGAGAAATATTTACGATGGAGGCGCCCACTCACAACACCGCGGTGTTAGTTTTTTATGCTAAAACAGCGGCCCATTCACAACGAAAAAGCAGCAGCAACAGCAGCAGCACCCTTTGGAGCCAGATCAACATGCTGCTCGACGTGGACCAAACCTAGACCATAACACTGCGGGACTCGCAGCTTCGGTAGCGATCCCCGGATCCACATTGGATCCCGGGGCGGCGGTTGTAGGTATGCTTGTAAATAAATCTTCATTAGCGTCCGGCTGATCCTCGGCCCGTTTGTCAAATTGAAGCTGATGAAGTGAGCAAATCATAATCTCCAAAACCCTCTGCCTTCCGTCCCGTGCCTCACCCCTCGCAGGGCACCCTTGTCGAAGGAATGGCGGAAGCTTTTTTCAAGTCTTCCTTCCGCCATAATCGCAGAACACGGTGACGG
Organism: Anopheles moucheti; assembly: GCF_943734755.1. NCBI lineage: Eukaryota > Metazoa > Arthropoda > Insecta > Diptera > Culicidae > Anopheles > Anopheles moucheti. The sequence goes on along the minus strand of NC_069140.1, from coordinate 94,180,374 downwards.
TGTGTTCGTCACCCACCATAAATCACCCAAGTTGTAACGATTCTTCACTTTTGCCTTTGGAAGAATTGGCGCGATAGGTAGTCACATCGCATCGCAAAAACGAATAGAACCCACCCCGTTGCTAATTTGTAGGAATGGCCAAGTCGGCAGGGTCCCATCATTGTTGCAACCCACGCACCTTGATGATTCGCTGTAAAATCATCATTTTGTACAATTTAAATTCGTTTCGTACAGTTTTACTACCGGTTTCTGGCAAGCGTGCGAGCAAGCTGTGTTTTATAGCAACAGAAATTCCAAATACAATAAAATCTTTTCCATGCTAACATTTTGAGTATCTGCAAGCGAATATATTGAAACACAAATAATTGGAACCCATTTTTTCCCCTTTTCCATTCAGTTGCTCGTAACAAATCGCCTAAATCACCAGCTGAAAGCTTACACAAAGTAACATTCAACACCGTTGGTGAAACATTCCGTTTCCTTTTTACGAGACTACCGGACCTCCAGCAAAGGGTAATTTACGATGACAATTGTAGAGCAATGTAAATAAAGACCACAAAACCGTAGCACGCTTCGTTCCGCCTGCGCGAAACTGACCGTTTGAACTTGCGGTGCGCACAAGAGTTTCGCGTTGGAATTCAAACACTCTTGGTCGCGTGTCTTGTACTCTCCGTGCGTCGCCTGCTCGTGAACACAGTTTTGTCTAACCAATTCCGATTCCGAAATACCAGTTTGGTGTTTGTGACGATCTTTCATCCACGTTTTGTAGTAACGAAACACAAAATCCGCGTGTCTGTTTGAGGGGAGGGAGGTTTTTTATTCGAAATTTGGAAGCAAATCGTTCGCTACTCCAAAGCTCTTGTTTTGTCACACGCATTGATTTGTTACAGAAAATAGCCGGACACGCGCGTGGGTTGCCTGCAGATACCTTTCTTTTGTTTACCCCAGGAGTGTGACCGCTGGGACACGTAGAATCCAAACGATTTCTTTAGCCATGTCCACAAAATGGTGCGACTTATCTGGACATGAGCTTGACTTTGGTGTACGCTCGCGAGCGCTCCGGGACCGGTTTCGCAAGCGTGCCAAAAGGTTCTAATGAACGGTTTTATTCTACGGCAGCATTGTTGAAGCAACTCTTGCTTAATTTTGCGCTGATGTAAATTGCAGTTTCATTGTGCATATTAGGGCAGTGGGCATGCTCTTATGGTTGCCTGTTGTGTCTTACATTTATGAAAGAAAATTCTCCCGTTTTGGAGAACGCGTACTGTGGGCGAAGATAAATTCGGAAAGTGTTTTATAAAGTTTGCTTTAAGCATTGTTATCTTTTTTGGAGCGGCATGTAAGGTAGGCTTTAAAAGCAAGTAATAACACAAAATAAATCTAACGATGATAAAAAATAATTTTTCAAGCAGCTAAATAAGCTTTTTAAACTTTGATGAACGTCGAAAAACACATAAATACATTCTTATTTCTTAATTATTGAATGGAAATTAAAAGTTATCTCTATTCCCTTAAGTTTCAACCGCCAATTTGAATTTACCAACAAAATCACACAGCACACGCACACCTTTGCAAAACCTTACCATATGTCATTACTGTCATTTTTCACAGATGACAGCATTCTTTTGGTTACAAAACCATCCAAAATATTCGAAGTGCTTTTGCACAACTTGGAAAACAACATTTGCGCTGCATTGAGAAGGAACCTACACTTTTCTCTACATACAATTGTTATAAGCAATGTTGTTTGCATATTATTAAAAGTGGAGCTTACCGGATTCTACGGGTAATATTCTCAGCAGCATGTGCTCCTCTTCATCGCCGGCTCTACTTGTTTGTGTACTTTCAGGCTCATATTTTACGTGCAGGAACCGGCGCCAAATACCTTAGTTCCGTGCCTTAAGAAAGCCCTTCGCCCGAAGTAAGAGTGTAAAGCATCATCAACTGTAGTGTTACGAATATGTTTCTCAAACAGTTCGCTGGCTTATTGAAGCCATCCACAATAACTACTCTGCTTGGTAGGTTGCAAACCGTGTGTGCAAAAGGCTTGACATTCACCTTTTCTTTCCTTAAAGAACCGCTCAAAACAGCTCCACTTACTGCCCGATGGAACAACACGGCTGCATTTACAAGTTTACGATGGAATAGCACCAGCGCTGCTTCTGCTGCTGCCATCCCCGACAAAAACACCGTCGATACCGTAAACAAACAGGTGGAAGCCGGTTCTGAAGGACGACTATTCGCGGTCGTGCAACTGTGTGGCAAACAGTTTAAAATCACTTCCGGCGATATAATCGTCGTTGAGGGTTATTGGCCACCGGAAAACGGTGATCGTTTACGGTTGGATAAGGTGCTGCTAGCAGGGAGTAAGGATTTTTCACTCATCGGTCGACCACTGCTAACACCCGGACTGGTAGACGTGCAGGCTACGATTATCGAGAAAACACTTTCCCACACTCGCACACACTTTCGCAAGAAGCGCCGGAAGCAATATATCCGCATCAATTTCTACCGCACGCAACAAACGATGATTCGGATCAATTCGATCGACATTACGCGAAAGTTAGATGAGGCGAACGTGAATCATACTAGCGAGGAGAGATTTTTCTAGCGATAGAAGACCAGATTTGTAGAAGCTCTATCAAGGGAGATAAATAGATTACTGAAGTTGCTATTCCCCAATAAACTTTAGTTGCCCTTAAAGTATCTACTACGCGAGACAACACTAGGTCGTGATATCATACAGATTGATACTCATCACCACCATGTTTTCAAAGGTTGCATTCCCTAAAAAAGATCACATAATAGTTACCATCACGACGCTAGTTGGTTCCTTCGTTGATGGAACTTCAAATGAAGAGTTATTTAACGAATTTATGTAAGTATTTTACATTCGTTTGATAAAAACTCGCGCGCGCAACTTTTGCCGTCACCGTCAGCTACAGGGTGACACAATTAAACTTCGAACGGCGTGTTTTAGAACAATTCAAACCAGCTTGACCGTATTTTCGATCCAAGTGGGTGTTGAAATTTCAACCCGCGCTCTGGTTTGAAGTTTGACATTCTGTTGTCAAAACTTCAAAGCAAACGGCTTCGGAGAACGGACAGTTTTATTTTGTAGGTGCTATTGTTCAACTGATTCGTGATTGTCCATCGTTGCTTGGCCGGAAAACAGTAACTCACAGAAAATGTCGGACCCTGTTCTGCAACGGCACTTGAAAGGCCATCGGGGAAAGTTGACTGGTCTATCGTTTAACCCGGAAGGGACGCGTTTCGTGACGAGCTCAGTCGACCACTCGGCTATCGTGTGGACCAACAACGAACAGGTACGCTGCATGCGATTCGAGGCCCACACGGATGTTGTGAACGATGTTTGCTGGTCGTCAGACGGTAGAATCATAGCGACCGTTTCCAAGGATCGCTCTGTAAAGATTTGGGTCCCTTCGATGTTGGGGAATTGCGACGAGTTTCGCGGCCACACCTCAAACGTCCGTTCGGTCGATTTTGATCCTACCGGCAAAAAGCTGCTCACCGCCTCGGACGACAAAACGATCAAGCTGTGGAAAGTGTCCCGCAAGCAGTTTCTCTCCTCGTTCACCGGACATACGAATTGGGTACGATGTGCTCGATTTTCACCGAATGGTAAAATGATCGCGTCCTGCGGTGACGATCGTACATTGAAGCTGTTTGACCCGTCTACCGGGCAGTGTATTCACACCTTTTACGACCAGAAAGGGGCCGGATGTAAGGTGGCCTGGCATCCGGATAGTACACTGGTGGCCATTGCCTTAGACAACTGCCGAGTGAAGATATTCGATGTGAATATCAAGAAGTTGATTCAATACTACCGCATCTACGATGGTGCAGTAAATTCGCTCGACTTTCATCCGTCCGGAAACTATCTCATTACGGGAAGCGATGATGGCGTGACAAAAATTATCGATCTGTTGGAAGGTCGTCAAATATTTACACTCACTGGGCATCGTGGACCGGTCACTACGGTCAAATTCTCTAAAGATGGACAGCTGTTTGCGACGGGAAGTGAAGATTCTCATGTAAGTTTACCAAGTCAACAGCACTGTGCCAACGAGCAAGGTACTATATCGCATCTGATGGTCGCATTCCAGGTCATGCTCTGGAAGGCAAATTTGGATCAAGATTCGGCACACAACTCACTCTATTCAGCGGACAGTAGCTGCGAAATAACAAATCCAACCGGTGGAGACCGAAAATTTAGCTTCAATCGCGACGTAACCGAGGCACATGCCGACGATGATGATTCTGCGTTTAATTGTAACAAGGAAAATCTCCCAGATACGAGCATTTTTGTCGATGCGACCAAGACGGAGAATTTCAAAATATCGGACGCCGTCGAGGTTAGCGAGTAGTTCGTGCGCTAGATTTAATTGCTCTTAATTTATCTCCTAAGAATGTTATCATTCCCTTCGTAACTTCGAAAATGAACTAAGAATACTTTTTTAATTTCATTCTCATGTTACTTTCAAAAGGAAATCGTAATCAAACTGAATAAATCTTTCCCCGAAAATTATCGAAACGAAGCGCACGGGCTGAGTGTCAGTTTCACGGGAAAACGCCAACAGGTCCGATCTTCTATAGCTCCAAATTCAACGTCCGGCCAATCTTCAAGCAATCGACCCGACTTTGAAGAACACGTTCTGGTCTGTCTGAACAGCATCAGCCGAAGGATGGAGAGTTTCCATAAAAGAATCTCACTGCTTGAAGATGTCTTGCTCGATCGATCGTAAGCCAACAAAGGGTTGGGTTTTATAAGTTTATTTTTACGAACCTTTATCGTCCATCATTATTATTCGCTTTTATACGATTTATAATATACCATTGCATACAGTAAACAAAAAAACACACACATAAAACATAAGTTTACCCAAAACAGTCGGCCGCAGCGGATGTCGATGCTCTTATCAGTAATATCTTTTCGTACTCGTTTCGCTTTGTAGTTTGCACGTCCCAGCCATTCGACTGTCCAACAAGAACAGAGACATGCAACCAGATACTTCCTACACAAGAACAGTCGTTCAATTCTTAACACCCACGTAGCTGGTTTCCTTTCCCGTTTTCTTAATCGTTTCCAGCAATTCTTCTGCGGACATCGGTGAAGTGACGAACACTTTTTTATTGTCCAAATCGATTTCAACCTTTTCGACTTTTTCTGCAAAAACAGAAGATTCAAACCGAGGCAGAGTTCTGTGTTAGTAATCTTCAATCGTTCTTTCGCTTTCACACTCAGATGCCTCAAAAGATATGGGTATCCAAGGGTAACCAACAGCCAACTGTTGGCTATTTGCTTACCTTTTAGTTTGCCGAGCACACGCTCAACCGCTCCTGAACAGCCGGTGCACGTCATTTCGACATTAAATTCGTGAACAGTCTGTAAAGTAGGAAAACCGAAAAGAAGGTTACAATTTCGTCAAGCCAGCGATGGGAACAGATCAATCAAAACGGATGATTTAGTTCTGGTCATGGTTGATTCTTTCTTATCGCACAATGACACCGTAGCAAAGCGCTATTGAGAACGGCACAGGTGGTGGGGCAATGATTCCGGTGCACGATACCGATTCCGGTGCACGGTATAATCTAATCGAGAGCACAGAATAGACCACTTACCATGATGCTCGTGTCGTAAGGATGAAAGCGTTCAACTAGACCCAATTATTTAATAAACTTCTCTTCGTTATTTGTGCTCTTTTCAAATGCTTGTACTATAGGGCAATAGTTCCGCAATGCGATGCACTTTTAAATGTTTAAAAACAACAGCGAAAGATCGAGCCTTCGGTTCAGGAACGTCACACGTTGTAGCTTAAAAGTATACTGATGTTGTAGAAGATACCAAGAGCATATTACGTGGTCGAACTAATACAGAACAGTAAATATAACGTTTTGCTAGGGAAAAGCTTGGAGATCCACAAGAACTAGCTAGCAGAGTTTGTTTGCTTTTTTGGCACCCCCTCAGTCCACGGGTGCATAGGAATGTTTGTTTGTGTGAGTACAAACGAGTTTAAAATAGCGGATTGCAATCTTCAGTTTGTGTTGAGCGCACATATTGTATTATTTCATTTTGCATCGAGATCTCTCCTAAGTAAATCAAAGAAGCTAGAAAAGAATACTGTTTTTAGGTAGATTATTCCGTTAAGTTTCATCATCAATCCAGCCACATTTATTGATTTCAATTTCGATTTTTTATTGCGTGAATACCGTCGGAACAGTTTGACAGGTCGTCAACCAAGGTTTATGCATCAAACATCCTGCTTTTGTTGTGAAGCTGTTGTGTGTTTGTGGAACACTTTGTGCATTTCTTTCCTTCGATTCGTCTCGAGAAGTTTAAAAGTTGCTTATTTTTTCTACTTATTTCAACAGTTACTCTAAGCACGAATTACGAATCGAATAAACGAACAGGTTACATCCTTCGCGATTGTACGTGTGACCAATCATTTTCTTGGTGCGTGTTCGTGCGTTCAGTGCGTTGTCATATCACAGCTAGCTAGCTGGCCGCCTGCAACAAACAAACATCGAATACGGGTTGCCTCATCCGAATCGTGAAATATATCGTGCTTTTACCGCATCTATAAAAGATCGGCTGTGCCGTTCACAGTTGTATGTGCTTCAGTTTCTAGTCACAAGAACGCATTCATATTACACAAAGTGCGAGCTTCGGTACTTTCTCCGCAGGGGTAGTTTTGTGGTAGAAAGGTAGTGCGTTGGGGATCTACGTGCACCGTGGGATATAACTATCAACAACGCCACAATGCGCATCACCGTGATGGACGCCAACTCCACGGACATGTCCACGTTCGAGGTGGCCGATGATATGGAGCTGGAAAATCTAATCGCCCTTTGTCGGATGGAGTTCAACATGCCGACCCACATGGAGCTGGTACTGTCGGCGAAACAGCAAATGCTGCTGGACCAGAAAAAGACGCTTACGCACTATGACGTCAAGGATGGCGATATGTTACTGCTCCATAAGGCACCCGCCTCCCAACCTCCTGGGGCAACAACCGGTGCTTCAGCAGCGCGGGCCCGTCCAATGATGCCGGCACCATCGAGCAGGGAAGGTAAGACCAAATGCGACGTAACGCCGCATATGCATATACTCTCATTTGCAAATTTGCCAACTCATTAGCCGTCCATACCTTGACGATGAAACATACCAATTAGAATTAGACTGTTCAGCGAAAACGCATTAGCGTTAATCTACTTCAGTTCAGTTAATCTACTTTTAATTCACTTCGAAAGCGACAAGAGTCAAACAAATCCAATGACCAATTTTAGACCTCTGCCCCCTTTGAGCACCTGGACCAGTCTCTTCCATATTCCGCGTTTCAAACGTCCAACCCACGCATATCCCCGCAAATACCGAAATGCATCATCGCATCTTCGTTGTTTGCATCCCGTTGTTGAACTGTAAAAAACAAGCATCAAAACTTTCGCGCGTCAACAACTTCCCGTCGCGGTTTCAGTACGATTGCGCGCCCAACACGTTTGGTCTGTGCTCTGCTCAAAGTGCAATGAACTGCATCGGCATTTGCTGCTGATGTGTTTTTGCGTCGTTTTTGCCATTTTCGCGCGCGGAAAGATGACCTCAGAGAGCGCGCGCGATTTTTCCACCCCGGCCGGCAGATTTATTTCACCCAGTGCAGACGGTGCAATGATCTCGTTTTTCAATACCGGCGCGCCTTATGTTTACTGCTTACAGTTGACCATCTGGGTTTAAGTTTAGATAAACATTTACACCGTGTGAAAATTTCTTGAGTCACTGCAGGAAAGAAATACAAATCAAAGGACCGTTTTATGCCCACCTTACAACGCTCGAGAACAAAGAATGGTTGTTTTCAAATTAGTTTGTAACCACTTTAATCCCATTGATCGGTCCCCAACTTTCGTCGAAGTTTTGATTCTCTGGAGATCATGCGCGTACAGTCGAATGATTTCTCGCCTTAGGTCTAACAAAAATGAAACCACATTACATTATATTCCATTTCCCTTCTTCATCCCAGAACCTGCGGCGTTGGCCAATCTGGACTTTGGCTCGATTCAAGTACCTACCTCAATTCGATCAGGTGCCGGTGGCAATGGTGGAAATGGATCCTCCAGCGGGTTGAACCGTCCATCCCCATCGATCGGTCCCGAAGACGATCCCGCTGTAGTGCGCGAAATGTTCCTCTCGAAGCCGGATCAACTCGCATTACTGAAACAAAACAATCCACGCCTAGCTGAGGCATTGCTTTCCGGCAATCTGGAAACCTTTGCCACCGTTCTTCGGAAGCAGATTGCCGAACGAATGGAGAAACAGCAGCAACGGCTCCGGATACTTCAAGCCAGCCCATTCGACGCGGAAGCACAGCGTTTGATCGCAGAAGAGATCAAGCAGAAAAACATCGAAGCGAACATGGAGGCGGCGATGGAGTATAACCCGGAAACGTTCGGTACGGTCGTGATGCTGTACATCAACTGCAAGGTGAACGGACATCCGGTCAAAGCGTTCATCGATTCGGGCGCACAGGCAACGATAATGAGCGCCGCCGCCGCTGAACGCTGCAACATTATGCGGCTGGTCGATACGAGATGGGCCGGCATTGCGAAAGGTGTCGGCGTGCAGCGCATTATCGGCCGGATTCATATGGTGCAGATACAGATCGAGAAGGATTTCCTCACGTCCAGCTTTTCGGTGCTGGAGGAACAACCGATGGATATGTTACTGGGGCTGGATATGCTGAAGCGGCACCAGTGTAACATCGATCTGAAGAACAATGTGCTGCGCATTGGAACGACCGGTACAGAGACACCGTTCCTGGCGGAAGGCGATCTACCCGAATGTGCCCGTTTGACCGGAAGCCCTGAGGAGGAGAAACGTGCCCTGGCCGAGTCGGCGAAACTAGCGGAAGAACTTGCCATCAAGGAAGCACTCAGCAAAAGTCAAAGCGATCAAGGTATGGAGCGCTACGGTGGCGTTTCTGATTTCGGCTTCATACATATGCTTCTTCCCATTTCATAGCTTCGACGAGTGGAGCGGGAAGTAGTGGCAGCAACGTCACACCGACAACAGAACCATCGCCTGCCAGCAGTGAGGCTGCGAAAGCGCCAGCATCACAGTCCACGGCACCGGAACCAATGCAGGAAGATGTGGAACCACCGCTGACGCTTCTGCCGACCGATCGGTTCAGCGAAATGGATGTAGTCGAGCTGGAATCGATGGGCTTCAAGCGTCAGATGGTGATCGACGAACTTCGGGCCGCTAACGGTGACAAAACGAAGGCCACTTCAGGTCTGTTCGCGAAACTAGGGTAATGCGTGCGCGCCGGTCGAAACAGGTCCCATAGAAGCGGAGGTTGTACCTGTAGCTTCTCGTACACTGCCGGAAGTATGCTTCGTGCATCTGTAATCACTCGGGCAAAAGGGAGCCGCTTTTTTAATACCAATTTGCACCGTTTTACCTATGCCTAATCGAACTATTTTGTGTCTCAGAAGTGCTTGAAAGTCGTTGATATTTCGTATTCTTTCCACCGCATTTACTATGGGTGAACTGTTTTATATAATGTCTTGTACGTGCATTCGCTACCTCTAAATTGCATTTCGGCAAACAGGAATAACTGGAAATGCGATGTGTGGTTCGTGGCTGTGGGATTGAAACGTGTTTGACTTCTTTTTTTCTTTGCTTAACTACCTACTGGGTTTTACGGTGATTTACGAACCTGCCTTCCGGAAGCTACTCTTGATTTGATCTGTTAATAACACCGTATCATGGAAAAGCGTTCCTTTACACTTTCGTGCGTACAAATAACGCATGTTGTCATGTCATTAGGATGAATACAACGATCAAATTTGTTTGCTACTGTTCTTCAACGGCACACAGTGTTTTTGCAGTGTTTTCTGGCATTTGTATTTGTATTGCATTGTCTCTATCGTTTCAACAAGTGGTTAAAGTCTGTTTAGAAGATGTAGGGTGTAACGTGTGTGATGGAGAAAATTGACTGAATTTGTTCCGGGGATAACAGCACTGTTTTCCCGGATTGTGTTTGCTTTGATTGTCTTTCTAACGATATTCTCTTCTACTACTTCCTCCTGTTCTACAACTGTCCTTGTTTTTGGGTGGGTTTCAGGGTTTAACGAATTTTTCTACTAGTTAAGATTACAGATAAATACAAAAAACATTAGAATATTACTGGTAACTAGAACGTATTGTTTAATACTGGATCATCAGGTATGTGGTTTAGGGAGTTGTATCGAATAACTTCCCAATTCTGGACGCAAGATGCACCTCGAACTGTTGCAAGTATTCCGGACGCTTGTGCAAGCGCTGCATGGTTTCTCGCCAAAGCTGCACCGCCATAGGACTGTTGTAAGCACCATCCACCTGAGCGTACGCCGCTAGTAGCTGATTGGTCTCATCCACCACATACTTGTCGATCACGGGGACGTCCTCCGAATTATCCGCCGTCAATGGTTCCGACATGTACTGTTCATAATCCGTGGCGATTTGTTTCATCAGTTGGAGCAAGTTACGATTCAGATGCAGCAGCTTTCGAACGATCTGATCATAGCGTTCGATCTGCTCGTGATCTTGTTTCGGGTCGAGTTTTCCCATTGCATGACGACCGGCTAGGTTGAGTCGAATATTTTCCAAACCGTGTAAAAATTTGATTTTTTCTTGCAGCTTCTTTTCCAACAATGTGATTTGCTTCAGATGTTTAAATGTTACAGAAACAGTATCCGAAGCTTCCGCGAGGTGAAAGGACTTTAACGTTAAAAGAAGACAAATATGAACAATAATGCCAGAACTACGAAAGCACGAAAAACATATCAAAAGAAAATGTGTTCTCACCTGCTCGAGCGATACGCGATAGTCTGGAAGTACTTGCTGATTCCCGTTGTCAAAACGAACCAGAAACAATGGGATGTTTCGATTTTGAACGCCAATAACTTCGCCCGTATAAGATCCGTAATTCGGTTGAAAAGATGTACCTCGAACCGTACTTCCGAGTTCGATCGGTTTCGGAATGGCCGACGGTATATCGTCGTCCAAATACTCAATCATGGAGTTTTCCATCAGAAAGCGCAACTTTTCACGGCGACGCTCCAGATTGATGCGCTCATCGAGAAAAAAAGCGTGCGACAAGCGACGAACCGGCCTTTGCTTTCGGAGCGTCAGACGGATATAGTTCCACTGGACGCGATTCAGTGAACGGGTGAACAGTAACGGAAAGTTTGCATTTAACAGCGCACCCAGTTCCAGGTTCTTGCTGTATCCTTCCGCGAACAATGGACGATCAATATGGCTGTAGAACCATTCACAGATCATGAACCTGTACAGTTTATAGGGACCGTTAAAAGAACTGGCTTTCCTATTTGACTGGTCACTGGGAAGATTCTCTGCTTTCAGTACGGTGGCACATGTTGCCGGATCGAACAAGCTCCAATATGTCACATTGCTTAACGGTTCTTCTTTACAGGCATTCAGAATTATCGATGTTCCATTATTTGCTTCCGAGTAGTGTGCTGTGATATCGGTTACTTCAATGATGTTGTTGCCATGGCTTCCAGTATCAATTATCTCATAATTAACTTGATTCAAGTCTCGGTCAGCTGCTACACTCAAATGCTCATCAATTTTCTGCTGTTGCAATAGATATTGCGTAGATGGTTCCGGCTTTGCTTTGCCGACATCTTCCGGACGACTCTCGGTTATTTGGTTCTGACAACTCGGTAACTCATCAGAGGGTTCACTTTCCTTTTTAGCAGATACAACAAACGAAGTTGCGTAAGAAGCTTGGGGAATGCTCACTTGCTTTAGTCGTGCCTGGAAGACGTCCGATCTCGGAGGTTGGTTTTCTTTCTCGTGTGAATTGGTTTTCGGTTTGCGATTGTATTTCCGTTTTTTAGTGGTAATGTTTCCATTGCCACTAGCAAGATTTGCTGTTTTCCTAGTCGTTCTCATCACTGTTTCTCGGTTTTGCACAATCACCAACAAGTGTACTGCAAGAGCACGCCGAGCGATCGAAGTTAACTGAAAGAATGGTCAAGTTTGTACTAAAGGGCTTCGTTTGCTTTTTCCAAGATTAGTACATAATTTGATATAGTTCGGAGACTTTTTTTGTCCACTACTGTTGTCATTTTGACATTTCCCTTCAAGACAACAAACGGAATTTGCATTTCAGCGCGAACTCTTTGCTGAAATGGCGCACACGTGTAAATCTTGATATTCTGCAATAAAATGGTGTAAATTCAATCCTTTAAATCGAAATCAAAAGTCATACAGTTACGATTGAAGGTATAGAGCGAATCACGAGGAAAAATAAGTTCGTTTGAAGCATTCCTCTGGTGGTTGGTTGATTTGTAAAATGTTTTCATTGCTGCCGTACTCCGATTGAAAGTGTTGGTGTGGCGCACCTTTCCAAAAGTTACAGATTATGCTTGAGTGAACATAAAGAGTATTTAGTTCCTCTGTCGATTATAGTAAAAACTTCGCCAACAGTAGAAAATGTGCAATGATTTTCCGCCGTTGAGGTAAGTCTATAATGGATCAGCTTTTTTCACCGCAGGATCTCTGGGATGAAATCAAGGCTTTCAAGGGTACCCTTCGAAATATCTGGTGTACCAAAGATAAATTCTTTAACCAGCTGACAGCTGTCATACCACCGCCATACATACCGTTCGGAGTCTCGTCAGTCAAGGGTTACATGTTTGTTATTAAACAATACAGCGATCGGTATGGCGCTGCACGTACATTGTTCGCAGATTTGCAGATTCTGTTTGAGCCAGGATTGGGATAAATTGGTGCAGCTAAACACGATTATAAACAGTACACTCACGTTGCAGGATATTAAACGATTTACCGGAATTAAGGTAGGCTAGTACTAGATCCCATCGCTTCATCTCGCGCGGTATTGCTACTAGGAACAAAGTTTTTACTTTGCTACTTGCAGAACCTTGAAGAGGAAAACAAACCGTACGTACTTTGCGGGGATTGCCATATAAAGTTGATCAACTCCGTCACGTTCCGACACAGCTGCTTGGCAAATGAAGCGTTCTTCAGAGAGTTTTGCTTGGGATTCGAAGAACTTGCGGACAGCCATGGCGAAGAAACGGAAAAAACTACAGCGGAACCAAATGAAAGCGTATCGGAAATTGAGTTTATTGTTGTTAACAAACGCAAAAAGCGGAAAATTGTTACTATGCAGAACGATCTACTGGAAAGAAGTGAGCGACTCTCATGTGAATTCGAAGAAACGGAAACTACACACGATTTCGATTACTGTGCGAATCGTATTGAACCGGGTGAACCGTCCTCCAGTGATGAGGAGTGCAGTGAAAAGCCTCAATTGGTGCGCAACAAAGTAGCAATGGATAGAAATACACTGTTCATTGAAAGTATGCGTCTTATAAAAGCCACACAGCAGCGCCAAGAGGTCGCACGGATCGCCGCAAGTAGTGCAGTTGAGAGCAAATCCAGCACTTCTCACCTTGTGCGCGATAGATGCTCGAAAGCAATCCGATCCCAACTCTGTGATGTGTGTGGCAAAGTAGTGCATAAGCTCAGTGACCACATGTCAATCCATACGAAAGAGATGAGGTACGCATGTCCCCACTGCCCGGTTAGGATGGCCAACCATGGAAATTTGTATCGACATGTTCAGGCAGTCCACATGAAGCGGATAATGAAAACTTGCAAAGATTGCAACAAAGGATTTACGAGCGATGGCTCGTATAAATCACATATGGTATGTTTGTGTGCACAGTTTAAAGATGTTTATAACTTTTTTTTTTTTTGGTTTTAGCGATCTGAACACGGAATTGGTGAAACATACGAGTGCAAACTGTGCCCTAAGAAATTCAATCACCCAGGAAACTATCGCGTACATATAATTCGATGCCATAGCGACGAAAGGAAATTCACCTGTTCTATTTGTGGGAAACAGTTTAAAGAGAAGTATGCGTTGCACTTTGTTCAAGTTCAAGGTTTTGTTTTTTTTTTATAAACCACCATAAACTAATCACTCAATCACTCTCTTACTTGCAGGCGCGATCATCGAAATCATCAGCGAGTACATTCGGACGATAAACCGTTTGCCTGCAGCCAGTGCCCGAAAGGATTCAAAAGTGAGTACGCTAGAAAAACGCACGAATTAACGCACGCTGGTGTCGTTTTTAAATGTACAGTCTGTGATAAGTCCTATCGGTACAAATGTCTGCTAAACATTCACATCAAGAAAGACCATCCAGAAATAAAGTCTGCGGATGCCGACAATTGAGTAATCGATAATCGGCGTTTTATTCGATATTAAAGAATTAATGTAGTTCAGTCGAAAACCCTGGAGGGGCGGCCCGGTGGCGGTGCTGGTTTCACACGACTGGACCTAGAAAAAATCCATCCAGATCCGTTCCCTCGAAGTAAAATAAGTCTAGTAAGCCAGATATGGCAGACATGACCTTAGTAGGTACTCCAAGAAGTAGATGCTATAACTGTTTTCTAGTGTGATAGCAATAGCGCTTTCCGTTTTTCTACTCTATTTACATAACGTTGATTATAGACAAAACAGATAAGGATTGATAACTTGAGTCTGAAGTTTATTGTTGTTTTATGATACACAGTCAATTCCCGAGTTACGCGGATTCGGAGATACACGGACTTTACAAATTTGACATTTAACGGAATTTTGTATGCAGAATTAAATTTTCAAATTGTAAATTTCAAAAATACGTTACATTTCATTACAAAAATTAATTTCATAACATTTTATTGTAATTCTTGAAAAAAACAATATAAACATTAATTTTGAATGTGTTGTGTGAAATTTTAGTGGAAACTCGAGACACGCGGATTTCTCTGGCTCGCATTATCCGCGTAGTTCGGGTATCGACTGTACTTTTTTTTTGCATAACAATAGCAATGAGAAAGAAGACAAATTCACAAAAAAAAACCTAAACCTAGGCGCTATACCCTAAACAAGGGTGCAAGCAATTGTACAATTCTTTGCGTCCTTCCTCCACTCACTGTTCAATATCTGAACTCACCTCATTGGGATTCATGATACTAATTTCCAGCAAGGGTTCTTCCTTGATAGCAAACTCTGTAACAAAGTCTTCGTAGTTTTCCTGCTCGACTATACTACCAACATTGGACAAGGCATCGACCAGGTATTCCTCGTTAGGATGCGTGTCCTCTTCCCCATCGTCGTAATCGTCGAGAATGCTAACATTGTCCTCGATTTCATCGTCCTCTTCTTCCAGCTCCATTTCTTCTTCCTCTTCTCCTTCTTCCTCGTCCAGGTATGTCTCGTCAAAATCGATGCTTTCAACCGTTTGATTAGTCCTTTGCCGACCCCAGGATGATTGTTTGACGGAACTGTCCTTCGCAGTGTTGGTTTCTGTATTGATAAAAACAAACATACTTGGTGGTTAAAAAGAACAACTGATGTCATACAAACTAGTGGCGGATGAAGTTAGAGAAACTGATCAATATCTATATCGATCCGAATGCGTACCTAGCTCACCCTTTATGGGCACACCTTCATGGTTCATCTTTATGTGTACAGTCAGCTGTGTCGCTTGGGTGAACTCAATCTCACAAACCGGACACTGAAGTGTTCTGTTTTTCATATGCTCGGTACGCTTATGCAAACGAAGTTTACTTTTGTATCGGAACGATTTCTTGCATATGTTACACTGGTGTGGATTGATCGAGCACGGTTTCTGCTGGTGTTTTAGTAGCGCGTTGCGCGAAACGAAGCACATGGCACAGTCCGGACAGCCGAATGGTTTTTCTTCCAGATGTATTCGCTTGTGTACGCACAGGTAGCTTTTCTGCGTAAAACATTTACCGCACAGATCGCAGCTGTATGGTTTTTCACCTGTAAGAAGCAAGGTAAGAGGAACACATAAATCCCAAACATGTACAAACCAGCAAACGAAGTACGTTACCGGTGTGGGTCCGCTCGTGCCGCTCGAGGTTGACCTTTTGGGAGAAACCCTTGTTACAGACGGAACACAAAAATGGACGTTCGTTCGTGTGCGTTCGAATGTGCACATCCAGTGAGCTTTGCTCGACGTACGATTTCGAACACATCGGACAATCGAAGAGGTTGCGCTGGGCATGGAATCTTTTGTGCCGCGATAGCGACGTACCGTATTTGAACGATTTGCCACATTCGCTGCACAGGTGCGGCTTTGCGTTGCTGTCTCGCAGTTCGCCAGTGTGCTTAAGCATGTGCCTGTTTAAATTACACTTTTCCAGAAACGTTACACCGCACTCGTTGCACGCGTGTGGTTTATCAGTAAAGTGTCTTCGCATGTGGCGACGTAACTTTTTCTCCGTTTCAAACTCTTTAGCGCACTGTTGGCAATAAAACTTTTGCAGCATTGCATTGTCGGTTACAGAGGATTCCACTTCGTTTCCGTTAGTATTTGGTCCGCCCGTCGATGAGGAGATGAGCTCTGCTCTCATCTGTTTTCCATCTACGGTGGGTGTACTGCTATCGCCTGCTTCGACATGTTTCGTATCCACCACATAGCTCCGCAAAGCTATTTCGGTGCTCTCGCATTGCAGCTTGAAAAAGTGCGAACGGCGTATCTGTAACACACACGGCACGCAGAGCTGCGAAGGAAGCCCATCGTTTTCCTGCACATTTAGGCCGGTTATGGCGTTTAGCATAGCGAACAGGTTCGTGTCGAACAGCGGTTTCATGCGGGGCTTGGTTGCCATACAGCACCGACAGATTTCACCGAATATCAAGTCCTCCATATCAAATGACGCTATCACAACGTCCCCGCAGATATATAATGACTTGACAATGGCTGTATGTACACGAGTATCTACAATAGAAGGGTTATACGTGATATTTTCGACCGAAATGAAGCATTTCTATGTATCACTTTGCACTGCAGGAGTATTGTTTTCACGACTTTGGGGACCCGATTTGTTGTTTGCTGACAAGCGCTTGTTTGCTGACGCCTTGACATTTAACTAGACTGCGTAAAATCAAACTTGACAGCTCAAGCAACGGCTAGGCGGAAAAAAGAGCCCCGAGCCAAGCTGCATTAATTTCGTATCGGAGAGATTTCGTGAAAATGGAAATAAATTTGATCGCATTAGTATAAACGAAATTGCACCAGGTTTTCCGAATGTATAGTACCAGGAGAGCATCCACGGAAGAGGCAGCACCTTGTACAGCAATTTTGCTCGAAAACCGCCGAAAGGTATGCAATGTTTAAACACTAACTTTCCCGTTGGTCGAGAAAAATTTCTTCGAAAACTATCAGTATCCGAATTTATAGTACCAGTGGAGCATCCACGGAAGAGGTAGCACCTGGTAATTTCGCTCGTAAACCGCCGAAAGGTATGCAATGTTTAAACACTAACTTTCCCGTTGGTCGAGAAAAATTTCTTCGAAAACTACCAGTTTCCGAATTTATAGTACCAGTGGAGCATCCACGGAAGAGGTAGCACCTGGTAATTTCGCTCGTAAACCGCCGAAAGGTATGCAATGTTTAAACACTAACTTTCCATACAAACTTGTACAACGCAGCACGCTGCATCCAACAAATTTGTACAAGTTTGATGCATGCTTCAGCATGTTTATCACTCGTGATCAAACACTTCGATCGGACGGAAATTTTATCTCGAAAATCGAAAAAGTAACAGGAGCGAAGAACACGCGTGGAGGTAACATTTTATCGAAAATCTAAAAAGAAACAGGAGCGAAGAACACATATTTGTTGCACTGTGGGCTCAAATTGGTCATGAAATAGAAAAAAAACTTAAGGGGTATGTTCAAATGTTTGTTTCCGTTGTTTTAATTGTAAAAAACAACGCTGTTAATAAAAATTGTGATAGATTCAGGAAATATGTTATAACAATATTAAATTTCAATTAAAATTGAATTCATCTTGGTCAAAATTACACCGCACCAAAAGTTGTAGCTGCCGCAGTTGACTTCGCACTCACAACACGAGTTTGACAACTGTAGCAGAAAAGAACAACATGCAAAAAAAGCAAAATATTTTGCATCTGTCAGAAGTTACGTGAGGTTGCGAAGTGTACATATTTTTCCATTCATTTCGACCCCGGGGAGAAACTTAGTTCGCCGCCGTCGCTAAAGTGTTTCTACCGTTTAATTAGTCCACGGGAACGTGCACCACACCACGCACACTTACAAAATGTCCTCGTTTGATCTGAAAAACGAGACCGAAGTGAAGGAGTACATCGAAAAGTTGGGTGTGGAGTACCGGTTCGGTTGTTACTCGGAGAAAAAACCGGAAGGTATCACACATTGTTATATTACTCGTCTGCTGCATTCAAACTAAACGCGCGCCTAATCGAATACTTTCAGTGTGTCATCTGCTTGGCGATTATCTAGAGGGCATCCGCAAAGACTTTGAGAAGGCCGCCAAAGTGTACCGGTCGAACTGTGATGATTACAACTACGGTAAAAGCTGCCTAAAGTACGGTAACTACACGTTTCTCGGCAAGGGCCGTGCGTCGGAGAAGGGAGATCCGGCGAAAGCCTTCAGCTACTACGAAAAGGGTTGCACGCTGAACGATCCCGATGCGTGTCTGCACAGTGGACTGTTGCTGGTGTCGAAGCTAATGCCCAAAGAAATTACCCGCGATGTGCCGAAAGGGTTCGAGCTGTTGAAGAAAAGCTGCGAGATGAATAATGCCGGTGCATGTTTTTATTTGTCCGGGATGTACATCTCCGGCGTGCTGAAAGAGGAATATCAGCAGGCGGCGAAAAAGGCTGACGTAGCGGCAAGTGAACCGAAGCCGGTGGAACAGCAGCGACCGCTCGGCGCGTACGTCGTCGAACGCAACATGGAGAAGGCGTTCGAGTTCGCGTACAAGGCGTGCGAGCTGCGCAACATGTACGCCTGTGCCAATTTGAGTCAGATGTACGCGAAGGGCGATGGTACGCCGCGGGATGAAAAGAATGCAGAAAAGTACAAAAAGCTCGCCCTCGAGATGCAGGACGAGGTGAAGAAGCAGCAGCAGCTCACATTCCAGCAAGGTTTGAATCCGACGTAGATAAGTTCAATGTGCGCACACTGCCAGAAATGGGACAGTTGGAAGTCATTCGGCGTAAAGCCCACGATGCAACTCTGATTGTGGACGGATGCAAAAATGAAGGTCAAATATCGGTAATGTTACATTTTGTTGGTAATGTTCCGCTGTGTACTCATACTTGGGATCGAGGAATGTCTGTAGCAGTAATTCCCGTTTTTTAGCGATTTAGTTAGCGTTGTTCAGTTATGGTGTGTTTTGTGTATACAGGAAAGAGCACGACGAACGGACGTCCCGCGAACTGATTGGGAAATAGGTGAACCGTTTGTTGGACATTCAGCAAATGCAGTAAATGTTGTTTCGCTTGAGAGAGTAGTAATGTAATAAAAACATAATAATAACATAAGCGAAGCGACAGTTTAATCCCTGCTAAGGTAGCTATGCGAACTGTTTCTTTATTTTGCTTCGCACTTCGAGCGGAAATTCCTGCACCCGTTGCATACAGCAACACCGGCAAAAGGTAGCACCGTAGAAAAAACTGCACTCACTCGCTTTACAGACCGTCCTCCGGCAGAGATTACAATCCGCACCCAGCACTAGATAGTGTTCGCACGCCGGTTTATCGGGTACGGCTTGTGGTGGTGGTGCGAACGGATCGCGCATTACATAACACTCTTCGAGTAGTTCAATTTTGCTGGCAAATGGTGGTCGACGGCCCCGATAATCGCAGCTTTCATTCAAACCACAAAGTTCACATCGAAAGGCGATCGGCGTGTGTTGTGTTGTATCAGATGTTGTGGCGGATTTTTCTGCTGTTTCCATGCTGTGTCGCAGAAGGTTGCGCCGTTGTCATACATGTAGGTGGAGGATTTTATAAACGCAGAGGGAGAGAGAGAAAGATAAAAAAATCTCATAACGCTTTCCAAAATCGCTTTGTTGCTCTTCTTAAATGGAACACATTATGCTCGAGTGTTAAGTTCTTTGGGCCACCAGGAAGGTTTGCTAGTGCGACACGGAATGGCACTCGTTTCGCCCGGTATATTCAGTGTTAGTTCTCCTCCGGACAGAATCTTCTCGATACGCAGCAATCCAATACCATGGTTACCAATGAACCCTCGAAGCTTTCCAACAGCGGTTCCTTCAACATTTTTAATTTCAGCATCACGCAACGCATCCGGATCGACGGATACCTTGGGCGCACTTTCAAACACAAGCGGCATCAGTCGTTTGCGTATCACACCCGTGTGATACGTTCTGGCGGTAAGCTCCTGACCGATGTAGCAACCCTTGTGGAAGCTAACACCGTGTAGCAGATCGCAGTTACTTTCAAGTGGGAAACATTTTCCATCGGGTAGATTTTCTTCACCCTCTCCAATACCGAGCGAATAGCGGAATTCTGTGTATGGATCAGCCCTATCTGCGGACATCACTGCATCGGGGAAGGCAGACTTCAGTAGTTCTCTGATGGTGGATTGTTCTTCATGGCTAAGCACCCGGTAACCAAGCCTTGGTAGTCGAGGATCTTTGAGTACGTGCAGGCGACTGTTTTTAATCAGGCCTTCTGCGTCACCGGTGGCAATTTCATCCTTGAATGCGGCCCAAACGCAATACGTTTCATCCATTCCCACCTGTACCTTCTTGCGCAACCGGTAAAGCTTCAAATGTTTCTCCAACCTCGGAGCCACGGATGCGTCACATTCCAGCAGATAATCGTGTGGTTCCGTATCCAATGCTGGTCGTTTGTACATGAGCGTATCACAGAAAACACGTCCATTAGCTTTAAGAAACATCGTGTACATCACACCGGTGTGTTCAAAGTGTCGCATATCGTTAGTCATCAGGCCTTGTAAAAAGCTGACCGAATCGGACCCTTGCACACGGACAAACTTTCGTGCTCTTAAAGGTACCACTTTGAATGGGGCTTGGGCCGAAACGGATTGATGCAGCGTTCGTGTGCTGTTGAATGTACGGTTCAGACTTTGTCCGACTATTGCAGGCCATCGTTGCTGGGCTGTAGTACACCGTGTGAGCAGCATTTTGTTTGTTGGATTCCTGACGAAAGAATGTTTCAGTGTGCACCTAAATATCGTACACACACTTGATCTTCGAGACAGTGTCTTAAAAGCTTACCCAGAAGATTGTAAGTGGCTCGGACGAGCCAGCGGCACAATTATGATGTAAACAATACACAGCTGTACGAATGACAGTAGCGCAACGCTGGGACAGCTGTGCACGACAGACAGTTGTAGCTCGCAGTTGGGCTGTAGGATAAAAGATTTTTGTAGTCCCCCCCATAGGGTTCGAAGCAACCCTTTAACAAAATTGTGATATGACACTACGGGCCGAGCGCAATTATGGCTAGGACAAAATAAACATAAAAGTTTATTCAAATTTTTGTTCCCATTGCAAAACGACGATTTAAGGAAAGTTCACCTCCAGGCGTGTTCTTCGCTCCTGTTACTTTTGAAAATAAAATTAACTTTAATAAATTACCTGTTTTATTATTTAAAAGCTTTATTACTTAAAATTTTAAGCCAGCAAACTCGAAAAAAATGAGCAGTTTGTCAAGCTCTGATACCAGGAGAGGATCCAACGCAGGAGGATGCTTTTTCCGTGTTTTTCGAGGCAGAAAACGCGCCAAAAATGACCAGTTTTTCAAGTTCCTGATACCAGAAAAGCATCCAACGCAGGAGCAGCGCGGATCAAACGGTAGGCGGAGTAGGCGGTCGCCTAGGGCCTCGCCGGGTTGGGGGCCCCAATAAATTTGTGCCTATTGTGCGATTTTTGAAAATTTTCCAACAAAGTTAAATTATAGCAAAAAAAAATTAATTTACAAGGTAGAAAATTGATCAAAAATATCTTCCTTGGTTATATAAAACATTTTTTTCTATGTGATAAATTAAATGCAGAGAAGAATATCGACTTTGTGACTTTAAAGTATAAACGAAATTGCACCAGGACCAGGACACTAATTTTCCCGTTGATCGTGAAAAATTTCTTCTAAAACTACCTGTTTCCGAATGTATAATACCAGGAGAGCATCCACGGAAGAGGTAGCACCTAGTACAGCAATTTTCGTCGAAAACCGCCGAAAGGTATGCAATGTTTAAACACTAACTTTCCCGTTGGTCGTGAAAAATTTCTTCGAAAACTACCAGTTTTCGAATGTATTGTACCAGGAGAGCATCCACGGAAGAGGTAGCTCCTGGTACTGCGCCGTAAGGTATGCAATGTTTATACACTAACTTTGCAACCAACTTGCAACGCAATGCGCCGTAAGGTATGCAATGTTTATACACTAACCTTGCAACCAACTTGCAATGCAAGTTTGGTGCAAGCAAGAAACTTGCAGCAAGATGGCGCGCAAGATGGCGCCCAACTTCGTACTTGCATGCAACAAACTTGCATGCAAACTTGCATGCAAGTTCTTGCAAGCAAATTCTTGCATGCAAACTTGCATGCAAGTTTGCATGCAAGTTTGTATGCAAGTTTGCTTGCAAGTTTGCATGCAAGTTCTTGTATGCAAGTTCTTGCATGCAAGTTCTTGCATGCAAACTTGCATACAAGAACTTGCATGCAAACTTGCATACAAACTTGCATGCAAACTTGCATGCAAGTTTGCATGCAAGAATTTGCTTGCAAGAACTTGCATGCAAGTTTGCATGCAAGTTTGCATGCAAGTTTGTTGCATGCAAGTACGAAGTTGGGCGCCATCTTGCTGCAAGTTTCGTGCTTGCACCAAACTTGCATTGCAAGTTTGTTGCAAGGTTAGTGTATAAACATTGCATACCTTACGGCGCATTGCATTGCAAGTTGGTTGCAAAGTTAGTGTATAAACATTGCATACCTTACGGCGCAGTACCAGGAGCTACCTCTTCCGTGCATGCTCTCCTGGTACTTTAAATTCGGAAACTGGTAGTTTTCGAAGAAATTTTTCACGACCAACGGGAAAGTTGATGTTTAAACATTGCATAACTTTCGGCGGTTTTCGAGCAAAATTGCTGCACTAGGTGCTACCTCTTCCGTGGATGCTCTCCTGGCATCGGCAATCTGAAAACAGCTGGTTTTGTATGGAATTTCGTACCAGCTAATGGCGATCCAAGTAGTGGCGTTATCGTTCTCCTTAGCGCATACAAACGTTTATATATAGAGACTAGCTTACTAGGCCCGTTTACAGGGCTACGCAACAGAACTCTGAGATGTACGCAAGGGAGCTTTCTTTCCGAGACTTTGCTGGTGTTGTTACATCATGTTTGAAGTACATCTCCCTAACACCGATAATGCCGTAGCAAAATTATGGGCCCCCCTTGAAAAATTCCGCCCTGGGCCTCCAAGGGGATTGATCCTCCACTGCGCAGGAGGATGCATTTTCCGTGTCAATCGAGGCAGAAAACGCGTCAAAAATGACCAGGTTTTCAAGCTCCTGATACCAGGAGAGCATCCAACGCAGGAGGATGCTTTTTCCGTGTTTTTCGAGGCAGAAAACGCGTCAAAATGACCAGTATTTCAAGCTCCTGATACCAGGAGAGCATCCAACGCTGGAGGATGCTTTTTCCGTGTTTTTCGAGGCAGAAAACGCACCAAAAATGACCAGTTTTTCAAGCTCCTGATACAGTGGAGGATCAATCCCCTTGGAGGCCCAGGGCGGAATTATAGTTGGGGCCTCTAATTTTAAAAACGATGCAGGAGGGAAGGGGAACATTGAGGAGACTTGGAATGAGACAAGACGAAAAGCGCAGTAAGAAAGGGCCTACTCCGCCTACCGTTTGATCCGCCCCTGGGCCACCTCTAATCATCTTCTTCAAATGGTCCGCCAGGGCCATCACCATCTTCGAATACAATAACGGAACCGGCTATATCACCACCAACACCAGTTACCACTGTATCTGTACTCTTCTAAATGGAGCTACAATCATACATGCGCCAATTTCGAGAAGCAGCACGTGGTGGAATTTACAATTACAGCATCCAAGGAGCACTTTGCCATCGAATTGGTTCGCTCGCAGTGCTTCCGTGATATTCGCCATGCAACACTCAGTTGCAGCGGATACATGAGGGCACAGTATCAAAATTCAATGATCATTGTTTGTGATTTTGGGCACACCAGATCTGTTCATCACCGTGACTTGTAATCCGAGTCTTGCAGCGGCGGATCAAACGGTAGGCGGAGTAGGTGGTCGCCTAGGGCCTCGCCGTGTTGGGGGCCCCAAACAACTTGTGCCGATTGTGCGATTTTTGGAAATTTAGCAGCAGAGTTAATTTATAGCATAAAATCTAATTAAAAATGTAGGAAATTGGTTATCCTTGATTAGATAATTTTTTTTTATTTTATGTATGCAGTGTATTCAAACTCCTTCTTCTTTATCGGCACGACATCTTTAGGATGTTTAAGCCTACCATTTCTATTTTTATTTTTACTTTATTTACCCGTAGGATAGTCAGTGCTGGGTACGGAGGTTTGGTGGTCCAAATGAAATTTTTCCGTGGTCCTATCTTGTACAGACCGACTGCGCTACCAATACACCATCTGGCCGCCCCGTGAACCCCTATATGCCCTTTTACTTCAACCTATTCATGTATTCTATTTCATGAACGGGATTTTTACATCTGTTCGTAAATGATCCTACCGTTAGATGCTAGAATAGAAACCATGCTTATTTTCACTTCCGCAATATTCGCAAGCTATTGCCATTGCGATACTCGTGGTGTGGTATTGTTTTCTCTCCCCGATTGAACGGTGAAAATGTCCAGCCTACGTGTTTCGAAACAGTATTGTGGTGGAGTATTGTGTTTAGTATTTCGATTGTCACAACCGACACAATCTGTCAGTGTACTTCGAAATAGCTAGCATTGATAGCATGAAACGGAAAGCATCCTTCATCTCGCTCAAACTTTCCGTCGGCTGGTACGAAATTCCATACAAAACCAGCTGTTTTTCCGATTTCCGATACCAGGAAAGCATCCACGGAAGAGGTAGCACCTTGTACAGCAATTTTGGTCGAAAACCGCCGAAAGGTATGCAATATTTAACCACTAACTTTCCCGTGGGTAGAGTAAAATTTTGCAGCAATTTTACTCTAAAACCGCCGAAAGTTATGCAATGTTTAAACACAAACTTTCCCGTTGGTCGTGAAAAATTTCTTCGAAAACTACCAGTTTTTGAATGTATAATACCAGGAGAGCATCCACGGAAGAGGTAGCTCCTGGTACTGCGCCGTAAGGTATGCAATGTTTATACACTAACTTTGCAACCAACTTTCCGCCGTAAGGTATGCAATGTTTATACACAAATTTTCATACAAACCAGCTGTTTTCAGATTTCCGATACCAGGAGAGCATGTTGTTCAAGAGGTAACATCTTCCATCCCCCTCCCCCCCTTCCACCAACAAGATGGTGATCAAAATGGCGGCCAAGATGGCGGCCAAGATGGCGGCCAAGATGGCGGGCAAGATGGCGGCCAAGATGGTGGACACAAGATGGCGAACAAGATGGCGAACAAGATGGCGGACAATATGGCGGACAAGATGGCGGACACAAGATGGCAGCCAAGATGGCGGACAATATGGCGGACAATATGGCGGCCAAGATGGCGGACAAGATGGCTAACAAGATGGCGGCCAAGCTGGCGGACAAGATGGCGGCCAAGCTGGCGGACAAGATGGCGGACAAGATGGCGGACAAGATGGCGGACACAAGATGGCGGACAAGATGGCGGACAAGATGGCGGACAAGATGGCGGACAAGATGGCGGACAAGATGGCGGACAAGATGGCGGACAAGATGGCGGACACAAGATGGCGGACAAGATGGCGGACAAGATGGAGGAAGAGATGGCGGACAAGATGGCGGGCAAGATGGCGGACACAAGATGGTGGACAAGATGGCGGACAATATGGCGGACAAGATGGCGGACACAAGATGGCGGCCAAGATGGCGGACAAGATGGCGGACAAGATGGCGGTCAAGATGGCGTACACAAGATGGCGGACAAGATGGCGGACAAGATGGCGGCCAAGATGGCGGACAATATGGCGGCCAAGATGGCGGACAATATGGCGGCCAAGATGGCGGACAAGATGGCGGCCAAGATGGCGGACAATATGGCGGATACAAGATGGCGGACAAGATGGCGGACAAGATGGCGGCCAAGATGGCGGACACAAGATGGCGACCAAGATGGCGGCCAAGATGGCGGCCAAGATGGCGGCCAACATGGCGGCCAAGATGGCGGACAAGATGCCGGACAAGATGGCGGACACAAGATGGCGGCCAAGATGGCGGACAATATGGCGGACACAAGATGGCGGCCAAGATGGCGGACAATATGGCGGACAAGATGGCGGACACAAGATGGCGGACAATATGGCGGCCAAGATGGCGGACAATATGGCGGCCAAGATGGCGGACAATATGGCGGCCAAGATGGCGGCCAAGATGGCTAACAAGATGGCGGCCAAGCTGGCGGACAAGATGGCGGCCAAGCTGGCGGACAAGATGGCGGACAAGATGGCGGACACAAGATGGTGGCCAAGATGGCGGACAAGATGGCGGCCAAGATGGCGGACAATATGGCGGACACAAGATGGCGGCCAAGATGGCGGACAAGATGGCGGACAAGATGGCGGACAATATGGCGGACACAAGATGGCGGACAAGATGGCGGACAAGATGGCGGCCAAGATGGCGGACAATATGGCGACCAAGATGGCGGACAATATGGCGGCCAAGATGGCGGCCAAAATGGCGGACAATATGGCGGACACAAGATGGCGGACAAGATGGCGGACAAGATGGCGGCCAAGATGGCGGCCAAGATGGCGGACACAAGATGGCGGCCAAGATGGCAGACAACATGGCGGACACAAAATGGCGGACAATATGGCGGACACAAGATGGCGGCCAAGATGGCGGCCAAGATGGCGGACAAGATGGCGGACAAGATGGCGGACAAGATGGCGGACACAAGATGGCGGACAAGATGGCGGACAAGATGGCGGACAAGATGGCGGCCAAAATGGCGGACACAAAATGGTGGACAAGATGGCGGCCAAGATGGCGGACAAGATGGCGGCCAAGATGGCGGACAAGATGGCGGACAAGATGGCGGACAAGATGGCAGACAAGATGGCGGACAAGATGGCGGCCAAGCTGGTGGACAAGATGGCGGCCAAGCTGGCGGACAAGATGGCGGACAAGATGGCGGACACAAGATGGCGGACAAGATGGCGGACAAGATGGCGGCCAAAATGGCGGACACAAAATGGTGGACAAGATGGCGGCCAAGATGGCGGACAAAATGGCGGACAAGATGGCGGACAAGATGGCGGACAAGATGGCGGACAAGATGGCGGCCAAGCTGGTGGACAAGATGGCGGCCAAGCTGGCGGACAAGATGGCGGACAAGATGGCGGACAAGATAGCGGACAAGATGGCGGACAAGATGGCGGACACAAGATGGCGGACAAGATGGCGGACAAGATGGAGGAAGAGATGGCGGACAAGATGGCGGGCAAGATGGCGGACACAAGATGGTGGACAAGATGGCGGACAAGATGGCGGCCAAGATGGTGGACACAGAATGGTGGAAGAGATGGCGGACACAAGATGGCGGCCAAGATGGCGGCCAAGATGGCGGCCAAGATGGTGGCCAAGATGGCGGCCAAGATGGCGGACAATATGGCGGACACAAGATGGCGGCCAAGATGGCGGACACAAGATGGCGAACAAGATGGCGGCCAAGATGGCGGCCAAGATGGCGGACACAAGATGGCGGCCAAGATGGCGGACACAAGATGGCGAACAAGATGGCGGCCAAGATGGCGGACAAGATGGCGGACAAGATGGCGGCCAAGATGGCGACCAAGATGGCGGACACAAGATGGCGGACAATATGGCGGTCAAGATGGCGGACAAGATGGCGGCCAAGATGGCGGACAAGATGGCGGACACAAGATGGCGGCCAAGATGGCGGACAAGATGGCGGACACAAGATGGCGGCCAAGATGGCGGACAATATGGCGGCCAAGATGGCGGACAAGATGGCGGCCAAGATGGCGGACAAGATGGCTAACAAGATGGCGGCCAAGCTGGTGGACAAGATGGCGGCCAAGCTGGCGGACAAGATGGCGGACAAGATGGCGGACAAGATGGCGGACAAGATGGCGGACAAGATGGCGGACACAAGATGGCGGACAAGATGGCGGACAAGATGGCGGCCAAAATGGCGGACACAAAATGGTGGACAAGATGGCGGCCAAGATGGCGGACAAGATGGCGGACAAGATGGCGGACAAGATGGCAGACAAGATGGCGGACAAGATGGCGGCCAAGATGGTGGACAAGATGGCGGCCAAGCTGGCGGACAAGATGGCGGACAAGATGGCGGACAAGATGGCGGACAAGATGGCGGACAAGATGGCGGACAAGATGGCGGACAAGATGGCGGACAAGATGGCGGACAAGATGGAGGAAGAGATGGCGGACAAGATGGCGGGCAAGATGGCGGCCAAGCTGGTGGACAAGATGGCGGACAAGATGGCGGCCAAGATGGCGGACAAGATGGCGGACAAGATGGCGGACAAGATGGCAGACAAGATGGCGGACAAGATGGCGGCCAAGATGGCGGCCAAGATGGCGGACACAAGATGGCGGCCAAGATGGCGGACACAAGATGGCGAACAAGATGGCGACCAAGATGGCGGACACAAGATGGCGGACAATATGGCGGTCAAGATGGCGGACAAGATGGCGGCCAAGATGGCGGACAAGATGGCGGACACAAGATGGCGGCCAAGATGGCGGACAAGATGGCGGACACAAGATGGCGGCCAAGATGGCGGACAATATGGCGGCCAAGATGGCGGACAATATGGCGGCCAAGATGGCGGACAAGATGGCTAACAAGATGGCGGCCAAGCTGGTGGACAAGATGGCGGCCAAGCTGGCGGACAAGATGGCGGACAAGATGGCGGACAAGATGGCGGACAAGATGGCGGACAAGATGGCGGACAAGATGGCGGACACAAGATGGCGGACAAGATGGCGGACAAGATGGCGGCCAAAATGGCGGACACAAAATGGTGGACAAGATGGCGGCCAAGATGGCGGACAAAATGGCGGACAAGATGGCGGACAAGATGGCGGACAAGATGGCGGCCAAGCTGGTGGACAAGATGGCGGCCAAGCTGGCGGACAAGATGGCGGACAAGATGGCGGACAAGATGGCGGACAAGATGGCGGACAAGATGGCGGACAAGATGGCGGACACAAGATGGCGGACAAGATGGCGGACAAGATGGCGGACAAGATGGCGGCCAAAATGGCGGACACAAAATGGTGGACAAGATGGCGGCCAAGATGGCGGACAAGATGGCGGCCAAGATGGCGGACAAGATGGCGGACAAGATGGCGGACAAGATGGCAGACAAGATGGCGGACAATATGGCGGCCAAGCTGGTGGACAAGATGGCGGCCAAGCTGGCGGACAAGATGGCGGACAAGATGGCGGACACAAGATGGCGGACAAGATGGCGGACAAGATGGCGGACACAAGATGGCGGCCAAGATGGCGGACAATATGGCGGCCAAGATGGCGGACAATATGGCGGCCAAGATGGCGGACAAGATGGCTAACAAGATGGCGGCCAAGCTGGTGGACAAGATGGCGGCCAAGCTGGCGGACAAGATGGCGGACAAGATGGCGGACAAGATGGCGGACAAGATGGCGGACAAGATGGCGGACACAAGATGGCGTACAAGATGGCGGACAAGATGGAGGAAGAGATGGCGGACAAGATGGCGGGCAAGATGGCGGACACAAGATGGTGGACAAGATGGCGGACAATATGGCGGACACAAGATGGCGGACACAAGATGGCGGCCAAGATGGCGGACAAGATGGCGGTCAAGATGGCGGACACAAGATGGCGGACAAGATGGCGGACAAGATGGCGGACAAGATGGCGGCCAAAATGGCGGACACAAAATGGTGGACAAGATGGCGGCCAAGATGGCGGACAAGATGGCGGACAAGATGGTGGACAAGATGGCAGACAAGATGGCGGACAAGATGGCGGCCAAGATGGCGGCCAAGATGGCGGACACAAGATGGCGGACAAGATGGCGGACAAGATGGTGGACAAGATTGCGGACAAGATGGCGGCCAAGATGGCGGACAAGATGGCGGATACAAGATGGCGGCCAAGATGGCGGACAAGATGGCGGTCAAGATGGTAGAAAAGATGGCGGACAAGATGGCGGCCAAGATGGCGGACACAAGCTGGCGACCAAGATGGCGGACAAGATGGCGGACAAGATGGCGGACAAGATGGCGGACAAGATGGCGGTCACAAGATGGCGGACAAGATGGCGGACAAGATGGCGGCCAAAATGGCGGACACAAAATGGTGGACAAGATGGCGGCCAAGATGGCGGACAAGATGGCGGACAAGATGGCGGACAAGATGGCAGACAAGATGGCGGACAAGATGGCGGCCAAGATGGTGGACAAGATGGCGGCCAAGCTGGCGGACAAGATGGCGGACAAGATGGCGGACAAGATGGCGGACAAGATGGCGGACAAGATGGCGGACAAGATGGCGGACACAAGATGGCGGACAAGATGGCGGACAAGATGGAGGAAGAGATGGCGGACAAGATGGCGGGCAAGATGGCGGCCAAGCTGGTGGACAAGATGGCGGACAAGATGGCGGCCAAGATGGCGGACAAGATGGCGGACAAGATGGCGGACAAGATGGCAGACAAGATGGCGGACAAGATGGCGGCCAAGATGGCGGCCAAGATGGCGGACACAAGATGGCGGCCAAGATGGCGGACACAAGATGGCGAACAAGATGGCGACCAAGATGGCGGACACAAGACGGCGGACAATATGGCGGTCAAGATGGCGGACAAGATGGCGGCCAAGATGGCGGACACAAGATGGCGGCCAAGATGGCGGACAAGATGGCGGACACAAGATGGCGGCCAAGATGGCGGACAATATGGCGGCCAAGATGGCGGACAATATGGCGGCCAAGATGGCAGACAAGATGGCGGACAAGATGGCGGCCAAGCTGGTGGACAAGATGGCGGCCAAGCTGGCGGACAAGATGGCGGACAAGATGGCGGACAAGATGGCGGACAAGATGGCGGACAAGATGGCGGACAAGATGGCGGACACAAGATGGCGGACAAGATGGCGGACAAGATGGCGGACAAGATGGCGGCCAAAATGGCGGACACAAAATGGTGGACAAGATGGCGGCCAAGATGGCGGACAAGATGGCGGCCAAGATGGCGGACAAGATGGCGGACAAGATGGCGGACAAGATGGCAGACAAGATGGCGGACAAGATGGCGGCCAAGCTGGTGGACAAGATGGCGGCCAAGCTGGCGGACAAGATGGCGGACAAGATGGCGGACACAAGATGGCGGACAAGATGGCGGACAAGATGGCGGACAAGATGGCGGACACAAGATGGCGGCCAAGATGGCGGACAATATGGCGGCCAAGATGGTGGACAATATGGCGGCCAAGATGGCGGACAAGATGGCTAACAAGATGGCGGCCAAGCTGGTGGACAAGATGGCGGCCAAGCTGGCGGACAAGATGGCGGACAAGATGGCGGACAAGATGGCGGACAAGATGGCGGACAAGATGGCGGACACAAGATGGCGTACAAGATGGCGGACAAGATGGAGGAAGAGATGGCGGACAAGATGGCGGGCAAGATGGCGGACACAAGATGGTGGACAAGATGGCGGACAATATGGCGGACAAGATGGCGGACACAAGATGGCGGCCAAGATGGCGGACAAGATGGCGGTCAAGATGGCGGACACAAGATGGCGGACAAGATGGCGGACAAGATGGCGGACAAGATGGCGGCCAAAATGGCGGACACAAAATGGTGGACAAGATGGCGGCCAAGATGGCGGACAAGATGGCGGACAAGATGGTGGACAAGATGGCAGACAAGATGGCGGACAAGATGGCGGCCAAGATGGCGGCCAAGATGGCGGACACAAGATGGCGGACAAGATGGCGGACAAGATGGTGGACAAGATTGCGGACAAGATGGCGGCCAAGATGGCGGACAAGATGGCGGATACAAGATGGCGGACAAGATGGCGGACAAGATGGCGGTCAAGATGGTAGAAAAGATGGCGGACAAGATGGCGGCCAAGATGGCGGACACAAGCTGGCGACCAAGATGGCGGACAAGATGGCGGACAAGATGGCGGACAAGATGGCGGACAAGATGGCGGACAAGATGGCGGACACAAGATGGCGGACAAGATGGCGGACAAGATGGCGGCCAAAATGGCGGACAAGATGGCGTACAAGATGGCGGCCAAGATGGCGGACAAGATGGCGGACAAGATGGCGGACAAGATGGCAGACAAGATGGCGGACAAGATGGCGGCCAAGATGGTGGACAAGATGGCGGCCAAGCTGGCGGACAAGATGGCGGACAAGATGGCGGACAAGATGGCGGACAAGATGGCGGACAAGATGGCGGACAAGATGGCGGACACAAGATGGCGGACAAGATGGCGGACAAGATGGAGGAAGAGATGGCGGGCAAGATGGCGGCCAAGCTGGTGGACAAGATGGCGGACAAGATGGCGGCCAAGATGGCGGACAAGATGGCGGACAAGATGGCGGACAAGATGGCAGACAAGATGGCGGACAAGATGGCGGCCAAGATGGCGGCCAAGATGGCGGACACAAAATGGCGGCCAAGATGGCGGACACAAGATGGCGAACAAGATGGCGACCAAGATGGCGGACACAAGATGGCGGACAATATGGCGGTCAAGATGGCGGACAAGATGGCGGCCAAGATGGCGGACAAGATGGCGGACACAAGATGGCGGCCAAGATGGCGGACAAGATGGCGGACACAAGATGGCGGCCAAGATGGCGGACAATATGGCGGCCAAGATGGCGGACAATATGGCGGCCAAGATGGCGGACAAGATGGCTAACAAGATGGCGGCCAAGCTGGTGGACAAGATGGCGGCCAAGCTGGCGGACAAGATGGCGGACAAGATGGCGGACAAGATGGCGGACAAGATGGCGGACAAGATGGCGGACACAAGATGGCGGACAAGATGGCGGACAAGATGGCGGACAAGATGGCGGACACAAGATGGCGGCCAAGATGGCGGACAATATGGCGGCCAAGATGGCGGACAATATGGCGGCCAAGATGGCGGACAAGATGGCTAACAAGATGGCGGCCAAGCTGGTGGACAAGATGGCGGCCAAGCTGGCGGACAAGATGGCGGACAAGATGGCGGACAAGATGGCGGACACAAGATGGCGGACAAGATGGCGGACAAGATGGCGGCCAAAATGGCGGACACAAAATGGTGGACAAGATGGCGGCCAAGATGGCGGACAAAATGGCGGACAAGATGGCGGACAAGATGGCAGACAAGATGGCGGACAAGATGGCGGCCAAGCTGGTGGACAAGATGGCGGCCAAGCTGGCGGACAAGATGGCGGACAAGATGGCGGACAAGATGGCGGACAAGATGGCGGCCAAGATGGCGGACACAAGATGGCGGACAAGATGGCGGACAAGATGGCGGACAAGATGGCGGCCAAAATGGCGGACACAAAATGGTGGACAAGATGGCGGCCAAGATGGCGGACAAGATGGCGGCCAAGATGGCGGACAAGATGGCGGACAAGATGGCAGACAAGATGGCGGACAAGATGGCGGCCAAGCTGGTGGACAAGATGGCGGCCAAGCTGGCGGACAAGATGGCGGACAAGATGGCGGACACAAGATGGCGGACAAGATGGCGGACAAGATGGCGGACAAGATGGCGGACACAAGATGGCGGCCAAGATGGCGGACAATATGGCGGCCAAGATGGCGGACAATATGGCGGCCAAGATGGCGGACAAGATGGCTAACAAGATGGCGGCCAAGCTGGTGGACAAGATGGCGGCCAAGCTGGCGGACAAGATGGCGGACAAGATGGCGGACAAGATGGCGGACAAGATGGTGGACAAGATGGCGGACAAGATGGCGGACACAAGATGGCGGACAAGATGGCGGACAAGATGGAGGAAGAGATGGCGGACAAGATGGCGGGCAAGATGGCGGACACAAGATGGTGGACAAGATGGCGGACAATATGGCGGACAAGATGGCGGACACAAGATGGCGGCCAAGATGGCGGCCAAGATGGCGGCCAAGATGGCGGACACAAGATGGCGGACAAGATGGCGGACAAGATGGCGGACAAGATGGCGGCCAAAATGGCGGACACAAAATGGTGGACAAGATGGCGGCCAAGATGGCGGACAAGATGGCGGACAAGATGGTGGACAAGATGGCAGACAAGATGGCGGACAAGATGGCGGCCAAGATGGCGGCCAAGATGGCGGACACAAGATGGCGGACAAGATGGCGGACAAGATGGTGGACAAGATTGCGGACAAGATGGCGGCCAAGATGGCGGACAAGATGGCGGATACAAGATGGCGGACAAGATGGCGGACAAGATGGCGGACAAGATGGCGGACAAGATGGCGGTCAAGATGGTAGAAAAGATGGCGGACAAGATGGCGGCCAAGATGGCGGACACAAGCTGGCGACCAAGATGGCGGACAAGATGGCGGACAAGATGGAGGACAAGATGGCGGACAAGATGGTGGACAAGATGGCGGCCAAGATGGCGGCCAAGATGGCGGACAAGATGGCGGACAATATGGCGGACACAAGATGGCGGCCAAGATGGCGGACAAGATGGCGGACAGGAGCGCGGACACAAGATGGCGGACAAGATGGAGGACAAGATGGCGGACAAGATGGCGGACAAGATGGCGGACAAGATGGCGGCCAAGATGGCGGCCAAGATGGCGGACAAGATGGCGGACAATATGGCGGACACAAGATGGCGGACACAAGATGGCGGACAAGATGGCGGACAGGAGCGCGGACACAAGATGGCGGACAAGATGGCGGACAAGATGGCGGACACAAGATGGCGGACAAGATGGCGGACACAAGATGGCGGACAAGATGGCGGACACAAGATGGCGGACACAAGATGGCGGACACAAGATGGCGGACACAAGATGGCGGACAAGATGGCGGACACAAGATGGCGAACAAGATGGCGGACACAAGATGGCGGACAAGATGGCGGCCAAGATGGCAGACAAGATGGCGGCCAAGATGGCGGACACGATGGCAGCCAAGATGGCGGACAAGATGGCGGACAAGATGGCGGACACAAGATGGCGGCCAAGATGGCGGACAAGATGGCGGCCAAGATGGCAGGTTTTGGGTCGTGACTCGTAGGAGGTGAGTGGTGACCCGTGGGATGTGGGTGGTGACACGTGGGAGGTGGGTGGTGACCCATGGGAGGTGAGTGGTGACCCGTGGGAGGTGAGTGGTGACACGTGGGAGGTGGGTGGTGACACGTGTGAGGTAGGTGGTGACCCGTGGGAGGTGGGTGGTGACCCGTGGGAGGTGGGTGGTGACCCGTGGGAGGTGAGTGGTGACACGTGGGAGGTGGATGGTGACCAGTGGGAGGTGGGTGATGACCCGTGGGAGGTGGGTGGTGACACGTGTGAGGTTGGTGGTAACAAGTGGGTGGTGGGTGGTGACCCGTGGGAGGTGGATGTTGACCCGTGGGAGATGGGTGGTGACCCGTGGGAGGTGGGCGGTGACCCCGTCCGCCATCTTGGCCGCCATCTTGTCAGCTATCTTGTCCGCCATCTTGGCCGCCATCTTGGCCGCCATCTTGGCCGCCATCTTGTGTCCGCCATCTTGTCCGCCATCTTGGCCACCATCTTGTCCGCCATCTTGGCCGCCATCTTGGCCGTCATCTTGTGTCCGCCATCTTTTCCGCCATCTTGTCCGCCATCTTGTCCGCAATCTTGTCCACCATCTTGTCCGCCATCTTGTCCGCCATCTTGGCCGCCATCTTGTCCGCCATCTTGTCCGTCATCTTGGCCGCCATCTTGTCCGCCATCTTGGCCGCCATCTTGTCCAACATCTTGTGTCCGCCATCTTGTCCGCCATCTTGTCCGCCATCTTGTATCCGCCATCTTGTCCGCCATCTTGGCCGCCATCTTGTCCGCAATCTTGTTCACCATCTTGTCCGCCATCTTGTCCGCCATCTTGACCGCCATCTTGTCCGCCATCTTGTGTCCGCCATCTTGTCC
The DNA here is from genome assembly GCF_943734755.1 of Anopheles moucheti. Classification (NCBI taxonomy): domain Eukaryota; kingdom Metazoa; phylum Arthropoda; class Insecta; order Diptera; family Culicidae; genus Anopheles; species Anopheles moucheti. The sequence continues at coordinate 94,144,146 of NC_069140.1, read as the reverse complement.
GCCATCTTGTCCGCCATCTTGGCTGCCATCGTGTCCTTCATCTTGGCCGCCATCTTGTCCGCCATCTTGGCCGCCATCTTGTCCGCCATCTTGTCCGCCATCTTGGCCGCCATCTTGTCCAGCATTTTGTTTCCGCCATTTTGGCTGCCATCTTGTCCACCATCTTGTCCGCCATATTGTCCGCCATCATGGCCGCCATCTTGTCTGCCATCTTGGCCGCCATCTTGTCCGCCATCTTGTCCGCAATCTTGGCCGCCATCTTGTCCGCCATCTTTGCCGCCATCTTGTGTCCGCCATATTGTCCACCATCTTGTCCGCCATCTTGTCCGCCATCTTGTCCGCCATCTTGTGTCCGCCATCTTGTGTCCGCCATCTTGTCCGCCATCTTGGCCGCCATCTTGTCCGCCATCTTGTCCGTCATCTTGGCCGCCATCTTGTCCGCCATCTTGGCCGCCATCTTGTCCGCCATATTGTCCGCCATCTTGTCCACCATCTTGTGTCCGCCATCTTGCCCGCCATCTTGTCCGCCATCTCTTCCTCCATCTTGTCCGCCATCTTGTCCGCCATCTTGTGTCCTAGATCTTGGCCGCCATCTTGTGTCCGCCATCTTGTCCGCCATCTTGTCCGCCATCTTGCCCGCCATCTTGTCCGCCATCTTGTCCGCCATCTTGTCCGCCATCTTGTGTCCGCCATCTTGTCCGCCATCTTGTCCGCCATCTTGTATCCGCCATCTTGGCCGCCATCTTGTGTCCGCCATCTTGGCCGCCATATTGTCCGCCATCTTGTCCGCCATCTTGTCCGCCATCTTGGTCCGCCATCTTGTCCGCCATCTTGTCCGCCATCTTGTCCGCCATCTTGGCCGCCATCTTGGCCGCCATCTTGGCCGCCATCTTGTCCGCCATCTTGGCCGCCATCTTGTCCGCCATCTTGGCCGCCATCTTGGCCGCCATCTTGTCCGCCATCTTGTGTCCGCCATCTTGTCCGCCATCTTGTCCGCCATTTTGGCCGCCATCTTGTGTCCGCCATATTGTCCGCCATCTTGGCCGCCATCTTGGCCGCCATCTTGGCCGCCATCTTGGCCGCCATCTTGTCCGCCATCTTGGCCGCCATCTTGTCCGCCATCTTGGCCGCCATCTTGGCCGCCATCTTGTCCGCCATCTTGTGTCCGCCATCTTGTCCGCCATCTTGTCCGCCATTTTGGCCGCCATCTTGCCCGCCATCTTGTCTTCCATCTCTTCCTCCATCTTGTCCGCCATCTTGTCCGCCATCTTGTGTCTTAGATCTTGGCCGCCATCTTGTGTCCGCCATCTTGTCCGCCATCTTGTCCGCCATCTTGCCCGCCATCTTGTCCGCCATCTTGTCCGCCATCTTGTCCGCCATCTTGTCCGCCATCTTGTGTCCGCCATCTTGTCCGCCATCTTGTCCGCCATCTTGTATCCGCCATCTTGGCCGCCATCTTGTGTCCGCCATCTTGGCCGCCATATTGTCCGCCATCTTGTCCGCCATCTTGGCCGCCATCTTGTCCGCCATCTTGTCCGCCATCTTGTGTCCGCCATCTTGTGTCCGTTATCTTGTCCGCCATCTTGTCCGCCATCTTGGCCGCCATCTTGGCCGCCATATTGCCCGCCATCTTGTCCGCCATCTTGGCCGCCATCTTGGCCGCCATCTTGTCCGCCATCTTGGCCGCCATCTTGTCCGCCATCTTGTGTCCGCCATCTTGTGTCCGCCATCTTGTTCGCCATGTTGTCCGCCATCTTGTCCGCCATGTTGTCCGCCATCTTGGCCGCCATCTTGTCCGCCATCTTGGCCGCCATCTTGTGTCCGCCATCTTGTCCGCCATCTTGTCCGCCATCTTGTCCGCCATATTGTCCGCCATCTTGGCCGCCATCTTGGCCGCCATCTTGGCCGCAATCTTGTGTCCGCCATCTTGGCCGCCATCTTGTCCGCCATCTTGGCCGCCATATTGTCCGCCATCTTGTCCGCCATCTTGTGTCCGCCATCTTGTCCGCCATCTTGGCCGCCATCTTGTGTCCGCCATCTTGTCCGCCATCTTGTCCGCCACTTTTGTCCGCCATCTTGTCCGCCATCTTTTCCGCCATCTTGTGTCCGCCATCTTGTCCGCCATCTTGTCCACCATCTTGTCCGCCATCTTGTCCGCCATCTTGCCCGCCATCTTGTCCGCCATCTTGTCCGCCATCTTGGCCACCATCTTGTCCGCCATCTTGTCCGCCATCTTTTCCGCCATCTTGGCCACCATCTTGTGTCCGCCATCTTGTCCGCCATCTTGGCCGCCATCTTGTCCGCCATCTTGGCCGCCATCTTGGCCGCCATCTTGGCCGCCATCTTGTCCGCCATCTTGGCCGCCATCTTGGCCGCCATCTTGGCCGCCATCTTGTCCGCCATCTTGTGTCCGCCATCTTGTCCGCCATCTTGTCCGCCATCTTGTCCGCCATCTTTTCCGCCATCTTGGCCACCATCTTGTGTCCGCCATCTTGTCCGCCATCTTGGCCGCCATCTTGGCCGCCATCTTGGCCGCCATCTTGTCCGCCATCTTGGCCGCCATCTTGGCCGCCATCTTGGCCGCCATCTTGTGTCTGCCATCTTGGCCGCCATCTTGTCCGCCATCTTGTGTCCGCCATCTTGGCCGCCATCTTGTCCACCATTTTGTGTCCACCATCTTGGCCGCCATCTTGGCCGCCATCTTGTGTCCGCCATCTTGTCCACCATTTTGTGTCCGCCATCTTGGCCGCCATCTTGTCCGCCATCTTGTCCGCCATCTTGTGTCCGCCATCTTGTCCGCCATCTTGTCCGCCATCTTGTGTCCGCCATCTTGTCCGCCATCTTGGCCGCCATCTTGGCGGCCATCTTGGCCGCCATCTTGGCTGCCATCTTGTCCACCATTTTGTGTCCGCCATCTTGGCCGCCATATTGTCCGCCATCTTGTGTCCGCCATCTTGTCCGCCATCTTGTCCGCCATCTTGTCCGCCATCTTGTGTCCGCTACTTGTCCGCCATCTTGTCCGCCATCTTGGCTGCCATCGTGTCCTTCATCTTGGCCGCCATCTTGGCCGCCATCTTGGCCGCCATCTTGTGTCCGCCATCTTGTCCGCCATCTTGGCCACCATCTTGTGTCCGCCATCTTGGCCGCCATCTTGTCCGCCATCTTGGCCGCCATATTGTCCGCCATCTTGGCCACCATCTTGTGTCCGCCATCTTGTCCGCCATCTTGGCTGCCATCTTGTGCCCGCCATCTTGGCCGCCATCTTGTGTCCGCCATCTTGGCCGCCATATTGTCCGCCATCTTGTCCGCCATATTGTCCGCCATCTTGGCCACCATCTTGGCCGCCATCTTGGCCGCCATCTTGTCCGCCATCTTGGCCACCATATTGTCCGCCATATTGTCCGCCATCTTGGCCGCCATATTGTCCGCCATCTTGTGTCCGCCATCTTGTCCGCCATCTTGTCCGCCATCTTGTCCGCCATCTTGTCCGCCATCTTGTGTCCGCCATCTTGTCCGCCATCTTGTCCGCCATCTTGGCTGCCATCGTGTCCGCCATCTTGGCCGCCATCTTGCGTCCGCCATATTGTCCGCCATCTTGGCCGCCATCTTGTCCGCCATCTTGTGTCTGCCATCTTGGCCGCCATCTTGTCCGCCATCTTGTGTCCGCCATCTTGGCCGCCATCTTGGCCGCCATCTTGTCCGCCATCTTGGCCGCCATTTTGATCACCATTTTGTTGGGGTAAGGGGGGTAGGGGGATGGAAGATGTTACCTCTTGAACAACATGCTCTCCTGGTATCGGAAATCTGAAAACAGCTGGTTTGTATGAAAATTTGTGTATAAACATTGCATACCTTACGGCGGAAAGTTGGTTGCAAAGTTAGTGTATAAACATTGCATACCTTACGGCGCAGTACCAGGAGCTACCTCTTCCGTGGATGCTCTCCTGGTATTATACATTCAAAAACTGGTAGTTTTCGAAGAAATTTTTCACGACCAACGGGAAGGTTAGTGTGTAAACATTGCATAACTTTCGGCGGTTTTTAAGCAAAATTGCTGCAAAATTTTACTCTACCCACGGGAAAGTTAGTGGTTAAATATTGCATACCTTTCGGCGGTTTTCGACCAAAATTGCTGTACAAGGTGCTACCTGTTCCGTGGATGCTTTCCTGGTATCGGAAATCGGAAAAACAGCTGGTTTTGTATGGAATTTCGTACCAGCTAATGGCGATCCAAGTAGTGGCGTTATCGTTCTCCTTAGCGCATACAAACGTTTATATATAGAGACTAGCTTACTAGGCCCGTTTACAGGGCTACGCAACAGAACTCTGAGATGTACGCAAGGGAGCTTTCTTTCCGAGACTTTGCTGGTGTTGTTACATCATGTTTGAAGTACATCTCCCTAACACCGATAATGCCGTAGCAAAATAATGGGCCCCCCTTGAAAAATTCCACCCTGGGCCTCCAAGGGGATTTAACCTCCACTGCGCAGGAGGATGCATTTTCCGTGTCAATCGAGGCAGAAAACGCGTCAAAAATGACCAGGTTTTCAAGCTCCTGATACCAGGAGAGCATCCAACGCAGGAGGATGCTTTTTCCGTGTTTTTCGAGGCAGAAAACGCGCCAAAAATGACCAGGTTTTCAAGCTCCTGATACCAGGAGAGCATTCAACGCAGGAGGATGCTTTTTCCGTGTTTTTCGAGGCAGAAAACGCGCCAAAAATGACCAGTTTTTCGAGCTCCTGATACCAGGAGAGCATCCAACGCAGGAGGATGCTTTTTCCGTGTTTTTCGAGACAGAAAACGCGCCAAAAATGACCAGTTTTTCAAGCTCCTGATACCAGGAGAGCATTCAACGCAGGAGGATGCTTTTTCCGTGTTTTTCGAGGCAGAAAACGCGCCAAAAATGACCTGTTTGTCAAGCTTATGATACCAGGAGAGCATCCAACGCAGGAGGATGCTTTTTCCGTGTCAATAGAGCCAGAAAACGCGATAAATATGACCAGTTTTTCAAGCTCCTGATACAAGGAGAGCATTCAACGCAGGAGGATGCTTCTTCCGTGTTTTTCGAGGCAGAAAACGCGCCAAAAATGACCAGTTTTTCAAGCTCGTGATAGCAGGAGAGCATCCAACGCAGGAGGATGCTTTTTCCGTGTTTTTCGAGGCAGAAAACGCGCCAAAAATGACCAGTTTTTCAAGCTCCTGATACCAGGAGAGCATCCAACGCAGGAGGATGCTTTTTCCGTGTTTTTCGAGGCAGAAAACGCGCCAAAAATGACCAGTTTGTCAAGCTCCTGATACCAGGAGAGCATCCAACGCAGGAGGATGCTTTTTCCGTGTCAATCGAGCCAGAAAACGCGATAAATATGACCAGTTTTTCAAGCTCCTGATACCAGGAGAGCATCCAACGCAGGAGGATGCTTCTTCCGTGTTTTTCGAGGCAGAAAACGCGCCAAAAATGACCAGTTTTTGAAGCTCATGATACCAGAAGAGCATCCAACGCAGGAGGATGCTTTTTCCGTGTTTTTCGAGGCAGAAAACGAGCCAAAAATGACCAGTTTTTCAAGCTCCTGATACCAGGAGAGCATCCAACGCAGGAGGATGCTTCTTCCGTGTTTTTCGAGGCAGAAAACGAGCCAAAAATGACCAGTTTTTCAAGCTCCTGATACCAGGAGAGCATTCAACGCAGGAGGATGCTTTTTCCGTGTTTTTCGAGGCAGAAAACGCGCCAGAAATGACCTGTTTGTCAAGCTTATGATACCAGGAGAGCATCCAACGCAGGAGGATGCTTTTTCCGTGTTTTTCGAGACAGAAAACGCGCCAAAAATGACCAGTTTTTCAAGCTCCTGATACCAGGAGAGCATCCAACGCAGGAGGATGCTTTTTCCGTGTTTTTCGAGGCAGTAAACGCGCCAAAAATGACCAGTTTTTCAAGCTCCTGATACCAGGAGAGCATCCAACGCAGGAGGATGCTTTTTCCGTGTTTTTCGAGGCAGAAAACGCGCCAAAAATGACCAGTTTTTCAAGCTCCTGATACCAGGAGAGCATCCAACGCAGGAGGATGCTTTTTCCGTGTTTTTCGAGGCAGAAAACGCGCCAAAAATGACCAGTTTTTCAAGCTTCTGATACCAGGAGAGCATTCAACGCAGGAGGATGCTTTTTCCGTGTTTTTCGAGCCAGAAAACGCGCCAAACATGGCCAGTTTTTCAAGTTCCTGATACCAGAAGAGCATCCAACGCAGGAGGATGCTTTTTCCGTGTTTTTCGAGCCAGAACATGCGCCAAACATGGCCAGTTTTTCAAGCTCATGATACCAGAAGAACATCCAACGCAGGAGGATGCTTTTTCCTTGTTTTTCGAGGCAGAAAACGCGCCAAAATTGATCAGTTTTTCAAGCTCCTGATACCAGGAGAGCATCCAACGCAGGAGGATGCTTTTTCCGTGTTTTTCGAGCCAGAAAACGCGCCAAAAATGACCAGTTTTTCAAGCTCCTGATACCAGGAGAGCATTCAACGCAGGAGGATGCTTTTTCCGTGTTTTTCGAGGCAGAAAACGCGCCAAAAATGACCAGTTTTTCGAGCTCCTGATACCAGGAGAGCATCCAACGCAGGAGGATGCTTTTTCCGTGTCAATCGAGGCAGAAAACGCGCCAAAAATGACCAGTTTTTCAAGCTCATGATACCAGGAGAGCATCCAACGCAGGAGGATGCTTCTTCCGTGTTTTTCGAGGCAGAAAATGCGTCAAAAATGACCAGTTTTTTAAGCTCCTGATACCAGCAGAGCATCCAACGCAGGAGGATGCTTTTTCCGTGTTTTTCGAGGCAGAAAACGCGCCAAAAATGACCAGTTTTTCAAGCTCCTGATACCAGGAGAGCATCCAACGCAGGAGGATGCTTTTTCCGTGTCAATCGAGGCAGAAAACGCGTCAAAAATGACCAGTTTTTCAAGCTCGTGATACCAGGAGAGCATCCAACGCAGGAGGATGCTTCTTCCGTGTTTTTCGAGGCAGAAAACGCGCCAAAAATGACCAGTTTTTCAAGCTCCTGATACCAGGAGAGCATCCAACGCAGGAGGATGCTTTTTCCGTGTTTTTCGAGGCAGAAAACGAGCCAAAAATGACCAGTTTTTCAAGCTCCTGATACCAGAAGAGCATCCAACGCAGGAGGATGCTTTTTCCGTGTTTTTCGAGACAGAAAACGCGCCAAAAATGACCAGTTTTTTAAGCTCCTGATACCAGAAGAGCATCCAACGCAGGAGGATGCTTTTTCCGTGTTTTTCGAGGCAGAAAACGCGCCAAAAATGACCAGTTTTTCAAGCTCCTGATACCAGGAGAGCATCCAACGCAGGAGGATGCTTTTTCCGTGTTTTTCGAGGCAGAAAACGCGCCAAAAATGACCAGTTTTTCAAGCTCCTGATACCAGGAGAGCATCCAACGCAGGAGGATGCTTTTTCCGTGTTTTTCGAGGCAGAAAACGAGCCAAAAATGACCAGTTCTTCAAGCTCCTGATACCAGGAGAGCATCCAACGCAGGAGGATGCTTTTTCCGTGTCAATCGAGGCAGAAAACGCGTCAAAAATGACCAGTTTTTCAAGCTCCTGACACCAGGAGAGCATCCAACGCAGGAGGATGATTTTTCCGTGTCAATCGAGGCAGAAAACGCGTCAAAACTGACCAGTTTTTCAAGCTCCTGATACCAGGAATGCATCCAACGCAGGAGGACGCTTTTTCCGTGTCAATCGAGCCAGAAAACGCGCCAAAAATGGCCAGTTTTTAAGCTCCTGATACCAGCAGAGAATCCAACGCAGGAGGATGCTTTTTCCGTGTTTTTCGAGGCAGAAAACGCACCAAAAATGACCTGTTTGTCAAGCTTATGATACCAGGAGAGCATCCAACGCAGGAGGATGCTTCTTCCGTGTTTTTCGAGGCAGTAAACGTGCCAAAAATGACCAGTTTTTCAAGCTCCTGATACCAGGAGAGCATCCAACGCAGGAGGATGCTTTTTCCGTATCAATCGAGGCAGAAAACGAGCCAAAAATGACCAGTTTATCAAGCTCCTGATACCAGGAGAGCATCCAACGGAGGAGGATGCTTTTTCCGTGTCATGGGAGCCAGAAAACGCGCCAAAAATGACCAGTTTTTCAAGCTCCTGATACCAGGAGAGCATCCAACGCAGGAGGATGCTTTTTCCGTGTTTTTCGAGGCAGAAAACGAGCCAAAAATGACCTGTTTTTCAAGCTCCTGATACCAGGAGAGCATCCAACGCAGGAGGATGCTTTTTCCGTGTCAATCGAGGCCGAAAACGCGTCAAAAATGACCAGTTTTTGAAGCTCCTGATACCAGGAGAGCATCCAACGCAGGAGGATGCTTTTTCCGTGTTTTTCGAGGCAGAAAACGAGCCAAAAATGACCTGTTTGTCAAGCTTATGATACCAGGAGAGCATCCAACGCAGGAGGATGCTTCTTCCGTGTTTTTCGAGGCAGTAAACGCGCCAGAAATGACCAATTTTTCAAGCTCCTGATACCAGGAGAGCATCCAACGCAGGAGGATGCTTTTTCCGTATCAATCGAGGCAGAAAACGCGCCAAAAATGACCAGGTTTTCAAGCTCCTGATACCAGGAGAGCATCCAACGCAGGAGGATGCTTTTTCCGTGTCATGGGAGCCAGAAAACGAGCCAAAAATGACCAGTTTTTCAAGCTCCTGATACCAGGAGAGCATCCAACGCAGGAGGATGCTTTTTCCGTGTTTTTCGAGGCAGAAAACGAGCCAAAAATGACCTGTTTTTCAAGCTCCTGATACCAGCAGAGCATCCAACGCAGGAGGATGCTTTTTCCGTGTCAATCGAGGCAGAAAACGCGTCAAAAATGACCAGTTTTTCAAGCTCCTGATACCAGGAGAGCATCCAACGCAGGAGGATGCTTTTTCCGTGTTTTTCGAGGCAGAAAACGCGCCAAAAATGACCAGTTTTTCAAGCTCCTGATACCAGGAGAGCATCCAACGCAGGAGGATGCTTCTTCCGTGTTTTTCGAGGCAGAAAACGCGTCAAAAATGACCAGTTTTTCAAGCTCATGATACCAGGAGAGCATCCAACGCAGAAGGATGCTTCTTCCGTGTTTTTCGAGGCAGAAAACGCGCCAAAAATGACCAGTTTTTCAAGCTCCTGATACCAGGAGAGCATCCAACGCAGGAGGATGCTTTTTCCGTGTCAATCGAGCCAGAAAACGCGCCAAAAATGGCCAGTTTTTCAAGCTCCTGATACCAGGAGAGCATCCAACGCAGAAGGATGCTTTTTCCGTGTTTTTCGAGGCAGAAAACGCGCCAAAAATGACCAGTTTTTCAAGCTCCTGATACCAGGAGAGCATCCAACGCAGGAGGATGCTTTTTCTGTGTTTTTCGAGCCAGAAAACGCGCCAAAAATGACCAGTTTTTCAAGCTCCTGATACCAGGAGAGCATCCAACGCAGGAGGATGCTTTTTCCGTGTTTTTCGAGGCAGAAAACGCGCCAAAAATGACCAGTTTTTCAAGCTCCTGATACCAGGAGAGCATCCAACGCAGGAGGATGCTTTTTCCGTGTTTTTCGAGGCAGAAAACGCGCCAAAAATGACCAGTTTTTCAAGCTCCTGATACCAGGAGAGCATCCAACGCAGGAGGATGCTTTTTCCGTGTTTTTCGAAGCAGAAAACGCACCAAAAATGACCAGTTTTTCAAGCTCCTGATACCATCAGAGCATCCAACGCAGGAGGATGCTTTTTCCGTGTTTTTTGAGGCAGAACACGCGCCAAAAATGACCAGTTTTTCAAGCTCCTGATACCAGGAGAGCATCCAACGCAGGAGGATGCTTTTTCCGTGTTTTTCGAAGCAGAAAACGCACCAAAAATGACCAGTTTTTCAAGCTCCTGATACCAGAAGAGCATCCAACGCAGGAGGATGCTTTTTCCGTGCTTTTCGAGGCAGAAAACACGCCAAAAATGACCAGTTCTTCAAGCTCCTGATACCAGGAGAGCATCCAACGCAGGAGGATGCTTTTTCCGTGTTTTTCAGGGCAGAAAACGCGCCAAAAATGACCAGTCTTTCAAGCTCCTGATACCAGGAGAGCATCCAACGCAGGAGGATACTTTTTCCGTGTCAATCGAGGCAGAAAACGCGCCAAAAATGACCAGTTTTTCAAGCTCGTGATAGCAGGAGAGCATCCAACGCAGGAGGATGCTTTTTCCGTGTCAATCGAGCCAGATAACGCGCCAAAAATGACCAGTTTTTCAAGCTCCTGATACCAGGAGAGCATCCAACGCAGGAGGAATCCGTTTCAATCGAGGCAGAAAACGCGTCAAAACTGACCAATTTTTCAAGCTCATGATACCAGGAGAGCATCCAACGCAGGAGGATGCTTTTTCCGTGTTTTTCGAGGCAGAAAACGCGCCAAAAATGACCAGTTTTTCAAGTTCCTGATACCAGGAGAGCATCCAACGCAGGAGCAGCGGCGGATCAAACGGTAGGCGGAGTAGGCGGTCGCCTAGGGCCTCGCCGTGTTGGGGGCCCCAATAAATTTGTGCCGATTGTGCGATTTTTGAAAATTTTAAAACAAAGTTAAATTATAGCAAAAAAAAAATTATTTACAAGGTAGAAAATTGATCAAAAATATCTTCCTTGGTTATATAAAACATTTTTTTCTATTTGATAAATTAAATGCAGAGAAGAATATCGACTTTGTGACTTTAAAGTATAAACGAAATTGCACCAGGACCAGGACACTAATTTTCCCGTTGGTCGAGAAAAATTTCTTCTAAAACTACCTGTTTCCGAATGTATAATACCAGGAGAGCATCCACGGAAGAGGTAGCACCTAGTACAGCAATTTTGGTCGAAAACCGCCGAAAGGTATGCAATGTTTAAACATCAACTTTCCCGTTGGTCGTGAAAAATTTCTTCGAAAACTACCAGTTTCCGAATTTAAAGTACCAGGAGAGCATGCACGGAAGAGGTAGCTCTTGGTACTGCGCCGTAAGGTATGCAATGTTTATACACTAACTTTGCAACCAACTTGCAATGCAATGCGCCGTAAGGTATGCAATGTTTATACACTAACCTTGCAACCAACTTGCAATGCAAGTTTGGTGCATGCAAGAAACTTGCAGCAAGATGGCGTCCAACTTCGTACTTGCATGCAAGCTTGCATGCAAGTTTGCATCCAAGAATTTGCTTGCAAGAACTTGCATGCAAGTACGAAGTTGGGCGCCATCTTGCGCGCCATCTTGCTGCAAGTTTCTTGCTTGCACCAAACTTGCATTGCAAGTTGGTTGCAAGGTTAGTGTATAAACATTGCATACCTTACGGCGCATTGCGTTGCAAGTTGGTTGCAAAGTTAGTGTATAAACATTGCATACCTTACGGCGCAGTACCAGGAGCTACCTCTTCCGTGCATGCTCTCCTGGTACTTTAAATTCGGAAACTGGTAGTTTTCGAAGAAATTTTTCACGACCAACGGGAAAGTTGATGTTTAAACATTGCATAACTTTCGGCGGTTTTCGAGCAAAATTGCTGCACTAGGTGCTACCTCTTCCGTGGATGCTCTCCTGGTATCGGCAATCTGAAAACAGCTGGTTTTGTATGGAATTTCGTACCAGCTAATGGCGATCCAAGTAGTGGCGTTATCGTTCTCCTTAGCGCATACAAACGTTGATATATAGAGACTAGCTTACTAGGCCCGTTTACAGGGCTACGCAACAGAACTCTGAGATGTACGCAAGGGAGCTTTCTTTCCGAGACTTTGCTGGTGTTGTTACATCATGTTTGAAGTACACCACCCTAACACCGATAATGCCGTAGCAAAATTATGGGCCCCCCTTGAAAAATTCCGCCCTGGGCCTCCAAGGGGATTGATCCTCCACTGCGCAGAAGGATGCTTTTTCCGTGTCAATAGAGCCAGAAAACGCGTCAAAAATGACCAGGTTTTCAAGCTCGTGATAGCAGGAGAGCATCCAACGCAGGAGGATGCTTTTTCCGTGTCAATCGAGCCAGAAAACGCGCCAAAAATGACCAGTTTTTCAAGCTCCTGATACCAGGAGAGCATCCAACGCAGGAGGATGCTTTTTCCGTGTTTTTCGAGGCAGAAAACGCGCCAAAAATGACCAGTTTTTCAAGCTCCTGATACCAGGAGAGCATTCAACGCAGGAGGATGCTTCTTCCGTGTTTTTCGAGGCAGAAAACGCGTCAAAAATGACCAGTTTTTCAAGCTCATGATACCAGGAGAGCATCCAACGCAGAAGGATGCTTCTTCCGTGTTTTTCGAGGCAGAAAACGCGCCAAAAATGACCAGTTTTTCAAGCTCCTGATACCAGGAGAGCATCCAACGCAGGAGGATGCTTTTTCCGTGTCAATCGAGCCAGAAAACGCGCCAAAAATGGCCAGTTTTTCAAGCTCCTGATACCAGGAGAGCATCCAACGCAGAAGGATGCTTTTTCCGTGTTTTTCGAGGCAGAAAACGCGCCAAAAATGACCAGTTTTTCAAGCTCCTGATACCAGGAGAGCATCCAACGCAGGAGGATGCTTTTTCCGTGTTTTTCGAGCCAGAAAACGCGCCAAAAATGACCAGTTTTTCAAGCTCCTGATACCAGGAGAGCATCCAACGCAGGAGGATGCTTTTTCCGTGTTTTTCGAGGCAGAAAACGCGCCAAAAATGACCAGTTTTTCAAGCTCCTGATACCAGGAGAGCATCCAACGCAGGAGGATGCTTTTTCCGTGTTTTTCGAGGCAGAAAACGCGCCAAAAATGACCAGTTTTTCAAGCTCCTGATACCAGGAGAGCATCCAACGCAGGAGGATGCTTTTTCCGTGTTTTTCGAAGCAGAAAACGCACCAAAAATGACCAGTTTGTCAAGCTCCTGATACCATCAGAGCATCCAACGCAGGAGGATGCTTTTTCCGTGTTTTTTGAGGCAGAACACGCGCCAAAAATGACCAGTTTTTCAAGCTCCTGATACCAGGAGAGCATCCAACGCAGGAGGATGCTTTTTCCGTGTTTTTCGAGGTAGAAAACGCACCAAAAATGACCAGTTTTTCAAGCTCCTGATACCAGGAGAGCATCCAACGCAGGAGGATGCTTTTTCCGTGCTTTTCGAGGCAGAAAACGCGCCAAAAATGACCAGTTCTTCAAGCTCCTGATACCAGGAGAGCATCCAACGCAGGAGGATGCTTTTTCCGTGTTTTTCAGGGCAGAAAACGCGCCAAAAATGACCAGTCTTTCAAGCTCCTGATACCAGGAGAGCATCCAACGCAGGAGGATACTTTTTCCGTGTCAATCGAGGCAGAAAACGCGCCAAAACTGACCAGTTTTTCAAGCTCGTGATAGCAGGAGAGCATCCAACGCAGGAGGATGCTTTTTCCGTGTCAATCGAGCCAGATAACGCGCCAAAAATGACCAGTTTTTCAAGCTCCTGATACCAGGAGAGCATCCAACGCAGGAGGAATCCGTTTCAATCGAGGCAGAAAACGCGTCAAAACTGACCAATTTTTCAAGCTCATGATACCAGGAGAGCATCCAACGCAGGAGGATGCTTTTTCCGTGTTTTTCGAGGCAGAAAACGCGCCAAAAATGACCAGTTTTTCAAGTTCCTGATACCAGGAGAGCATCCAACGCAGGAGCAGCGGCGGATCAAACGGTAGGCGGAGTAGGCGGTCGCCTAGGGCCTCGCCGTGTTGGGGGCCCCAATAAATTTGTGCCGATTGTGCGATTTTTGAAAATTTTAAAACAAAGTTAAATTATAGCAAAAAAAAAATTATTTACAAGGTAGAAAATTGATCAAAAATATCTTCCTTGGTTATATAAAACATTTTTTTCTATTTGATAAATTAAATGCAGAGAAGAATATCGACTTTGTGACTTTAAAGTATAAACGAAATTGCACCAGGACCAGGACACTAATTTTCCCGTTGGTCGAGAAAAATTTCTTCTAAAACTACCTGTTTCCGAATGTATAATACCAGGAGAGCATCCACGGAAGAGGTAGCACCTAGTACAGCAATTTTGGTCGAAAACCGCCGAAAGGTATGCAATGTTTAAACATCAACTTTCCCGTTGGTCGTGAAAAATTTCTTCTAAAACTACCAGTTTCCGAATTTAAAGTACCAGGAGAGCATGCACGGAAGAGGTAGCTCCTGGTACTGCGCCGTAAGGTATGCAATGTTTATACACTAACTTTGCAACCAACTTGCAATGCAATGCGCCGTAAGGTATGCAATGTTTATACACTAACCTTGCAACCAACTTGCAATGCAAGTTTGGTGCATGCAAGAAACTTGCAGCAAGATGGCGTCCAACTTCGTACTTGCATGCAAGCTTGCATGCAAGTTTGCATCCAAGAATTTGCTTGCAAGAACTTGCATGCAAGTACGAAGTTGGGCGCCATCTTGCGCGCCATCTTGCTGCAAGTTTCTTGCTTGCACCAAACTTGCATTGCAAGTTGGTTGCAAGGTTAGTGTATAAACATTGCATACCTTACGGCGCATTGCGTTGCAAGTTGGTTGCAAAGTTAGTGTATAAACATTGCATACCTTACGGCGCAGTACCAGGAGCTACCTCTTCCGTGCATGCTCTCCTGGTACTTTAAATTCGGAAACTGGTAGTTTTCGAAGAAATTTTTCACGACCAACGGGAAAGTTGATGTTTAAACATTGCATAACTTTCGGCGGCTTTCGAGCAAAATTGCTGTACTAGGTGCTACCTCTTCCGTGGATGCTCTCCTGGCATCGGCAATCTGAAAACAGCTGGTTTTGTATGGAATTTCGTACCAGCTAATGGCGATCCAAGTAGTGGCGTTATCGTTCTCCTTAGCGCATACAAACGTTGATATATAGAGACTAGCTTACTAGGCCCGTTTACAGGGCTACGCAACAGAACTCTGAGATGTACGCAAGGGAGCTTTCTTTCCGAGACTTTGCTGGTGTTGTTACATCATGTTTGAAGTACATCTCCCTAACACCGATAATGCCGTAGCAAAATTATGGGCCCCCCTTGAAAAATTCCGCCCTGGGCCTCCAAGGGGATTGATCCTCCACTGCGCAGGAGGATGCTTTTTCCGTGTCAATAGAGCCAGAAAACGCGTCAAAAATGACCAGGTTTTCAAGCTCGTGATAGCAGGAGAGCATCCAACGCAGGAGGATGCTTTTTCCGTGTCAATCGAGCCAGAAAACGCGCCAAAAATGACCAGTTTTTCAAGCTCCTCATACCAGGAGGGCATCCAACGCAGGAGGATGCTTTTTCCGTGTTTTTCGAGGCAGAAAACGCGCCAAACATGACCAGTTTTTCAAGCTCCTGATACCAGGAGAGCATTCAACGCAGGAGGATGCTTTGCCGTGTTTTTCGAGGCAGAAAACTCGCCAAACATGACCAGATTTTCAAGCTCCTGATACCAGCAGAGCATCCAACGCAGGAGGATGCTTTTCCGTGTTTTTCGAGGCAGAAAACTCGCCAAACATGACCAGTTTTTCAAGCTCCTGATACCAGGAGAGCATCCAACGCAGAAGGATGCTTTTTCCGTGTTTTTCGAGGCAGAAAACGCGCCAAACATGACCAGTTTTTCAAGCTCCTGATACCAGGAGAGCATCTAACGCAGGAGGATGCTTTTCCGTGTTTTTCGAGGCAGAAAACGCGCCAAAAATGACCAGTTTTTCAAGCTCTTGATACCAGGAGAGCATCCAAAGCAGAAGGATGCTTTTTCCGTGTTTTTCGAAGCAGAAAACGCGTCAAAAATGACCAGTTTTTCAAGCTCCTGATACAGTGGAGGATCAATCCCCTTGGAGGCCCAGGGCGGAATTATAGTTGGGGCCTCTAATTTTAAAAACGATGCAGGAGGGAAGGGGAACATTGAGGGGACTTGGAATGAGACAAGACGAAAAGCGCAGTAAGAAAGGGCCTACTCCGCCTACCGTTTGATCCACCCCTGGGCCACCTCTAATCATCTTCTTCAAATGGTCCGCCAGGGCCATCACCATCTTCGAATACAATAACGGAACCGGCTATATCACCACCAACACCAGTTACCACTGTATCTGTACTCTTCTAAATGGAGCTATAATCATACATGCGCCAATTTCGAGAAGCAGCACGTGGTGGAATTTACAACTACAGCATCCAAGGAGCACTTTGCCATCGAATTGGTTCGCTCGCAGTGCTTCCGTGATATTCGCCATGCAACACTCAGTTGCAGCGGATACATGAGGGCACAGTATCAAAATTCAATGATCATTGTTTGTGATTTTGGGCACACCAGATCTGTTCATCACCGTGACTTGTAATCCGAGTCTTGCAGCGGCCGATCAAACGGTAGGCGGAGTAGGCGGTCGCCTAGGGCCTCGCCGTGTTGGGGGCCCCAAACAACTTGTGCCGATTGTGCGATTTTTGGAAATTTAGCAGCAGAGTTAATTTATAGCATAAAATCTAATTAAACAGGTAGAAAATTGGTTATCCTTAATTAGATAATTTTTTTTTATTTTATTAGCTATATCGGCCCGGTTACACGGCTACGCAAGAGAAGTATGCAGTGTATTCAAACTCCTTCTTCTTTATCGGCACGACATCTTTAGGATGTTTAAGCCTACCATTTCTATTTTTATTTTTACTTTATTTACCCGTAGGATAGTCAGTGCTGGGTACGGAGGTTTGGTGGTCCAAATGAAATTTTTCCGTGGTCCTATCTTGTACAGACCGACTGCGCTACCAATACACCATCTGGCCGCCCCGTGAACCCCTATATGCCCTTTTACTTCAACCTATTCATGTATTCTATTTCATGAACGGGATTTTTACATCTGTTCGTAAATGATCCTACCGTTAGATGCTAGAATAGAAACCATGCTTATTTTCACTTCCGCAATATTCGCAAGCTATTGCCATTGCGATACTCGTGGTGTGGTATTGTTTTCTCTCCCCGATTGAACGGTGAAAATGTCCAGCCTACGTGTTTCGAAACAGTATTGTGGTGGAGTATTGTGTTTAGTATTTCGATTGTCACAACCGACACAATCTGTCAGTGTACTTCGAAATAGCTAGCATTGATAGCATGAAACGGAAAGCATCCTACATCTCGCTCAAACTTTCCGTCGGCTGGTACGAAATTCCATACAAAACCGATGTTTGTATTTTTCCGATTGTATGTTTGTATGTTCCTGTTTTTCCGATTTCCGATACCAGGAAAGCATCCACGGAACAGGTAGCACCTTGTACAGCAATTTTGGTCGAAAACCGCCGAAAAGTATGCAATATTTAACCACTAACTTTCCCGTGGGTAGAGTAAAATTTTGCAGCAATTTTGCTTAAAAACCGCCGAAAGTTATGCAATGTTTACACACTAACTTTCCCGTTGGTCGTGAAAAATTTCTTCGAAAACTACCAGTTTTTGAATGTATAATACCAGGAGAGCATCCACGGAAGAGGTAGCTCCTGGTACTGCGCCGTAAGGTATGCAATTTTTATACACTAACTTTGCAACCAACTTTCCGCCGTAAGGTATGCAATGTTTATACACAAATTTTCATACAAACCAGCTGTTTTCAGATTTCCGATACCAGGAGAGCATGTTGTTCAAGAGGTAACATCTTCCATCCCCCTCCCCCCTTCCCCCATCAAGATGGTGATCAAAATGGCGGCCAAGATGGCGGACAAGATGGCGGCCAAGATGGCGGCCAAGATGGCGGCCAAGATGACGGACACAAGATGGCGGACAAGATGACGGACAATATGGCGGCCAAGATGGCGGACAAGATGGCAGCCAAGATGGCGGACACAAGATGGCGGCCAAGATGGCGGCCAAAATGGCGGACAAGATGGTGGACAAGATGGCGGACAAGATGGCGGTCAAGATGGCGGCCAAGATGGCGGACAATATGGCGGACACAAGATGGCGGCCAAGATGGCGGACAATATGGCGGCCAAGATGGCGGACAAGATGGCGGCCAAGATGGCGGACACAAGATGGCGGACAAGATGGCGGACAAGATGGCGGACACAAGATGGCGGACAAGATGGCGGACACAAGATGGCGGACAATATGGCGGCCAAGATGGCGGACACAAGATGGTGGCCAAGATGGCGGACAATATGGCGGTCAAGATGGCGGACAAGATGGCGGCCAAGATGGCGGACAATATGGCGGACACAAGATGGCGGCCAAGATGGCGGACAATATGGCGGCCAAGATGGCGGACAATATGGCGGCCAAGATGGCGGACAAGATGGCGGACAAGATGGCGGGCACAAGATGGCGGACAAGATGGCGGACAAGATGGCGGACACAAGATGGCGGATAAGATGGCGGACAAGATGGCGGGCACAAGATGGCGGCCAAGATGGCGGACAATATGGCGGACAAGATGGCGGACCATATGGCGGTCAAGATGGCGGACAAGATGGCGGCCAAGATGGCGGACAATATGGCGGACACAAGATGGCGGCCAAGATGGCGGACAATATGGCGGCCAAGATGGCGGACAATATGGCGGCCAAGATGGCGGACAAGATGGCGGACAAGATGGCGGACAAGATGGCGGACAAGATGGCGGACAAGATGGCGGCCAAGATGGCGGACAATATGGCGGACACAAGATGGCGGCCAAGATGGCGGACAATATGGCGGCCAAGATGGCGGACAATATGGCGGCCAAGATGGCGGACAAGATGGCGGCCAAAATGGCGGACAATATGGCGGCCAAGATGGCGGACAAGATGGCGGACACAAGATGGTGGCCAAGATGGCGGACAATATGGCGGTCTAGATGGCGGACAATATGGCGGACACAAGATGGCGGCCAAGATGGCGGACAATATGGCGGCCAAGATGGCGGACAATATGGCGGCCAAGATGGCGGACAAGATGGCGGACAAGATGGCGGACAAGATGGCGGACAATATGGCGGACACAAGATGGCGGACAAGATGGCGGACAAGATGGCGGACAAGATGGCGGACAAGATGGCGGCCAAGATGGCGGCCACGATGGCGGACACAAGATGGTGGACAAGATGGCGGACAAGATGGCGGACAAGATGGCGGACAAGATGGCGGACAAGATGGCGGACAAGATGGCGGACAAGATGGCGGACACAAGATGGCCACTATATGGCGGCCAAGATGGCGGACAATATGGCGGACAAGATGGCGGCCAAGATGGCGGACAATATGGCGGACAAGATGGCGGACAATATGGCGGCCAAGATGGCGGCCAAGATGGCGGCCGAGATGGCGGACACAAGATGGCGGCCAAGATGGCGGCCAAGATGGCGGACACAAGATGGCGGCCAAGATGGCGGCCAAGATGGCGGACAAGATGGCGGACACAAGATGGTGGCCAAGATGGCGGACAAGATGGCGGTCAAGATGGCGGACAATATGGCGGACAATATGGCGGACACAAGATGGCGGCCAAGATGGCGGACAATATGGCGGACACAAGATGGCGGACAAGATGGCGGACAAGATGGCGGACACAAGATGGCGGACAATATGGCGGCCAAGATGGCGGCAAAAATGGCGGACAATATGGCGGACACAAGATGGCGGACAAGATGGCGGCCAAGATGGCGGACACAAGATGGCGGCCAAGATGGCAGACAAGATGGCGGACACAATATGGCGGACAAGATGGCGGCCAAGATTGCGGACACAAGATGGCGGACAAGATGGCGGACAACATGGTGGACAAGATGGCGGAAGAGATGGCGGACCAAGATGGCGGACAAGATGGCGGACAAGATGGCGGCCAAGATGGCGGACAAGATGGCGGACAAGATGGTGGACACAAGATGGCGGCCAAGATGGCGGACAAGATGGCGGAAAATATGGCGGTCAAGATGGCGGACAAGATGGCGGCCAAGATGGCGGACAAGATGGCGGACAAGATGGCGGACAATATGGCGGACACAAGATGGCGGCCAAGATGGCGGACAAGATGGCAGCCAAGATGGCGGACAAGATGGCGGACAAGATGGCGGCCAAAATGGCGGACACAATATGGTGGACAAGATGGCGGCCAAGATGGCGGACAAGATGGCGGACAAGATGGCGGACAAGATGGCGGCCAAGATGGCGGACACAAAATGATGGACAAGATGGCGGCCAAGATGGCGGCCAAGATGGCGGCCAAGATGGCGGACACAAGATGGCGGCCAAGATGGCGGCCAAGATGGCGGACACAAGATGGCGGCCAAGATGGCGGACAAGATGGCGGACACAAGATGGTGGCCAAGATGGCGGACAATATGGCGGTCAAGATGGCGGACAAGATGGCGGCCAAGATGGCGGACAATATGGCGGCCAAGATGGCGGACAATATGGCGGACACAAGATGGCGGCCAAGATGGCGGACAATATGGCGGCCAAGATGGCGGACAAGATGGCGGACAAGATGGCGGACAAGATGGCGGACACAAGATGGCGGACAAGATGGCGGCCAAGATGGCGGCCAAGATGGCGGACACAAGATGGCGGCTAAGATGGCGGCCAAGATGGCGGACAAGATGGCGGACACAAGATGGTGGCGAAGATGGCGGACAAGATGGCGGCCAAGATGGCGGACAATATGGCGGACACAAGATGGCGGCCAAAATGGTGGACAATATGGCGGCCAAGATGGCGGACAAGATGGCGGACAAGATGGCGGACACAAGATGGCGGACAAGATGGCGGACAAGATGGCGGACAAGATGGCGACCAAGATGGCGGACAAGATGGCGGACAAGATGGCGGACAATATGGCGGACACAAGATGGCGGACAAGATGGCGGCCAAGATGGCGGACACAAGATGGCGGCCAAGATGGCGGCCAAGATGGCAGACAAGATGGCGGACACAATATGGCGGACAAGATGGCGGACAAGATGGCGGACACAAGATGGCGGACAAGATGGCGGCCAAGATGGCGGACAAGATGGCGGACACAAGATGGCGGACACAAGATGGCGGACACAAAATGGTGGACAAGATGGCGGACAAGATGGCGGACAAGATGGCGGCCAAGATGGCGGACAATATGGCGGACACAAGATGGCGGACAATATGGCGGCCAAGATGGCGGACAATATGGCGGACAAGATGGCGGCCAAGATGGCGGACAATATGGCGGACAAGATGGCGGACAATATGGCGGACAATATGGCGGACACAAGATGGCGGACAAGATGGCGGACAAGATAGCGGACAAGATAGCGGACACAAGCTGGCGGACAAGATGGCGGACAAGATGGCGGACAAGATGGCGGACAATATGGCGGCCAAGATGGCGGACAATATGGCGGACAATATGGCGGATACAAGATGGCGGACAAGATGGCGGCCAAGATGGCGGCCAAGATGGCGGACACAAGATGGCGGCCAAGATGGCGGCCAAGATGGCGGACACAAGATGGCGGCCAAGATGGCGGACAATATGGCGGTCAAGATGGCGGACAAGATGGCGGACACAAGATGGCGGACACAAGATGGCGGACACAAGATGGCGGACACAAGATGGCGGACAAGATGGCGGACACAAGATGGCGGACAAGATGGCGGACAGGATGGCGGACACAAGATGGCGGACAAGATGGCGGACAAGATGGCGGACACAAGATGGTGGACAATATGGCGGCCGAGATGGCGGACAATATGGCGGCCAAGATGGCGGCCAAGATGGCGGACAATATGGCGGACAAGATGGCGGACCAGATGGCGGCCAAGATGTCGGACAATATGGCAGACAAGATGGCGGCCAAGATGGCGGACAATATGGCGGACACAAGATGGCGGACAAGATGGCGGCCAAGATGGCGGACACAAGATGGCGGCCAAGATGGCGGCCAAGATGGCGGACAAGATGGCGGACAAGATGGCGGCCAAGATGGCGGACACAAGATGGCGGACAAGATGGCGGACACAAGATGGTGGCCAAGATGGCGGACAATATGGCGGTCAAGATGGCGGACAAGATGGCGGCCAAGATGGCGGACAATATGGCGGACACAAGATGGCGGCCAAGATGGCGGACAATATGGCGGTCAAGATGGCGGACAAGATGGCGGACACAAGATGGCGGACACAAGATGGCGGACACAAGATGGCGGACACAAGATGGCGGACAAGATGGCGGACACAAGATGGTGGACAAGATGGCGGACAGGATGGCGGACACAAGATGGCGGACAAGATGGCGGACAAGATGGCGGACACAAGATGGCGGACAATATGGCGGCCGAGATGGCGGACAATATGGCGGCCAAGATGGCGGCCAAGATGGCGGACAATATGGCGGACAAGATGGCGGAAAAGATGGCGGCCAAGATGGCGGACACAAGATGACGGCCAAGATGGCGGCCAAGATGGCGGACAAGATGGTGGCCAAGATGGCGGACAAGATGGCGGACAAGATGGCGGACAAGATGGCGGACACAAGATGGCGGCCAAGATGGCGGCCAAGATGGCGGCCAAGATGGCGGCCAAGATGGCGGACAAGATGGCTGACAAGATGGCGGCCAAGATGGCGGACGGGGTCACCGCCCACCTCCCACAGGTGACCACCCATCTCCCACGGGTCAACATCCACCTCCCACGGGTCACCACCCACCACCCACTTGTTACCACCAACCTCACACGGGTCACCACCCACCTCCCACGGGTCATCACCCACCTCCCACTGGTCACCATCCACCTCCCACGTGTCTTGTGTTCGCCATTTTGGCCGCCATCTTGGCCGCCATCTTGTCCACCATCTTGTCCGCCATCTTGTCCGCCATCTTGGCCGCCATCTTGTCCGCCATCTTGTGTCCGCCATCTTGTCCGCCATCTTGTCCGCCATCTTGTGTCCGCCATCTTGTGTCCGCCATCTTGGCCGCCATCTTGGCCGCCATCTTGTGTTCGCCATTTTGGCCGCCATCTTGGCCGCCATCTTGACCGCCATCTTGGCCGCCATCTTGGCCGCCATCTTGTCCGCCATCTTGTCCGCCATTTTGTGTCCGCCATCTTGGCCGCCATCTTGTGTCCGCCATCTTGTCCGCCATCTTGTCCGCCATCTTGGCCGCCATCTTGTCCGCCATCTTGTCCGCCATCTTGGCCGCCATCTTGTCCGCCATCTTGGCCGCCATCTTGTCCACCATTTTGTGTCCGCCATTTTTGCCGCCATCTTGTCCGCCATCTTGGCCGCCATCTTGTCCACCATTTTGTGTCCGCCATTTTGGCCGCCATCTTGTCCGCCATCTTGTCCGCCATCTTGTCCGCCATCTTTTCCGCCATTCTGTGTCCGCCATCTTGGCCGCCATTTTGTCCGCCATCTTGGCCGCCATCTTGTGTCCGCCATATTGTCCGCCATCTTGTCCGCCATCTTGTCCGCCATCTTGTCCGCCATCTTGGCCGCCATCTTGTCCGCCATCTTGTCCGTCATCTTGGCCGCCATCTTGTCCGCCATCTTGGCCGCCATCTTGGCCGCCATCTTGTCCGCCATCTTGTGTCCGCCATATTGTCCGCCATCTTGGCCGCCATATTGTCCGCCATCTTGGCCGCCATCTTGGCCGCCATCTTGTGTCTGCCATCTTGGCCGCCATCTTGTCCGCCATCTTGTGTCCGCCATCTTGGCCGCCATCTTGTCCACAATTTTGTGTCCGCCATCTTGGCCGCCATCTTGTCCGCCATCTTGTCCGCCATCTTGGCCGCCATCTTGTCCGCCATCTTGTCCGCCATTTTGGCCGCCATCTTGTCCGCCATCTTGTCCGCCATCTTGGCTGCCATCTTGTCCACCATTTTGTGTCCGCAATCTTGGCCGCCATCTTGGCCGCCATCTTGGCCGCCATCTTGTCCGCCATCTTGTGTCCGCCATCTTGTCCGCCATCTTGGCCGCCATCTTGTCCGCCATCTTGTCCGCCATCTTGCCCGCCATCTTGTCCGCCATCTTGTCCGCCATCTTGGCCACCATCTTGTCCGCCATCTTGTGTCCGCCATCTTGTGCGCCATCTTGGCCGCCATCTTGTGTCCGCCATCTTGTCCGCCATCTTGTCCGCCATCTTGGCCGCCATCTTGTGTCCGCCATCTTGTCCGCCATCTTGGCCGCCATCTTGTCCGCCATCTTGTGTCCGCCATATTGTCCGCCATCTTGTCCGCCATCTTGTCCACCATCTTGTCCGCCATCTTGTGTCCGCCATCTTGTCCGCCATCTTGTGTCCGCCATCTTGTCCGCCATCTTGGCCGCCATCTTGTCCGCCATCTTGGCCGCCATCTTGTGTCCGCCATCTTGGCCGCCATCTTGGCCGCCATCTTGTCCGCCATCTCGGCCGCCATCTTGGCCGCCATCTTGTGTCCGCCATCTTGGCCGCCATCTTGTCCGCCATCTTGTCCGCCATCTTGTCAGCCATCTTGTCCGCCATCTTGGCCGCCATCTTGTGTCCGCCATCTTGGCCGCCATCTTTTCCGCCATCTTGTGTCCGCCATTTTGGCCGCCATCTTGTCCACCATTTTGTGTCCGCAATCTAGGCCGCCATCTTGTCCGCCATCTTGGCCGCCATCTTGCCCGCCATCTTGTCCGCCATCTTGTCCGCCATCTTGGCCACCATCTTGTCCGCCATCTTGTGTCCGCCATCTTGTCCGCCATCTTGGCCGCCATCTTGTGTCCGCCATCTTGTCCGCCATCTTGTCCGCCATCTTGGCCGCCATCTTGTGTCCGCCATCTTGCCCGCCATCTTGTCCGCCATCTTGTCCGCCATCTTGGCCACCATCTTGTCCGCCATCTTGTGTCCGCCATCTTGTCCGCCATCTTGGCCGCCATCTTGTGTCCGCCATATTGTCCGCCATCTTGTCCGCCATCTTGTCCGCCATCTTGTCCGCCATCTTGTCCGCCATCTTGTGTCCGCCATCTTGTCCGCCATCTTGTGTCCGCCATCTTGTTCGCCATCTTGTGTCCGCCATCTTGTCCGCCATCTTGTCCGCCATCTTGGCCGCCATCTTGTCCGCCATCTTGGCCGCCATCTTGTGTCCGCCATCTTGTCCGCCATCTTGGCCGTCATCTTGGCCGCCATCTCGGCCGCCATCTTGGCCGCCATCTTGTGTCCGCCATCTTGGCCGCCATCTTTTCCGCCTTCTTGGCCGCCATCTTGGCCGCCATCTTGTGTCCGCCATCTTGTGTCCGCCATCTTGGCCGCCATCTTGTCCACCATTTTGTGTCCGCAATCTTGGCCGCCATCTTGGCCGCCATCTTGTGTCCGCCATCTTGGCCGCCATCTTTTCCGCCATCTTGTGTCCGCCATTTTGGCCGCCATCTTGTCCACCATTTTGTGTCCGCAATCTAGGCCGCCATCTTGTCCGCCATCTTGGCCGCCATCTTGCCCGCCATCTTGTCCGCCATCTTGTCCGCCATCTTGGCCACCATCTTGTCCGCCATCTTGTGTCCGCCATCTTGTCCGCCATCTTGGCCGCCATCGTGTGTCCGCCATATTGTCCGCCATCTTGTCCGCCATCTTGTCCGCCATCTTGTCCGCCATCTTGCCCGCCATCTTGTCCGCCATCTTGTCCGCCATCTTGGCCACCATCTTGTCCGCCATCTTGTGTCCGCCATCTTGTCCGCCATCTTGGCCGCCATCTTGTGTCCGCCATCTTGTCCGCCATCTTGGCCGCCATCTTGTGTCCGCCATCTTGTCCGCCATCTTGGCCGCCATCTTGTCCGCCATCTTGGCCACCATCTTGTCCGCCATCCTGTGTCCACCATCTTGTCCGCCATCTTGGCCGCCATCTTGGCCGCCATCTTGTGTCCGCCATCTTGTCCGCCATCTTGTCCGCCATCTTGGCCGCCATCTTGTGTCCGCCATCTTGTCCGCCATCTTGGCCGCCATCTTGGCCGCCATCTTGGCCGCCATATTGTCCGCCATCTTGGCCGCCATCTTGGCCGCCATCTTGGCCGCCATCTTGGCCGCCATCTTGTGTCTGCCATCTTGGCCGCCATCTTGTCCACCATCTTGTGTCCGCCATCTTGGCCGCCATCTTGTCCACCATTTTGTGTCCGCCATCTTGGCCGCCATCTTGTCCGCCATCTTGTCCGCCATCTTGTCCGCCATCTTGGCCGCCATCTTGTCCGCCATCTTGTCCGCCATTTTGGCCGCCATCTTGTCCGCCATCTTGTCCGCCATCTTGGCTGCCATCTTGTCCACCATTTTGTGTCCGCCATCTTGGCCGCCATCTTGGCCGCCATCTTGGCCACCATCTTGTCCGCCATCTTGTGTCCGCCATCTTGTCCGCCATCTTGGCCGCCATCTTGTCCGCCATCTTGTCCGCCATCTTGCCCGCCATCTTGTCCGCCATCTTGTCCGCCATCTTGGCCACCATCTTGTCCGCCATCTTGTGTCCGCCATCTTGTCCGCCATCTTGGCCGCCATCTTGTGTCCGCCATCTTGTCCGCCATCTTGTCCGCCATCTTGGCCGCCATCTTGTGTCCGCCATCTTGTCCGCCATCTTGGCCGCCATCTTGTCCGCCATCTTGTGTCCGCCATATTGTCCGCCATCTTGTCCGCCATCTTGTCCGCCATCTTGTCCACCATCTTGTCCGCCATCTTGTGTCCGCCATCTTGTCCGCCATCTTGTGTCCGCCATCTTGTCCGCCATCTTGGCCGCCATCTTGTCCGCCATCTTGGCCGCCATCTTGTGTCCGCCATCTTGGCCGCCATCTTGGCCGCCATCTTGTCCGCTATCTCGGCCGCCATCTTGGCCGCCATCTTGTGTCCGCCATCTTGGCCGCCATCTTGTCCGCCATCTTGGCCGCCATCTTGGCCGCCATCTTGTGTCCGCCATCTTGGCCGCCATCTTTTCCGCCATCTTGTGTCCGCCATTTTGGCCGCCATCTTGTCCACCATTTTGTGTCCGCAATCTAGGCCGCCATCTTGTCCGCCATCTTGGCCGCCATCTTGCCCGCCATCTTGTCCGCCATCTTGTCCGCCATCTTGGCCACCATCTTGTCCGCCATCTTGTGTCCGCCATCTTGTCCGCCATCTTGGCCGCCATCTTGTGTCCGCCATCTTGTCCGCCATCTTGTCCGCCATCTTGGCCGCCATCTTGTGTCCGCCATCTTGCCCGCCATCTTGTCCGCCATCTTGTCCGCCATCTTGTCCGCCATCTTGTCCGCCATCTTGTGTCCGCCATCTTGTCCGCCATCTTGGCCGCCATCTTGTGTCCGCCATATTGTCCGCCATCTTGTCCGCCATCTTGTCCGCCATCTTGTCCGCCATCTTGTCCGCCATCTTGTCCGCCATCTTGTCCGCCATCTTGTCCGCCATCTTGTCCGCCATCTTGGCCACCATCTTGTCCGCCATCTTGTGTCCGCCATCTTGGCCGCCATCTTGTCCGCCATCTTGGCCGCCATCTTGGCCGCCATCTTGTGTCCGCCATCTTGGCCGCCATCTTTTCCGCCATCTTGTGTCCGCCATTTTGGCCGCCATCTTGTCCACCATTTTGTGTCCGCAATCTAGGCCGCCATCTTGTCCGCCATCTTGGCCGCCATCTTGCCCGCCATCTTGTCCGCCATCTTGTCCGCCATCTTGGCCACCATCTTGTCCGCCATCTTGTGTCCGCCATCTTGTCCGCCATCTTGGCCGCCATCTTGTGTCCGCCATATTGTCCGCCATCTTGTCCGCCATCTTGTCCGCCATCTTGTCCGCCATCTTGCCCGCCATCTTGTCCGCCATCTTGTCCGCCATCTTTTCCGCCTTCTTGGCCGCCATCTTGGCCGCCATCTTGTGTCCGCCATCTTGTGTCCGCCATCTTGGCCGCCATCTTGTCCACCATTTTGTGTCCGCAATCTTGGCCGCCATCTTGGCCGCCATCTTGTGTCCGCCATCTTGGCCGCCATCTTTTCCGCCATCTTGTGTCCGCCATTTTGGCCGCCATCTTGTCCACCATTTTGTGTCCGCAATCTAGGCCGCCATCTTGTCCGCCATCTTGGCCGCCATCTTGCCCGCCATCTTGTCCGCCATCTTGTCCGCCATCTTGTCCGCCATCTTGTCCGCCATCTTGGCCGCCATCTTGTCCGCCATCTTGGCCGCCATCTTGTGTCCGCCATCTTGTCCGCCATCTTGGCCGTCATCTTGGCCGCCATCTCGGCCGCCATCTTGGCCGCCATCTTGTGTCCGCCATCTTGGCCGCCATCTTTTCCGCCTTCTTGGCCGCCATCTTGGCCGCCATCTTGTGTCCGCCATCTTGTGTCCGCCATCTTGGCCGCCATCTTGTCCACCATTTTGTGTCCGCAATCTTGGCCGCCATCTTGGCCGCCATCTTGTGTCCGCCATCTTGGCCGCCATCTTTTCCGCCATCTTGTGTCCGCCATTTTGGCCGCCATCTTGTCCACCATTTTGTGTCCGCAATCTAGGCCGCCATCTTGTCCGCCATCTTGGCCGCCATCTTGCCCGCCATCTTGTCCGCCATCTTGTCCGCCATCTTGGCCACCATCTTGTCCGCCATCTTGTGTCCGCCATCTTGTCCGCCATCTTGGCCGCCATCGTGTGTCCGCCATATTGTCCGCCATCTTGTCCGCCATCTTGTCCGCCATCTTGTCCGCCATCTTGCCCGCCATCTTGTCCGCCATCTTGTCCGCCATCTTGGCCACCATCTTGTCCGCCATCTTGTGTCCGCCATCTTGTCCGCCATCTTGGCCGCCATCTTGTGTCCGCCATCTTGTCCGCCATCTTGGCCGCCATCTTGTGTCCGCCATCTTGTCCGCCATCTTGGCCGCCATCTTGTCCGCCATCTTGGCCACCATCTTGTCCGCCATCCTGTGTCCACCATCTTGTCCGCCATCTTGGCCGCCATCTTGGCCGCCATCTTGTGTCCGCCATCTTGTCCGCCATCTTGTCCGCCATCTTGGCCGCCATCTTGTGTCCGCCATCTTGTCCGCCATCTTGGCCGCCATCTTGGCCGCCATCTTGGCCGCCATATTGTCCGCCATCTTGGCCGCCATCTTGGCCGCCATCTTGGCCGCCATCTTGGCCGCCATCTTGTGTCTGCCATCTTGGCCGCCATCTTGTCCACCATCTTGTGTCCGCCATCTTGGCCGCCATCTTGTCCACCATTTTGTGTCCGCCATCTTGGCCGCCATCTTGTCCGCCATCTTGTCCGCCATCTTGTCCGCCATCTTGGCCGCCATCTTGTCCGCCATCTTGTCCGCCATTTTGGCCGCCATCTTGTCCGCCATCTTGTCCGCCATCTTGGCTGCCATCTTGTCCACCATTTTGTGTCCGCCATCTTGGCCGCCATCTTGGCCGCCATCTTGGCCACCATCTTGTCCGCCATCTTGTGTCCGCCATCTTGTCCGCCATCTTGGCCGCCATCTTGTCCGCCATCTTGTCCGCCATCTTGCCCGCCATCTTGTCCGCCATCTTGTCCGCCATCTTGGCCACCATCTTGTCCGCCATCTTGTGTCCGCCATCTTGTCCGCCATCTTGGCCGCCATCTTGTGTCCGCCATCTTGTCCGCCATCTTGTCCGCCATCTTGGCCGCCATCTTGTGTCCGCCATCTTGTCCGCCATCTTGGCCGCCATCTTGTCCGCCATCTTGTGTCCGCCATATTGTCCGCCATCTTGTCCGCCATCTTGTCCACCATCTTGTCCGCCATCTTGTGTCCGCCATCTTGTCCGCCATCTTGTGTCCGCCATCTTGTCCGCCATCTTGGCCGCCATCTTGTCCGCCATCTTGGCCGCCATCTTGTCCGCCATCTTGGCCGCCATCTTGGCCGCCATCTTGTCCGCTATCTCGGCCGCCATCTTGGCCGCCATCTTGTGTCCGCCATCTTGGCCGCCATCTTGTCCGCCATCTTGGCCGCCATCTTGGCCGCCATCTTGTGTCCGCCATCTTGGCCGCCATCTTTTCCGCCATCTTGTGTCCGCCATTTTGGCCGCCATCTTGTCCACCATTTTGTGTCCGCAATCTAGGCCGCCATCTTGTCCGCCATCTTGGCCGCCATCTTGCCCGCCATCTTGTCCGCCATCTTGTCCGCCATCTTGGCCACCATCTTGTCCGCCATCTTGTGTCCGCCATCTTGTCCGCCATCTTGGCCGCCATCTTGTGTCCGCCATCTTGTCCGCCATCTTGTCCGCCATCTTGGCCGCCATCTTGTGTCCGCCATCTTGCCCGCCATCTTGTCCGCCATCTTGTCCGCCATCTTGGCCACCATCTTGTCCGCCATCTTGTGTCCGCCATCTTGTCCGCCATCTTGGCCGCCATCTTGTGTCCGCCATATTGTCCGCCATCTTGTCCGCCATCTTGTCCGCCATCTTGTCCGCCATCTTGTCCGCCATCTTGTCCGCCATCTTGTCCGCCATCTTGTCCGCCATCTTGTCCGCCATCTTGGCCACCATCTTGTCCGCCATCTTGTGTCCGCCATCTTGGCCGCCATCTTGTCCGCCATCTTGGCCGCCATCTTGGCCGCCATCTTGTGTCCGCCATCTTGGCCGCCATCTTTTCCGCCATCTTGTGTCCGCCATTTTGGCCGCCATCTTGTCCACCATTTTGTGTCCGCAATCTAGGCCGCCATCTTGTCCGCCATCTTGGCCGCCATCTTGCCCGCCATCTTGTCCGCCATCTTGTCCGCCATCTTGGCCACCATCTTGTCCGCCATCTTGTGTCCGCCATCTTGTCCGCCATCTTGGCCGCCATCTTGTGTCCGCCATATTGTCCGCCATCTTGTCCGCCATCTTGTCCGCCATCTTGTCCGCCATCTTGCCCGCCATCTTGTCCGCCATCTTGTCCGCCATCTTGGCCACCATCTTGTCCGCCATCTTGTGTCCGCCATCTTGTCCGCCATCTTGGCCGCCATCTTGTGTCCGCCATCTTGTCCGCCATCTTGGCCGCCATCTTGTGTCCGCCATCTTGTCCGCCATCTTGGCCGCCATCTTGGCCGCCATCTTGGCCGCCATATTGTCCGCCATCTTGGCCGCCATCTTGGCCGCCATCTTGTGTCTGCCATCTTGGCCGCCATCTTGTCCGCCATCTTGTGTCCGCCATCTTGGCCGCCATCTTGTCCATCATTTTGTGTCCGCCATCTTGGCCGCCATCTTGTCCGCCATCTTGTCCGCCATCTTGTCCGCCATCTTGGCCGCCATCTTGTCCACCATATTGTGTCCGCCATTTTGGCCGCCATCTTGTCCGCCATCTTGTCCGCCATCTTGGCTGCCATCTTGTCCGCCATCTTGGCCGCCATCTTGTGTCCGCCATATTGTCCGCCATCTTGTCCGCCATCTTGTCCGCCATCTTGTCCACCATCTTGTCCGCCATCTTGTGTCCGCCATCTTGTCCGCCATCTTGTGTCCGCCATCTTGTCCGCCATCTTGGCCGCCATCTTGTCCGCCATCTTGTCTGCCATCTTGTCCGCCATCTTGTCCGCCATCTTGTCCGCCATCTTGTCCGCCATCTTGTTCGCCATCTTGTCCGCTATCTTGTCCGCCATCTTGTCCGCCATCTTGTCCGCCATCTTGTCCGCCATCTTGTGTCCGCCATCTTGACCGCCATCTTGTCCGCCATCTTGTCCGCCATCTTGGCCGCCATCTTGTGTCCGCCATCTTGGCCGCCATCTTGGCCGCCATCTTGTGTCCGCCATCTTGCCCGCCATCTTGTCCGCCATCTTGGCCGCCATCTTGGCCGCCATATTGTCCGCCATCTTGTCCGCCATCTTGTGTCCGCCATCTTGTCCGCCATCTTGTCCGCCATCTTGTCCGCCATCTTGTGTCCGCCATCTTGTCCGCCATCTTGTGTCCGCCATCTTGTCCGCCATCTTGTCCGCCATCTTGTCCGCCATCTTGTCCGCCATCTTGGCCGCCATCTTGTCCACCATTTTGTGTCCGCCATCTTGGCCGCCATCTTGGCCGCCATCTTGTCCGCCATCTTGTGTCCGCCATCTTGTCCGCCATCTTGTGTCCGCCATCTTGTGTCCGCCATATTGACCGCCATCTTGGCCGCCATCTTGTTCTCCATCTTGTCCGCCATCTTGGCCGCCATCTTGTCCGCCATCTTGGCTGCCATCTTGTCCACCATTTTGTGTCCGCCATCTTAGCCGCCATCTTGTGTCCGCCATCTTGTCCACCATTTTGTGTCCGCCATCTTGGCCGCCATCTTGTCCGCCATCTTGTCCGCCATCTTGTGTCCGCCATATTGTCCGCCATCTTTGCCGCCATCTTGTCCACCATCTTGGCCGCCATCTTGTCCGCCATCTTGGCCGCCATATTGTCCGCTATCTTGGCCGCCATCTTGTCCGCCATCTTGTCCGCCATCTTATGTCCGCCATCTTGTCCGCCATCTTGTCCGCCATCTCTTCCTCCATCTTGTCCGCCATATTGTCCGCCATCTTGGCCGCCATCTTGTGTCCGCCATATTGTCCGCCATCTTGGCCGCCATCTTGGCCGCCATCTTGGCCGCCATCTTGTCCGCCATCTTGTCCGCCATCTTGTCCGCCATCTTGGCCGCCATCTTGTCCGCCATCTTGTCCGCCATCTTGTCCGCCATCTTGTCCGCCATCTTGGCCGCCATATTGTCCGCCATCTTGGCCGCCATCTTGTGTCCGCCATCTTGTCCGCCATCTTGGCCGCCATCTTGTCCGCCATCTTGACCGCCATATTGTCCGCCATCTTGGCCACAATCTTGTGTCCGCCATCTTGTCCGCCATCTTGGCCGCCATCTTGTGTCCGCCATCTTGGCCCCCATTTTGGCCGCCATCTTGTCCGCCATCTTGTCCGCCATATTGTCCGCCATCTTGGCCGCCATCTTGGCCGCCATATTGTCCGCCATCTTGGCCGCCATATTGTCCGCCATCTTGTGTCCGCCATCTTGTCCGCCATCTTGTGTCCGCCATCTTGTCCGCCATCTTGTCCACCGTCTTGTCCGCCATCTTGTGTCCGCCATCTTGTCCGCCATCTTGGCCGCCATCTTGTGTCCGCCATCTTGTCCGCCATCTTGGCCGCCATCTTGTCCGCCATCTTGACCGCCATATTGTCCGCCATTTTGGCCACCATCTTGTGTCCGCCATCTTGGCCGCCATCTTCTGTCCGCCATCTTGGCCGCCATCTTGTCCGCCATCTTGGCCGCCATCTTGTGTCCGCCATCTTGTCCGCCATCTTGGCCGCCATCTTGGCCGCCATCTTGTCCGCCATATTGTCCGCCATCTTGGCCGCCATCTTGGCCGCCATCTTGGCCGCCATCTTGTCCGCCATCTTGTCCGCCATTTTGATCACCATCTTGTTGGGTGAAGGGGGGGAGGGGGATGGAAGATGTTACCTCTTGAACAACATGCTCTCCTGGTATCGGAAATCTGAAAACAGCTGGTTTGTATGAAAATTTGTGTATAAACATTGCATACCTTACGGCGGAAAGTTGGTTGCAAAGTTAGTGTATAAACATTGCATACCTTACGGCGCAGTACCAGGAGCTACCTCTTCCGTGGATGCTCTCCTGGTATTATACGTTCAAAAACTGGTAGTTTTCGAAGAAATTTTTCACGACCAACGGGAAAGTTAGTGTGTAAACATTGCATAACTTTCGGCGGTTTTTAAGCAAAATTGCTGCAAAATTTTACTCTACCCACGGGAAAGTTAGTGGTTAAATATTGCATACTTTTCGGCGGTTTTCGACCAAAATTGCTGTACAAGGTGCTACCTGTTCCGTGGATGCTTTCCTGGTATCGGAAATCGGAAAAACAGCTGGTTTTGTATGGAATTTCGTACCAGCCGACGGAAAGTTTGAGCGAGATGAAGGATGCTTTCCGTTTCATGCTATCAATGCTAGCTATTTCGAAGTGCACTGACAGATTGTGTCGGTTGTGACAATCGAAATACTAAACACAATACTTCACCACAATACTGTTTCGAAACACGTAGGCTGGACATTTTCACCGTTCAATCGGGGAGAGAAAACAATACCACACCACGAGTATCGCAATGGCAATAGCTTGCGAATATTGCGGAAGTGAAAATAAGCATGGTTTCTATTCTAGCATCTAACGGTAGGATCATTTACGAAAAGATGAAAAAATCCCGTTCAAGAAATAGAATACATGAATAGGTTGAAGTAAAAGGGCATATAGGGGTTCACGGGGCGGCCAGATGGTGTATTGGTAGCGCAGTCGGTCTGTACAAGATAGGACCACGGAAAAATTTCATTTGGACCACCAAACCTCCGTACCCAGCACTGACTATCCTACGGGTAAATAAAGTAAAAATAAAAATAGAAATGGTAGGCTTAAACATCCTAAAGATGTCGTGCCGATAAAGAAGAAGGAGTTTGAATACACTGCATACTTCTCTTGCGTAGCCGTGTAACCGGGCCGATATAGCTAATAAAATAAAAAAAAATTATCTAATTAAGGATAACCAATTTTCTACCTTTTTAATTAGATTTCATGCTATAAATTAACTCTGCTGCTAAATTTCCAAAAATCGCACAATCGGCACAAGTTGTTTCGGGCCCCCAACACGGCGAGGCCCTAGGCGACCACCTACTCCGCCTACCGTTTGATCCGCCGCTGTCATGATACCAGGAGAGCATCCAACGCAGGAGGATGCTTTTTCCGTGTCAATCGAGCCAGAAAACGCGCCAAAAATGACCAGTTTTTCAAGCTCATGATACCAGAAGAACATCCAACGCAGGAGGATGCTTTTTCCGTGTTTTTCGAGCCAGAAAACGAGCCAAAAATGACCAGTTTTTCAAGCTCCTCATACCAGGAGAGCATCCAACGCAGGAGGATGCTTTATCCGTGTCAATCGAGCCAGAACACGCGCCAAAAATGACCAGTTTTTCAAGCTCCTGATACCAGGAGAACATCCAAAGCAGGAGGATGCTTTTTCCGTGTTTTTCGAGGCAGAAAACGCGCCAAAAATGACCAGTTTTTCAAGCTCCTGATACCAGGAGAGCATCCAACGCAGGAGGATGCTTTTTCCGTGTTTTTCGAGCCAGAAAACGCGCCAAAAATGACCAGTTTTTCAAGCTCCTGATACCAGGAGAGCATCCAACGCAGGAGGATGCTTTTTCCGTGTTTTTCGAGGCAGAAAACGCGCCAAAAATGACCAGTTTTTGAAGCTCCTGATACCAGGAGAGCATCCAACGCAGGAGGATGCTTTTTCCGTGTTTTTCGAGGCAGAAAACGCGCCAAAAATGACCAGTTTTTCAAGCTCCTGATACCAGGAGAGCATCCAACGCAGGAGGATGCTTTTTCCGTGTTTTTCGAGGCAGAAAACGCGCCAAAAATGACCAGTTTTTCAAGCTCCTGATACCAGGAACGCATCCAACGCAGGAGGATGCTTTTTCCGTGTTTTTCGAGGCAGAAAACGCGCCAAAAATGACCAGTTTTTCAAGCTCCTGATACCAGGAGAGCATCCAACGCAGGAGGATGCTTTTTCCGTGTTTTTCGAGGCAGAAAACGCGCCAAAAATGACCAGTTTTTCAAGCTCCTGATACTAGGAGAGCATCCAACGCAGGAGGATGCTTTTTCCGTGTTTTTCGAGGCAGAAAACGCGCCAAAAATGACCAGTTTTTCAAGCTCCTGATACCAGGAGAGCATCCAACGCAGCAGGATGCTTTTTCCTTGTTTTTCGAGGCAGAAAACGCGCCAAAAATGACCAGTTTTTCAAGCTCCTGATACCAGGAGAGCATCCAACGCAGGAGGATGCTTTTTCCGTGTTTTTCGAGGCAGAAAACGCGCCAAAAATGACCAGTTTTTCAAGCTCCTGATACCAGGAGAGCATCCAACGCAGGAGGATGCTTTTTCCGTGTTTTTCGAGGCAGAAAACGCGCCAAAAATGACCAGTTTTTCAAGCTCCTGATACCAGGAGAGCATCCAACGCAGAAGGATGCTTTTTCCGTGTTTTTCGAGGCAGAAAACGCGCCAAAAATGACCAGTTTTTCAAGCTCCTGATACCAGGAGAGCATCCAACGCAGGAGGATGCTTTTTCCGTGTTTTTCGAGGCAGAAAACGCGCCAAAAATGACCAGTTTTTCAAGCTCGTAATAGCAGGAGAGTATCCAACGCAGGAGGATGCTTCTTCCGTGTTTTTCGAGGCAGAAAACGCGCCAAAAATGACCAGTTTTTCAAGCTCCTGATACCAGGAGAGCATCCAACGCAGGAGGATGCTTTTTCCGTGTTTTTCGAGGCAGAAAACGCGCCAAAAATGACCAGTTTTTCAAGCTCCTGATACCAGGAGAGCATCCAACGCAGGAGGATGCTTTTTCCGTGTTTTTCGAGGCAGAAAACGCGCCAAAAATGACCAGTTTTTCAAGCTCCTGATACCAGGAGAGCATCCAACGCAGGAGGATGCTTTTTCCGTGTTTTTCGAGGCAGAAAACGCGCCAAAAATGACCAGTTTTTCAAGCTCCTGATACCAGGAGAGCATCCAACGCAGGAGGATGCTTTTTCCGTGTTTTTCGAGGCAGAAAACGCGCCAAAAATGACCAGTTTTTCAAGCTCGTAATAGCAGGAGAGTATCCAACGCAGGAGGATGCTTTTTCCGTGTTTTTCGAGGCAGAAAACGCGCCAAAAATGACCAGTTTTTCAAGCTCATGATACCAGAAGAACATCCAACGCAGGAGGATGCTTTTTCCGTGTTTTTCGAGGCAGAAAACGCGCCAAAAATGACCAGTTTTTCAAGCTCTTGATACCAGGAGAGCATCCAACGCAGGAGGATGCTTTTTCCGTGTTTTTCGAGGCAGAAAACGCGCCAAAAATGACCAGTTTTTCAAGCTCCTGATACCAGGAGAGCATCCAACGCAGGAGGATGCTTTTTCCGTGTCAATCGAGGCAGAAAACGCGTCAAATATGACCAGTTTTTCAAGCTCGTGATAGCAGGAGAGCATCCAACGCAGGAGGATGCTTTTTCCGTGTCAATCGAGGCAGAAAACGCGCCAAAAATGACCAGTTTTTCAAGCTCATGATACCAGAAGAACATCCAACGCAGGAGGATGCTTTTTCCTTGTTTTTCGAGGCAGAAAACGCGCCAAAATTGATCAGTTTTTCAAGTTCCTGATACCAGGAGAGCATCCAACGCAGGAGGATGCTTTTTTCGTGTCAATCGAGCCAGAACACGCGCCAAAAATGACCAGTTTTTCAAGCTCCTGATACCAGGAGAGCATCCAACCCAGGAGGATGCTTTTTCCGTGTTTTTCGAGGCAGAAAACGCGCCAAAAATGACCCGTTTATCAAGCTCCTGATACCAGGAAAGCATCCAACCCAGGAGGATGCTTTTTCCGTGTTTTTCGAGGCAGAAAACGAGCCAAAAATGACCAGTTTTTCAAGCTCCTGATACCAGGAGAGCATCCAACCCAGGAGGATGCTTTTTCCGTGTTTTTCGAGGCAGAAAACGCGCCAAAAATGATCAGTTTTTCAAGCTCCTGATACCAGGAGAGCATCCAACACAGGAGGATGCTTTTTCCGTGTTTTTCGAGGCAGAAAACGCGCCAAAAATGACCCGTTTTTCAAGCTCCTGATACCAGGAGAGCATCCAACGCAGGAGGATGCTTTTTCCGTGTTTTTCGAGGCAGAAAACGCGCCAAAAATGACCCGTTTATCAAGCTCCTGATACCAGGAAAGCATCCAACGCAGGAGGATGCTTTTTCCGTTTCAATCTAGCCAGAAAACGCGCCAAAACTGACCAGTTTTTCAAGCTCCTCATACCAGGAGAGCATCCAACGCAGGAGGATGCTTTTTCCGTGTCAATCGAGCCAGAACACGCGCCAAAAATGACCAGTTTTTCAAGCTCCTCATACCAGGAGAGCATCCAACGCAGCAGGATGCTTTTTCCGTGTCAATCGAGCCAGAACACGCGCCAAAAATGACCAGTTTTTCAAGCTCCTGATACCAGGAGAGCATCCAACCCAGGAGGATGCTTTTTCCGTGTTTTTCGAGGCAGAAAACGCGCCAAAAATGACCCGTTTATCAAGCTCCTGATACCAGGAGAGCATCCAACGCAGGAGGATGCTTTTTCCGTGTTTTTCGAGGCAGAAAACGCGCCAAACATGACCAGTTTTTCAAGCTCGTGATACCAGGAGAGCATCCAACGCAGGAGGATGCTTTTTCCGTGTTTTTCGAGGCAGAAAACGCGCCAAAAATGACCAGTTTTTCAAGCTCCTGATACCAGAAGAGCATCCAACCCAGGAGGATGCTTTTTCCGTGTTTTTCGAGGCAGAAAACGAGCCAAAAATGACCAGTTTTTCAAGCTCCTGATACCAGGAGAGCATCCAACGCAGGAGGATGCTTTTTCGGTGTTTTTCGAGGCAGAAAACGCGCCAAAAATGACCAGTTTATCAAGCTCCTGATACCAGGAGAGCATCCAACGCAGGAGGATGCTTTTTCCGTGTTTTTCGAGGCAGAAAACGAGCCAAAAATGACCAGTTTTTCAAGCTCCTGATACCAGGAGAGCATCCAACGCAGGAGGATGCTTTTTCCGTGTTTTTCGAGGCAGAAAACGCGCCAAAAAT
This sequence comes from Anopheles moucheti, assembly GCF_943734755.1. NCBI lineage: Eukaryota > Metazoa > Arthropoda > Insecta > Diptera > Culicidae > Anopheles > Anopheles moucheti. Next base: position 94,105,720 of record NC_069140.1, on the reverse strand, counting down.
GACCAGTTTTTCAAGCTCCCCATACCAGGAGAGCATCCAACGCAGGAGAATGCTTTTTCCGTGTTTTTCGAGGCAGAAAACGCGCCAAAAATGACCCGTTTTTCAAGCTCCTGATACCAGAAGAGCATCCAACCCAGGAGGATGCTTTTTCCGTGTCAATCGAGGCAGAAAACGCGCCAAAAATGACCCGTTTATCAAGCTCCTGATACCAGGAGAGCATCCAACGCAGGAGGATGCTTTTTCCGTGTCAATCGAGCCAGAACACGCGCCAAAAATGACCCGTTTATCAAGCTCCTGATACCAGGAGAGCATCCAACGCAGGAGGATGCTTTTTCCGTGTTTTTCGAGGCAGAAAACGAGCCAAAAATGACCAGTTTTTCAAGCTCCTGATACCAGGAGAGCATCCAACCCAGGAGGATGCTTTTTTCCGTGTTTTTCGAGGCAGAAAACGCGCCAAAAATGACCCGTTTATCAAGCTCCTGATACCAGGAGAGCATCCAACGCAGGAGGATGCTTTTTCCGTGTTTTTCGAGGCACAAAACGCGCCAAAAATGACCAGTTTTTCAAGCTCCTCATACCAGGAGAGCATCCAACGCAGGAGGATGCTTTTTCGGTGTTTTTCGAGGCAGAAAACGCGCCAAAAATGACCCGTTTATCAAGCTCCTGATACCAGGAAAGCATCCAACGCAGGAGGATGCTTTTTCCGTTTCAATCTAGCCAGAAAACGCGCCAAAACTGACCAGTTTTTCAAGCTCCTCATACCAGGAGAGCATCCAACGCAGGAGGATGCTTTTTCCGTGTCAATCGAGCCAGAACACGCGCCAAAAATGACCAGTTTTTCAAGCTCCTGATACCAGGAGAGCATCCAACGCAGGAGGATGCTTTTTCCGTGTTTTTCGAGGCAGAAAACGCGCCAAAAATGACCCGTTTATCAAGCTCCTGATACCAGGAAAGCATCCAACGCAGGAGGATGCTTTTTCCGTTTCAATCTAGCCAGAAAACGCGCCAAAACTGACCAGTTTTTCAAGCTCCTCATACCAGGAGAGCATCCAACGCAGGAGGATGCTTTTTCCGTGTCAATCGAGCCAGAACACGCGCCAAAAATGACCAGTTTTTCAAGCTCCTGATACCAGGAGAGCATCCAACCCAGGAGGATGCTTTTTCCGTGTTTTTCGAGGCAGAAAACGCGCCAAAAATGACCCGTTTATCAAGCTCCTGATACCAGGAAAGCATCCAACCCAGGAGGATGCTTTTTCCGTGTTTTTCGAGGCAGAAAACGAGCCAAAAATGACCAGTTTTTCAAGCTCCTGATACCAGGAGAGCATCCAACCCAGGAGGATGCTTTTTCCGTGTCAATCGAGCCAGAACACGCGCCAAAAATGACCAGATATTCAAGCTCCTGATACCAGGAGAGCATCCAACCCAGGAGGATGCTTTTTCCGTGTTTTTCGAGGCAGAAAACGCGCCAAAAATGACCAGTTTTTCAAGCTCCTGATACCAGGAGAGCATCCAACACAGGAGGATGCTTTTTCCGTGTTTTTCGAGGCAGAAAACGCGCCAAAAATGACCCGTTTTTCAAGCTCCTGATACCAGGAGAGCATCCAACGCAGGAGGATGCTTTTTCCGTGTTTTTCGAGGCAGAAAACGCGCCAAAAATGACCAGTTTTTCAAGCTCGTGATAGCAGGAGAGCATCCAACGCAGGAGGATGCTTTTTCCGTGTTTTTCGAGCCAGAACACGCGCCAAAAATGACCAGTTTTTCAAGCTCCTGATACCAGGAAAGCATCCAACGCAGGAGGATGCTTTTTCCGTGTCAATCGAGCCAGAACACGCGCCAAAAATGACCAGATTTTCAAGCTCCTGATACCAGGAGAGCATCCAACCCAGGAGGATGCTTTTTCCGTGTTTTTCGAGGCAGAAAACGCGCCAAAAATGACCAGATTTTCAAGCTCCTGATACCAGGAGAGCATCCAACCCAGGAGGATGCTTTTTCCGTGTTTTTCGAGGCAGAAAACGAGCCAAAAATGACCAGTTTTTCAAGCTCCTGATACCAGGAGAGCATCCAACCCAGGAGGATGCTTTTTCCGTGTCAATCGAGCCAGAACACGCGCCAAAAATGACCAGATATTCAAGCTCCTGATACCAGGAGAGCATCCAACCCAGGAGGATGCTTTTTCCGTGTTTTTCGAGGCAGAAAACGCGCCAAAAATGACCAGTTTTTCAAGCTCCTGATACCAGGAGAGCATCCAACACAGGAGGATGCTTTTTCCGTGTTTTTCGAGGCAGAAAACGCGCCAAAAATGACCCGTTTTTCAAGCTCCTGATACCAGGAGAGCATCCAACGCAGGAGGATGCTTTTTCCGTGTTTTTCGAGGCAGAAAACGCGCCAAAAATGACCCGTTTTTCAAGCTCCTGATACCAGGAGAGCATCCAACGCAGGAGGATGCTTTTTCCGTGTTTTTCGAGGCAGAAAACGCGCCAAAAATGACCAGTTTTTCAAGCTCCTGATACCAGGAGAGCATCCAACGCAGGAGGATGCTTTTTCCGTGTCAATCGAGCCAGAACACGCGCCAAAAATGACCAGTTTTTCAAGCTCCTCATACCAGGAGAGCATCCAACGCAGGAGGATGCTTTTTCCGTGTTTTTCGAGCCAGAACACGCGCCAAAAATGACCAGTTTTTCAAGCTCCTGATACCAGGAAAGCATCCAACGCAGGAGGATGCTTTTTCCGTGTCAATCGAGCCAGAACACGCGCCAAAAATGACCAGATTTTCAAGCTCCTGATACCAGGAGAGCATCCAACCCAGGAGGATGCTTTTTCCGTGTTTTTCGAGGCAGAAAACGCGCCAAAAATGACCAGATTTTCAAGCTCCTGATACCAGGAGAGCATCCAACCCAGGAGGATGCTTTTTCCGTGTTTTTCGAGGCAGAAAACGCGCCAAAAATGATCAGTTTTTCAAGCTCCTGATACCAGGAGAGCATCCAACGCAGGAGGATGCTTTTTCCGTGTTTTTCGAGGCAAAAAACGCGCCAAAAATGACCCGTTTATCAAGCTCCTGATACCAGGAGAGCATCCAACGCAGGAGGATGCTTTTTCTGTGTTTTTCGAGGCAGAAAACGCGCCAAAAATGACAAGTTTTTCAAGCTCCTGATACCAGGAGAGCATCCAACGCAGGAGGATGCTTTTTCCGTGTTTTTCGAGGCAGCAAACGCGCCAAAAATGACCAGGTTTTTAAGCTCCTGATACCAGGAGAGCATATAACGCAGGAGGATGCTTTTTCCGTGTCAATCGAGCCAGAAAACGCGCCAAAAATGACCAGTTTTTCAAGCTCCTGATACCAGGAGAGCATCCAACGCAAGAGGATGCTTTTTCCGTGTTTTTCGAGGCAGAAAACGCGCCAAAAATGACCCGTTTTTCAAGCTCCTGATACCAGGAAAGCATCCAACCCAGGAGGATGCTTTTTCCGTGTTTTTCGAGGCAGAAAACGAGCCAAAAATGACCAGTTTTTCAAGCTCCTGATACCAGGAGAGCATCCAACCCAGGAGGATGCTTTTTCCGTGTTTTTCGAGGCAGAAAACGCGCCAAAAATGACCCGTTTATCAAGCTCCTGATACCAGGAGAGCATCCAACGCAGGAGGATGCTTTTTCCGTGTTTTTCGAGGCAGAAAACGAGCCAAAAATGACCAGTTTTTCAAGCTCCTGATACCAGGAGAGCATCCAACCCAGGAGGATGCTTTTTTCGTGTTTTTCGAGGCAGAAAACGCGCCAAAAATGACCCGTTTATCAAGCTCCTGATACCAGGAGAGCATCCAACGCAGGAGGATGCTTTTTCCGTGTTTTTCGAGGCACAAAACGCGCCAAAAATGACCAGTTTTTCAAGCTCCTCATACCAGGAGAGCATCCAACGCAGGAGGATGCTTTTTCCGTGTTTTTCGAGGCAGAAAACGCGCCAAAAATGACCCGTTTATCAAGCTCCTGATACCAGGAAAGCATCCAACGCAGGAGGATGCTTTTTCCGTTTCAATCTAGCCAGAAAACGCGCCAAAACTGACCAGTTTTTCAAGCTCCTGATACCAGGAGAGCATCCAACGCAGGAGGATGCTTTTTCCGTGTCAATCGAGCCAGAACACGCGCCAAAAATGACCAGTTTTTCAAGCTCCTGATACCAGGAGAGCATCCAACGCAGGAGGATGCTTTTTCCGTGTTTTTCGAGGCAGAAAACGCGCCAAAAATGACCCGTTTATCAAGCTCCTGATACCAGGAAAGCATCCAACGCAGGAGGATGCTTTTTCCGTGTTTTTCGAGCAGAAAACGCGCCAAAAATGACCAGTTTTTCAAGCTCCTGATACCAGGAGAGCATCCAACGCAGGAGGATGCTTTTTCCGTGTCAATCGAGCCAGAAAACGCGCCAAAAATGACCAGTTTTTCAAGCTCCTGATACCAGGAGAGCATCCAACGCAGGAGGATGCTTTTTCCGTGTCAATCGAGCCAGAAAACGAGCCAAAAATGACCAGTTTTTCAAGCTCGTGATACCAGGAGAGCATCCAACACAGGAGGATGCTTTTTCCGTGTTTTTCGAGGCAGAAAACGCGCCAAAAATGACCAGTTTTTCAAGCTCCTGATACCAAGAGAGAATCCAACGCAAGAGGATGCTTTTTCCGTGTCAATCGAGCCAGAAAACGAGCCAAAAATGACCAGTTTTTCAAGCTCGTGATACCAGGAGAGCATCCAACGCAGGAGGATGCTTTTTCCGTGTTTTTCGAGGCAGCAAACGCGCCAAAAATGACCAGGTTTTTAAGCTCCTGATACCAGGAGAGCATATAACGCAGGAGGATGCTTTTTCCGTGTCAATCGAGCCAGAAAACGCGCCAAAAATGACCAGTTTTTCAAGCTCCTGATACCAGGAGAGCATCCAACGCAGGAGGATGCTTTTTCCGTGTCAATCGAGCCAGAAAACGAGCCAAAAATGACCAGTTTTTCAAGCTCGTGATACCAGGAGAGCATCCAACACAGGAGGATGCTTTTTCCGTGTTTTTCGAGGCAGAAAACGCGCCAAAAATGACCAGTTTTTCAAGCTCCTGATACCAAGAGAGAATCCAACGCAAGAGGATGCTTTTTCCGTGTTTTTCGAGGCAGAAAACGCGCCAAAAATGACCAGTTTTTCAAGCTCCTGATACCAGGAGAGCATCCAACGCAGGAGGATGCTTTTTCCGTGTTTTCGAGCAGAAAACGCGCCAAAAATGACCAGTTTTTCAAGCTCCTGATACCAGGAGAGCATCCAACGCAGGAGGATGCTTTTTCCGTGTTTTTCGAGGCAGAAAACGCGCCAAAAATGACCAGTTTTTCAAGCTCCTGATACCAGGAGAGCATCCAACGCAGGAGGATGCTTTTTCCGTGTCAATCGAGGCAGAAAACGCGTCAAACATGACCAGTTTTTTAAGCTCGTGATACCAGGAGAGCATCCAACGCAGGAGGATGCTTTTTCCGTGTTTTTCGAGGCAGAAAACGAGCCAATAATGACCAGTTTTTCAAGCTCCTGATACCAGGAGAGCATCCAACACAGGAGGATGCTTTTTCCGTGTTTTTCGAGGCAGAAAACGCGTCAAAAATGACCAGTTTTTCAAGCTCCTGATACCAGGAGAGCATCCAACGCAGGAGGATGCTTTTTCCGTGTTTTTCGAGGCAGAAAACGCGCCATAAAAGGACCAATTTTTCAACCTTCTCATACCAGGAGAGCATCCAACGCAGGAGGATGCTTTTTCCGTGTCGATTTAACCAGAAAACGCGCCAAAAATGACCAATTGGTCAAGCTTTTTGGTTACCTCCAGGCGTGTTCTTTACTCTTGTACATTTAATGAAATATTTCATGAAACATCCCATGAAACATTCATGAAACAGTTCATGAAACATTTGTGCTTGCTCGGCTGGTACTAGGTGTCACCTCTTAAAAAACATACGCTCCTGGTATCGGAAATCTGAAAACAGCTGGTTTTCGTACCAACCGTACCAGTTTTCTTCCAATTCGTATGGAATTTCGTACCAGCCAACGGAAAGTTTAAGGAAATAAAGGATCCTTTCCGTTTCATCCATCTTCCTTAAACTAGTGAACGCTCTCACTGGTTTGATAGTATGCAATGCAATAGTGATGGGCAAATTTATTCCACGCTGCAGATGTCACCTCTTGAAAAACATGCTCTCCTGGTATCACGAATCGGAAAACGGCTCGTTTTTATGGGATTTTATATAAGCTGGCGTGGAGTTTGAGAGAGATGAAAAATGCTTCTCTATTTCATCTATCTCCCTTACCAAGATCGGTCTCATGAGTTTGTTGGTATGCGATAGTGGTAGACTATGTATTAGAAGATCTGCTTTCATGCTCAATGATAACATGCGAGAGCGGATCAGGGCAAGATGGGAGAGAATGTTACCTGCTGGCAGCTTGCTCTCCTGATATCAGGAATCGGAACACGGCTCATTTCAATACGATTTTGCTTAAAATTTCAATTTTCGTTATTCTTAGGATCAGACGATATTGGCATCCTTGTCAGAGGATGGCGTTCTGGCGAGAGCGGTATTGATTGAGGATCTTGTGGCACATCCGCTGAGTCTAATAAGTAAACAAGTAGTAAATCACTTCTAAGTTCTCGGCCAATCCGCTCACCAGTAAATCAGAGAAAACCACGCTTGAGCTGAATATTAACGACTATTAATTAAAGATTTGTCTGAGCAGTGTTAGTGTTGCGTTTAATGAATCTTTCCAAAAGTGTCATCTATATGAATCTTTAGTGAGGGGTCATCCTAATCAGGAATCGAACCAGCACTAGTAGTGATCTTTTGCTAGAATTAAAGACTACTGCACACAACGATGAATCATCTGTCGTCGTAAATATGCGCTTACCTAATCCCGTGGCGTTAACACGCGATCTGCCACACCGTCCCGCGATGGTTCCATCCACGTTTCGCCTGTTTGGTTAAAAGCAATCAAACAATCTACGGTGACCACCATACCACCCATTGCACCTTCCCCGGCGACGAGAATAGTGAATTGAATTTGAAAAAAATTCATTTCCGCAGATATGTGGCTCGCACCGACCAACCGACTGACGGAGTTTGTCAGACCCACCAGACACCGAGAGAAGCGGAAGAATAAAGCAATATCACACCGACGGGGAGGACCGTGCCGCGTGCACGGTTGTAACACCGGGGGTAAGTTGGTAGATTTTTATTAGATTGACTGTACGTTCAATTGTAATCTAATTAACGGATTAAGCAATGCCACTAGCACCTCTCGTATGTCACGATGGTGGGCGACCGACACACACCATCCGGTTTCTGCTGGTGGTCTGCTGCTGCTGCTGGTGTTTCTTTTTCGGAAGAATGAAACCATTTACGGATTGATTGGTCCCGTATCTTCTCCTACTGCGGATACCGTCTGATGATCTTGTTGACGCCCACCGCTGCATCTGGTCGACCCGGGAGTTATACTTCTATCGCGCGGTATAGGTATGGCGCACAAGCGCAGGAAAGCACGTGTTTGACCTTCTCTTCGCAAAGAAGACACGGCTGCTGGGTAGTACTGACTGAGAGCATTGTTTTGTTGTTCTGGCTGTGAAATTGTACCGCGTGCTATGATTACTGTATTTTGGCCGGTATCAGTACGCAAAGCACATCCTTGTCACCTGCCTTAAGCTCCCACTTCACCTCAACCGATACCTAAACGAGACGCAAATACGAACAGTGTTAGAATCTGAACTGCTGCCACCATGTAAGCCAATTGTATCAACAGATGAAATATTGATGAAAAGGCGCCGTCGTGTTGGGGAAGAAACAAGTGAAGGCAAAAAAAAATGCGATTGTTTGTTTTGATACGGTTCGACGAATTCGTGATGATCGTAGGTTTGGAGTGGTGGTTTTTCGTTCAGCAAAATCAACAAAAAATGATAACTGAAGCGATAAGCGACGAAACCTTTCGGTGGGCAAACAGATTTAAATTCCGCTCGAACGGGAAACACACTTTGAAATACTGTGGATTGCTTCTGGAATGTGCCGCTCGTTGAAGGTGGACATTTTGCCAGCTCAAGTTTCAGTTCCCCTACCTTTGGATACTGCTTCAACACAGGCAGTGTGGTGCTGTACCGATAGCTGGTATCCTTCGTGAGCGGACATTCGAGTCCACTATCCTTGCAGCCATCATCATTGGGTAGCTTGAACGGCACCTCCATGCCGAGAATGATACCGTGCACGACCGCCTTCAGCTCCGATAAGTCTTCGGCTAGTTGCGATAAGAGAGAGAGAGAGAGATAACGAGATGGGATATACGATTAGCTAGATGTATTGCACCGGCATCCGCTTGTGTGACTCATCTGCGCACAAAGCAATTAGTAGAAATGACCTTAGAGCGAGTTAAATGAGAGCAATGGCATAAATTAGTTAATTAATTTTCTACTGTCCACTCCCGTTTGTGGCAAAACTGGCCCTATCTTACGCTCACTCTACGAAGACATTGTATTGCATTGCAAGGCCATTACATAAAGCGACCTTGAAGATGAGGTAGAATTATTGTGGCTTATGGTAGATTTGTTGCAGCACCTTCCTGCCCAGAGTTCGCTACGGAGTTGTCGCACGTGGAACTGCGCACCTTTGTTTGAGAAAGAATTTCGCTTTGTTTCTGTCCGCACACGTACACGGTGATGCATGATGCATCCGATCGATACTTACCGCTAGTGAAGGTGATGGAAATGGTAGCATTCGAGTTGCGCTTCAAAACGCAGGACGCATCGCTTTCGGCACAGTTCGACACCTCTACCAAACTGTACCGCCCGATGGCCGTTTCGTTGGCTGGAATGAAAAGAAAAACAGAGGAAATAAACTTTACCAAACCGAAACCGTTTTCGAACCAACAAAAAATCCGGGATCACATACCGCAGTTTCCAAACTCAGCTGCCCGTGTCAATGTTGGCATCAGCGTGAAACAAATTGCTCCCGCTAGAAGAATTATCGCTGCCGATTTGCTGCACATGATGTGTGTGTGTATGTTTCTTTTCTTCACTGACCTTCCACCACAATGGCTTTTTTGATGTGATCGGACTAGGTACGCAGTAGGCCGGGATGAGCACGATTTGTTTCTTTGGTTATCAACGGTTCAAACACGGCAGGCCGAACACTGCTGCTAGGAGACGCAACACAGGCTGACAGGCGGAACGGGAATGATTACACTTGCGGACACGTCCGATCACTTGGAGCGCTGGCACGTCACTGAACGGCCGCACACGGAGCTGGGTTGGATTTGTATACGCACCAATCACTCCACGTGCACACACACCACGGTACGCATGAACCACATGAATCAGGTGTTCATATTCGATTCACTCATCTCTTTGTCCGCTTGATCAACCCATAGTTCCACGGTGGAACGAAAGAAGAAAACAAAATAGCTACAGTGGGGCTAGAAATTTCTTCGACATGAGTATAATGTGAGAATGTATGATTATTTACGGTTTAAATTTTCGGTGGATTTTTAAATATTCCTACAAAAATAAAATACTAAAATGACGAAAATTTGTATACTGTTGTTTTAGATTTTAAGTGGAAAAATGCTTAATTTTTTTTAGAAAACTGATGCTGAAAAAGTTATTAAACAATGCTAAACAACCCGTGGAATGTCACTTTTTTTCCTTCAACAAATATCTGTTAACAGAGTCGCACAACAAGGCCCTCGGAGGGCGGTATCCCAATGTACTCAAAAACCAAATGTAAAATTGTTAAATAATTGGTGATAAGCTTCTAGAAATTCTAAGAAGGAAATTGTGAGAAAAGAATGCCAATTTTTCATTAACTCACCATATGAAACCCATTCTTTCCCCGAACTCGCCGTATTCACAGTCGCGTTCTCGTTTGTGTTATGTTTTCTTGCTTATTTTTTATTATTTTGTAACACGTTGCAATGTTTGTAACACCCGGTGTTATATACAAATGTTCTCTTTGTTTTGTTGTTTTTTTTTTGTTTATTTTGTTTGTATGCTTCACGATACAGCAATCGTTTCCCGCTTTTTTTGTTCTTCTTCATACATCACTTTACGTTCACCGTGTATCCATTTTGTTTGTTTTGTTTTCCCACTGGGATACGTTCATTTATCATGTTTCGTTTATTATTTTTCATTATTTGTTTTCTTCTTCTTTATACCACATTAGCCATCTTGTTTCGGGCTCGTTTTCAATTTAGACACAATGACACTGGTCTAAACAGGCAATTGTAACAATTTTTCAGTGTTTCACCACTTAACCGGCACACACGCACACACACATACATACACACATACAACGGGGCGTGTATGGCAAACTTGTAGAACTTGATATTGAATTGTGTGTTCAATTTGTTTACTTTTTTGCACGTTTTCCTCACTACTTTTCTCATCATTTCGCCACTGTTGTTTTCTAATCTTTTTACCTTCAAACCCACAGTCTATTTTCACACACCCATACACACAATACGTAATGTTAACAGTGTGTGTGTGTGTGTTTTTTTTTTAATTTATTCTACGCTTCGACAAAATGCGTGTGTTTGTGTATGTACGTGCATGCGAGATGTTGAATAATATTTTTGATACTTTTGTTTGTTTTTCTTGCAATCATGCAAACATGTAATTGTGTGTTTCGATAAATGCTACACAGTTAAATTAACACATACAATCCACTGGGAGGAGGGAAGAGAGGGCGGGCGCTCTTCAACCGTGCATTAGCAGCAATTTTGTCACATTTAGCTCAGGACATGTTGCCCTTTTTGTTTGCTTCGTAACACTTTCGCATCGTTAGATCCTTTTGTTTGGTTAGTTTGCTCTTTTGTGTGGGTAAATTAGTTTAAAAATTTCAACATCAATATCAACCGATTGCTTACATGCAAACATGATCTTGCATATGTATATAATGTATGCCTTTGTGATGTGATCACGTTGTGATCACCAGAGCAAAATGGTGGATTCGTATCATCCAACACACACGCACACAGCAACGCTGAGCACTTTTAGCTTTCTGTCGAATAGAAAACACTAATTTCCCCCTCCTTCAACTCCTCCCATCCAACGGTTCCTTCCATTGTCGGCTTAACGCTCTTCGCAAAGACACATACAGACACATTAATGCAGTTTAATGTTACGCTTCTAATTTTGCACTAGCATTCAATCACTATTTTCACAATCTGACTCGCGTGTTTGTTTGTTTTTCCTTCCCTTCCCCGCTTTTGTTATTAATGTTTGTGCTAAAGACCAAGAGGAATCCCGCTCTTGATGGTTTTGTACGAAGCGATCACGCGCGCATGTGTGTGTTTATGATCGATGAACATCGCGATCCCGAGACTAATCCGACTGCGGGGTCGGGATTGCCACCTCCATGTTTTGTTTAAATACTACTGAGGGAGTTCCATTAGGGACAGCAAATGTTTCGCGGGTTGCGCTCTGTTACGACTACTGTCTACTAACTACTGCTACTACCTATACACATCTGTACGCCACGTCCCGTAAACGGGATTTGGTGCAGTTGACTTTCTCGTCCACACTATTCCTAATTACCATACACACACGCACACACCTAAAACGTCTAATGTTTTATACCGGGCATTGGGAGTGGCACACTTTCTGTCAACCACTGTAACTGTGGCTTTATTTTTGTTGGAACCATCCGTTGCCGGTGTGTTCGTGTTTTTCACCCTTCGATCGGGCGATATCCACTTAGTTCATTTAGAGCTATCGGAATCCGTTTTATGCAACCAACCGTTTTGTGTGTTGCCGGTACCATGTTGAACAGGAGAGAAAATGCTGCAACTCAATTACAAGCGACCCAATCGGGGGGGCACACAATGGGCACAGGGTTGTTGGTGTTGCGCACACGTGTTGGAAACTATAATATCATCGGTTCGTCACGATCCTCACGTAAAGATCACGACGATCCTGACATACTCGCTCACTCACACAAACATGCATACACACACACAGAGTAAAAACACCGAACATGGTAGAGCTATTTACAACAATTACTTCCACACCGTCTGGCATTTACATTACTTTGCCTCCATTTTGTTTTGCTAAAGGCCCCAATGTTTGTCGTGCCTTCTTTGTTTGGCCATTATTGATGAAAAATTCACGCTGTTCACGTGTTGGCTAAACGGGAGATGAGCGTAAACTGAACGCTACTAATTAAGGTGTGAGGCCCCGGTTTTAAGCACTAGCTTACATTCTGCCCTAATTCCACGGTACTATTGCTTGGCAATGTCTACTGTTAGTTACTGCTTTCTTTTCTGCTTGTTTTAGGTCGTTTAACACACTACGGGATCGATGGCTGAGAATGGCTACGTTTCCGTTGCAATTGTGCACAGTGTTTTGTAACGGTATGTACTTCTACTGTTTTTTTTGTATTAGTTATTAGTGCATAATTCAATCTATTTGCTTCGATCGATAAACAAGAAAAGCGCAATCCAAATTAAGCTGACCAATAAAAACCTAACTGACTGTATTGATAAATACTTTTAATACCCTTCCTTTGCTTCAATAATACGTTGGTTTCGGTTTGTAGGTTGTCCGCACGGTTTTCGTACTGCGTAGTTACATATCAGGTGCTAAACTCACTTTGCGATCTTGGCCTGCTGCAGAAGTCCTCTAAACCGCCTAGGATCGAGTGCCAATCCCATCAACCACTCTGCTATCCTGATCTGTTTTCCATCTTAATTTGGACCTATAACATCTCCCCCCATTCCTGGGGGCGACCGAAAGGATCTTATGATACTGGGTACGAAACCTAGCTCGTCTAAATCGTTGTACGATAGTGAGTTCATCGTACAACTCATTCTCAGCTTAAAAGGACTTCAGCACCTATGGACAGAATTCACTTCTCAGATGCGGGTGGCGAAAGGTTCTCATACTGGAGAATAGCCGATTGGTAACCAGGATCTTAGGACATCAATGTTATTGTCCAGTGTCTACTTTTAACCCAAGATAGGATATTTTGAAAAAGCTTGACTGAGTCACCAGCCCGATGATGCCTTCATCTTTATGAACTTTGCCATTTTAATTTCCTATCCTAGAATTCCCATCGTCAGCTCGATCCTGTCGGCGGACATCTGCTATTCAGGAGTATATCAATTATGTCTACCTCATCAGCGTATGTCAGGATTTGGATTGACTTATGAACAATGATGCCTCCCAAAATTTCCAGCCCCGAATGGCTCTCTCTAGCGTACGATTGAAAAGTCACCGCGCGGTGGACGCATCTCCAAGGTCCAAATTATTGGCAATAGCAAAGAGCCCTGTGAGCTTTGTTTTCCTCGGTAGCCAGTAGATACAATTAAAAGGGATGGCGATATATAAACGTTAAACATGCACTGATCACGGGGTGTCTGTGTGTGTGTTGGTGTGGTTCTGTTTTGTTCGGTTTCCGGTCGCACAATGTGACCACCCGTAACAAGTAATGTACCGTGTGTTTGTGTTCTTTTTTTTTTAAACGGATGAAAGAACGAAAGCAAAATCATCTACTCTAAAGTCTTGGTGTTGCATAACAGTGAGCTGCTGAATTTATACGTTATTTTTATATACTTTTTGTTTGTTTGTTATTTCCTTTTCTTCCTGCATTCATTTTGTTTTGCCTAGCTTTTTGGTTTCCTTTTGAATACGTAGCGCAGTAGCGCTGGCATTTCATCCAGTCATTCCTCCGTTTACTTCTCGCTACCACAAAACAGACATTGTCTAATGCATTCTGCGCTTCAGTAATTGATTAACATTGCCACGGGTCGGTAGACTCATGGGCAGAAACCCAAACATGCAACACATTGCGGCATGCCGGGTTTGCACGAGAACACTAAATTATACCCCTAAACACTATTGCCACATGCATGAGTACGATCGTCGCGTTCTGGGATTGAAACGGGCATCATACGTTTGTCCCTTTTCCCGCTGAACACGGTTATCGGACAGCTAATTGTTGTTTCACATACAATTACTGCCTTGCACGACAGAGCGAGGTCCCATCCCTTCTAGCTAATTGATTGTAAAGTATCATCTAGGTTTCGCAATCCTCATCCATATCCGGAGGATCTCCTACAGCATACACATCACACCCAGCACCCGCTCTTCTTTCACGTCTACTCACTATGTTGAGGATTGTTCGTGCGCGTTTTTGTTTTTTCAATATTTCATTTTGTAGTTGTTTGTTTCTTTGTTTTTCTTTTTAATGTCTATATAATACTTCTCTAAATAATTTATACCTTCGCTCTCTCTTTATAATACCATGCGTCTCTGGTGGGCATCTCGGAAGAGGAAGAACGAGCGAACGTTGTGATGTAATGGTTAATTGTGGTGAAATCTATGAACTTCTCTTTACACCGCCCAATAGCCCAGTTGACGTAGTTTGTCTTATTATAAACGGTTATGTTGTATTGTGCTGTTGTGCTTAGTGTGTGTGTGTGTGTATTTCTTCTTGCGCAGTGCTTGCGTTCTATTGTCATTGATTGTGCTTTGATTAATGGATAACGGTAACGAAAGATACCAACAACTCATTCCAGTAGCAATGTGTGTATCCCACAGAGGAGTTCTACTCAAAATTCTAAATCAATTCTATCCTTGCACCGCATTATGCCAATTTTGTTGCTTTCTACGATACATAAAATAGGGCAAAGGAACAGTATAGGCATTCAGCAGCAGTTATTACGCGCCAATACGCGTATATTCTGCTGGCTTTCTAAAGACCAAACTATGGTTCTGCATGGAAGAGTGTCTGATTGATTGCTCTCTGTGATGGCGGTCCGATGGTGATGGCAAATGGATTTAAGTCTCAATAAGACAACTTCTAAACCTGTATAAACGTTGCACTAGGGCGTTAAGTAGTAATGCTACTATATGCTACATCCCTCCCCCACGCATGGTTAATCGTACGAAGGTGTGTATTTGTGAGTATCCCCCTATCGCCCGCCGGTATCCGGTTCCATCTTCATCCTAGTCTTGTCAGAGCCGCCACGCGCTACTCTCATTTATCACGTCGTAATAATACAATACTAAATTGACACATTCATTATTCTAGCGTTATGTTTTTGTTTTTTTTTGTGTTGTATGTAGAATTGCGTTCCCGTGGGTTTTTTTTTTGCTCTTTTGTGTTTGTTATTTGTTTCCCCCGCATAAGTGCGCATATCACCTAGGACTGATTATTTGCTGTGCATAAATGCCGGCCCCGCAAAACGTCACACACACACACACACGCGCGTGGCATCGCGTCCTAAATGATCGAATCCCTTCGACGTATATTCGCTTTAAGTTTCAAATCTATATACCACCGTCATGGAGCGCACATATTGTTCGTAACACCATAGCATTCTTTGGATGTGACCCCAAGCGTTCAAATATCACTCTGCTGCACTGCTTTACGAAACGTTCCGGCCCACGCTCAGTCATAATGCATATACGCACGCGCGCACACACACACACACACACACACACGTGCTCTTTTAAAAACAGGATGCACATTTGCATACTCAGGCCCACGCCCACACTGTATTGTGTGGCTTCAGTTTATCATCGAAATTAAAAAAAACCGTAACGTTCCTTTTGTCCCGTGTGTATGTAAACCAAGAGGTGGTGCGTAGGTGCGTGTGCTAGCGAATTTATAATACTCTAAACTCTTTACCCTCTCTCTTGGCACGTGTGTGCGTGCGTGTGCGCGACATAGTTTAATTTTCACTAGTAGAAAAAACCCGTTTTTTGCAACTCGGAGTCATGAAGTGGTAATACTTACGATGATGAGTACACCATGTGCACAGTGCCCCACACACACCCACACAGCGTTTAGGTGTCCTTGCACTTCATCTTCAGCAGCGGTTCCTTCAGACGATTCGGTTCTATGAAGCAGGACCGAGATCGCAACAGTAACCGCTAGTTGGAACCTCCGTTCGCGTTCTTCTGGCCACCGGCAGCGATCACACCGCCGGTTGCACCACCGCTCGCGATCACCATACTCGCGCCTCCACCGCCCAGCTGTTTCCCATCCGCGCCGCCACCCCGTTGGCCTTCGGTGCCGTATATTTTGCCCGCTTTTTTCGCCATCGAACCAAGCAGCTCCTGGCTCTCTTTGTGTGCTGCCCGCAGTGATAAGGCCCATTCCTTCAAACCGATTTCATCCTACAAAGAGAAGCGGCGTTAGTAGAGATTAAACAAAATAGTATCATGCATCTATCTAGAATCTAGAATTATTCGAATTATGTTTTAACTCTCGCAAGATTTATGTATATTTGAAAGATTAATATTTTAACCTTTTGAACTTCACACATCTTCACATGTGGATACATTTTTGAATTTTTGTGGATATTTCAAGCTTTAAAGAATAGCAAATCATCATCAGGTTCATTCATTGAGCTAATGAATCTGAATCAGATCAGAAATCAATCAGAAATCTCTGAATCTTTGAAGATTCTTGCAGCTCTAAAGAATCCCAAACCTCGGAAGTTTCTATGTCACAGACAGAGGTTTAGGTTTTTTTAGGTTAGTAATTCTTCCGACATTCGTCTTCAGAGATCTGCCAAGATTAATTCATTCATTGAGTTAATGAATCTGAATCAGATTTACACAGCAGTAGAAAAACATATATTCGCGCAGTAACATTCTCGATCGGTGCGATCAATTACCGAATTTGTCAGGATCAGCTTGCCATCGCGAATGCCGTCGCGAAACCGAATCTGCACGCACTGCTCGTTCTTGAACTGCACAAAGTCCGGTGATACCTCCTCGATCTGATCCATGAATACCAGCTCCGGTTTGGTGCTGCCACTTTCGGTGTGTAGCTCCAGTCTGAAAAGAGGTGGGATTTTTGTGTAAACGAAAAACGTTCGAAAAGTGCTGTACAACAACGGGGAACATTCCCGGCACGGACGTACCTGTTAGGATAGAGTTTGGCATAGCGCGTCTGCCAGACGGACGCGAACGAACCGCCATACTTTTTAATATACCCGTGTAGTATGCAATCCGATTCCTTCTCGTCCGCATCGAAGCGCTGCTTCTGTTTGGCTTTCCGTTTCTGTTCCACCTTGTCCGCCTCCGTGTTGACGGTTTCGAACACCGTTTCTGCCACCTCCTGTTGCCACCTGCAAATGCGATGCCCGGCATTAGTATACGACTATGGGTGCTGTGTTTGTCGGTGTGTGGTACGTTACCGTTCGGAGATTGTCAGTGGGAAGTATCGGTACAGCTCCTGATCCTGCTCGGTCAGCTTGATGCCCTTGGTGTCCTCCTCGTCGAACGAACCAATATCGAACGCATCCGCGGCATTGACCTCGCCGCGCGGTGGTATTAGTGGTGGCGTATACTTCTGATAGTACACCTGATTCCAGTCGATACCGGCAAAGAACGGATGTGACTTGACCTCTTCGGCACTGTGGGTGAGTGGAAAATGTTGATTTAGGTATGAATTATTTATCGATGCGGAATGATGTGCCGCTGGAACACATGTGTCTTTCCACACACACACATACGGAAACATAGTCGCCCAAGTAAACTTACCCGCCACCCTTACAGCCTAACCGCTTGTCGATGTCACGCTGCAGCAAGCCCTCCAGCAGGTCTCTCAGTTCTTTGCTGAACGATTCCGGCAGCTCCACGTTCTGCAAGGAGGAAGGTTGCTTTTTTAAAACAGCCATTTAATATTCATACACAAATTCTTTTCACTCGGTTCGGGTTAGCTCGCAAGGGAAGGATGGGGGGACGTTGTGTGGGTTGATTTAAAAGCTCCTCGTAACGAAGTGCTCTTAATCTGGGCGGGATAAGTTTATTTTTCGATTGGTAAGAAAGAAAACTTACTGTTTTCAATTTTGAAAACGATTTGTATTACGCCAAATCCAAGCCAAATAGTTTCATCTTTTAAGTCACATTTTTCTTTCTTCGTTACCGTTTCGGTTTATTTTGTTAATTTGTTTCGCGCATAAGCTACGCTTAAAGGCGAACGTATTATCGTCGCAAGAAAAACCGACATGGACGGGGATATGAGGCCAGTATTGAGAGTAAATGCATCTACCTACCATCGTTAGTGTCATGCGGTCGATCTCGTGCTTGTCCTTGGTTTTGTGCTGCCGGAACGGCGAGTGGCCCTTGAGCAGTTTGTATAGCATGCAGCCGAAGCTGAACCAGTCGGCGCTCGAATCGTACGGCGTACCCTTGGACAGGACCTCCGGGGCCATGTAACCGTGGGTGCCGACCGATGCGTGCGGTTTCTTTTTGCTAAAATCACAGGCCAGCCCGAGATCGGAAATGCGCACGTGCCCGTTCTCGTCCAGCAGGATGTTGGCCGGCTTCAGGTCCCGGTACACGATGAACCGTTTGTGCATGTGTTCGAGTCCAAGAATTACCTGAAATTGGGGAAAGAGTTAGAAGCGTAATTAGAAATCTATTTCCTGTTATCTATCTTCCTACACATTTATCGAACTGTGCACAACAAGCTTTAATGGCCATTATCGCACAATTAAAGCATTCTAATTGCCCCAAAACTGATCGTTTGTAAATACTGACAAATTGAGACCTTTCCTCGAAAACTGAAACTATAACATCATAATTACAGTGTGCTGGCATTTTCGCAAATTTCCTTTCAGCAGAATATAATCAATCGTGGATGAGTTAACCGTTGATTACTTAGCGTGAGCACCGTGTTCCATGAAATGGTTCCGTTTGTATTAAACTGAAACTCAATTATTCCAAACTGCAAACATAATTTCTAAATGATTGGTTTAATCGGAAGGTGTATACTGATTTCCTACCGTTCATAAGAAATTATGTGAATGTTACATTTTAATTAAATTGCTGGGAAGTAGAGCATGATACGATGGCGCTCGTGTAATTTAATTAATTTCCTTCGCATGTCCGTGGGTGGAAAATTCTATTGAAACACAAAATAATTTCAAATGAATTCTAAACTTAATTAAACAGATACATGTAGTTTCAGTATGAATATCTTAATATGAAGATAGACATGATTTTAAAGGTGTCTGCACAAAAGTTTAATAATTGTTAAGGTCTTTGTAAATGCATTGTGACCCTTGTTGTAAATAACACCAATCAAAACCAATAAGTTAACATTTTATGGTTCTTGATTTAATTTAATTGATCTTGGTAGAATTATACCCGTTGCAATATCAGTAGTTCTAGTGTCAACATTATCACTAGAATAGCAAAAGCTTTAAGGTAGAATTGAATTTATTTAACAAATCTTTCATCCGTTCAGTACAACGCCGAGTCCATTAATCATCGCTCAAATCGATCCTTAAAATAATGTCCCCTAATAGCCGGATTCTAATCCCCTTTTATGATGCCAAAACAGAGAAAATAGTGAGGTGCACTTATGGCGCACACCTCTTACCGTTGCTTGCACCACAACTTCGGTGTAATAAATCGATCGTTAAAACTTCCATAAAGCACCATCATCGTGGAACCCGTTGTGTCACGACTGCGAAATGACGGCCGTTCGACTCACGCTCGTTAATCATCATCTAACAGACTGCGAATGGCTCGAACGCGGTCACACCGGTGGGATAGTTTGGATTAATGGTCAGTGCGTGGAGCACAGGTGGATAGTGTGGTCGGGAAAACTTTCCGAAACGATCCAGAACGGGAGAACCAGCTCCGACGTAATTAAACTCGTCCCAGTTCGTCCCATTGCTCCCCTTTTTTTCCTGGCCGAAACCCTCTCAAGGAAGAGATTAATGCTACTCTTTTTCGCTTAAATATGATGTTCCATGAATTTCTCCCAACGCTTGTCTTCCTTTTTCTTTACGCTGCTTCTTCTAGCAGGGACAAGTCAAGTTTCCGCGTCACTTGGTACGCACGGTTGGTCATGTGTCACTTACCTCCGCTGCGTAGAACTTCATGTCCGATTCGTTGAAGACACCGTGCTGGGACAGATGGTAGTGCAGGTCACCGCCGTTCATCAGGTCCAGGATGAAGCAGAGCTTGTCCGGTGTGTGGAAAGCGTACGTCATGCACACGATGAATGGGCAATCGACCTGCGAGAGACGGAGCGCAATGACGACGATGACGATGATGATGATGATGAGATTCACGTACAGGAACGTCACGAGCACCGGAAAAGAAAGAAGCGGAAGTGAGCAAACGCATGAGTAACGTGGGCGCCACCCAACACGTGCGAGACGGAAGCTGGTACAGCTGTTGAACGGCTTCCAACGTTTCGCTCCCCCGTTCCCCCGTTTCTTGTGCCCTCTCACACACTGTATCTCAAATTTCCGCTACTGCCAGAGATCATGCAGCACTTCGCTACCGTGTCTAGGACGGTTTTAGTGGGAAAGTTTCCCGGGCAAAACTTTTCATATTAAGTGTGCAAACTGCTACGCCGAGGCTAAAGTAATTGATGGACGTCAAATGACGCAAGTGAGGACTCTCAGCAAAACTTTCGTTTCCCCCCGTTTTTCTTCGCTTCCTTTAGCGTCCGCCCCGGCTGACATTTGCTAGAACATTAGGGCCAAAACAGTCGCCAGCTCGAATTCGTTCCGGACCGTCGTCACTTCGGGTGCGCCCGTATGATCATTTCCGCCCGGAACTTGACCTGCTTCCGCTTTTCGCTCCTTCCGATGTGTGACTGTCATCTTCTTAATCTTCTACCAGGGCCATTATAAACGACTCTTCCATCCGCATAATGAAGCGTTCGGACGTACGCCAGCCAGCCCTCGCGTACGTGCACACTCGTCGTCAGCAGCTCGGTTAACTTTTCTTCCAGCGCGGAAGATTGCTTGTCCTTCGGCAGCAAGCAGGGTGGACGATTTCGGAATGTCCGGAGTGTTTTCTACATCTTCAGACCGAAACTTTGCTCGAACATTAAACAAAAAAATAGATAAAACCGACACAATGTCTCTTGCTTCTTGCAAATCCACACGTGAAGAGTAACCTTGTCGAATTTATGGCACCGTCAGAAACTGTTCCCAAGCACCCTCGCGCACAGTAGCGTAATGTGTGCCACTCGTACGCTTTAGTACTTCGGTACCGTCAAATAAAAGGTTCGCAGCCGCTATGTCGCGATGAAATGCGGTTATTAAAATGTTAACTTCCACACCTCATACAGTGCATTGCAAAGATGTACAATTTGCATTGTTCGCAGCACCCGTTGCGTTGCGATCGGTAGTATAATTTCATTCGCTTTGCTTACAATACCTGCACCACACCCCGACGCCCCCCCTCCCCCCCCCCCCCCCCCAAAACTTACCCCCGTGCTGACGAGTGACAGCATTGTCCGTTCGTTCAGTGCTAACGTTTCGCCCTGCTTCATTTTGATGCGCTTCTTGTCCAAGCACTTCATCGCGTACATTTTCCCTGTGTCCGCTTTGCGGCAGCCGTACACTTCGCCGAAACCGCCCCGTCCGATGATCCGATGGACGCTGAAATCGTTCATCGTTAGCTGGGGAAGAGAGGAAAACGATGGGTAAGTAAGGTGAGGGAAAGGGTAAAACGAGACACAATTAAATTGCGAACAATATGGAACAAGATGAGTTGTTTTGTATGTGTGTGTGTTTGTATGTGTGTGTGTTTGTATGTTTTCGAACGCGGTAGATAAAGGATCGCGCCGGGGTTAACTTTTGCCCAGCAAGTTTTTGTTTTTGCGCTTCAATGGAGACGCCCGGTCATTCACGCTGACACACCGTCTATCGGTAAAAGTGGGTTATGGTCTGTCTGTTGCAAATGGAGGGTTTGCACATCGGAAAACTGTCCAAAAAATTAGCTTGAGTGACAATAAGTTTAACGTAACTTTAAGTTTTTTTTTTATTGTTAAAAAGTAACAAGGAAAAACTCACAATTAATTTATGGTCCTAAACTGTCTGTAATAGATTGATTAGTTAAAATATAAAGTAACAAGTATTTTGAGAACATAAATAAATATCCAGAAATATGTCAATCAATCTTATTCATCTACTATTTTGGTTTGTTGATTTTTAATACAAAATTATTTCTTTAAAGCAAAGTTTCAATCCAATAGCTCCCAAGAACTGAAAGTACAATGCATTTAATCAATGAAAATGCGAAATCCATCAACGGTGGCCACAGCATTAAAGCATCCCCAGAACAACAACAAAAAAACAGCGATAAAAAAACGGAATACCCCCAATCAACGAGCGTCCTCGGTGTGTTGCGCGAAACGCAATGATTATTGGTGCGCAATTTCTTTCGCTTACAAATCACGTACCAGGGGGGACCCGCGGGATTAGCAAACGGTCGCCAATCAAACACTCCTAATGAAGCACATTACACTCTGCCCGGTGCCCGGTGTGCAATCAGCACGGAAAAACGGCCTTCTAATTCGCTATCGATTTCAAACTGACGAAGAAAAAAAAAAAACAATCTCCAAGGTAGGAAGGAGCCAAATGGCAATAGCAACAAAACAAAAAATACGCTAACAAAAAGACGCAATGATTTTGTCGATAAAATAGCAAGATAACGAGAACGGATCGCTTTTTATTGCTAATGTTAAGGACCGCGGGATGGCGTGAGGGACACAAACGGTGCTTCGATGGTCGGGAGGAGCGAGATAAAATCGTTCGTAGCCTATTTAAATGGCGGCGCGTACAGTGCGGTGCCAGCACCATTAAACCCGTCGCGGTTTGCATGCCACGTTCCGTGCGGGTTTTGTTACGATTAGATAATTCGATTAATTAACTAACACGTGCGATTCGCGTACGAACAAATTGTGTACGTTGAATGTTGCTTCCGGAATTGGGTTGGCGTTTAGCCTACATTTTATATAACAAACAACAAAACGGACTGTTGAGAATCGTACAACGAATGCTTTACAAAACAAAAAAGATTGGTGTTAGTGATATTGCGTGCGTGAGTTCCTAACTATCTATAAGAATATCCTAAGTTTGAGCATAGGACAAACGTTCCCCATTTTTATAACGCTATCGGTGAAATTTCCTACAACCCGAACGAAAACGATCCGAGTATTGCGTTCGAAGTTACGAAGAGCACTTTTCCAGAGCGTTGAAATTTGCTGCGTGTCCTTCAAATTAACCAGATCTAGTATTAATAATATTCTTTCACTTCTACCGAAAGGCAAAATCTAACAGAGAGCTCTAATTCCATCCTCCTGACTGCAGATATGATCCTAAAATAAAGCTTAAGATGGAGTTTAAGGGTAAAGTGAGAATTATCTGGACAACTTGGATAAAAGTATTGAGGTTGATTATTGATGATTCTAGAAAGAATTCTATCGAAGCACTATGTCCAAGTAGCCAAGAAGCTTAACGGCTCCCATGTTCACGGAGGAAATCCTTCAACGTTTCCCGATCAGTTAAAATCACATTGATTCTTGTCTTGACTACGAAGATTCGAGATATCTCGAGTCAAGTCTACTTCAAGGAGCATGGTAAGAAAGAAGATGGCTTTTCAGTCTGATATTTCATCACGATCCATCTAAAAGATCACTGATGGAGATCGTTTAGTAGTAGAATAATAGTCAGATACAATCAACAGAGCTTTTTTCCAATAATTTGAAAACCAAATACTAAAACTAAAACTAAAGAATAATCTATCTTCAAGGTCAAGAAAAAGCTGTGCGAAATACTAGCATTTTACGTATTTTAAAGTTGAGAATTTAAATCTTTAATAAACAAAGTTAAGTATCAAAACTAATCTTCTCCGCCGCAACACTCGATCCTTTTCCTTTTGACAGCCTTATGACCG
The DNA here is from genome assembly GCF_943734755.1 of Anopheles moucheti. Classification (NCBI taxonomy): domain Eukaryota; kingdom Metazoa; phylum Arthropoda; class Insecta; order Diptera; family Culicidae; genus Anopheles; species Anopheles moucheti. Next base: position 94,082,024 of record NC_069140.1, on the reverse strand, counting down.
TTTTTTCCCACATCAACTGACGAAAGAGGCTTAATTAAATTGGTTTAAAGCGATATCGAAATCTTTTGGCTACCGGGCCATCAGTCCCGGGGCTGCAAAATTGGCTAGAGCACGAAGGAAAAGTGAAATAAAAAAAAAACACCGAATCTGTCACCCGCACACGGAATGGGGGAGTTTGGATTTTATTTCCGACGCCACCAACTGTCAAGCGCAGTGCGCACAAAAATGATGAAACCATCGGCGGAATGCGTGGAACAGGGTTGGGACAGCAGCAGGGACAGGAAATATAGATCACGAACACCCGCTAATTGAATTCCTCGATTTCAATTTGCCGGAGATTTGTCCTGCCGCACAGACCGCGTGTTCCGTTGTCGTCCAATGTGTGTGGGCCGCTGCTTCCCTTTTACCGGATGGAAGCTGGTTTGCAAAATTTCATCCACACGTAGGAAAAGGAAGTAAAGTTTGACACAAAAAAAAATTAAAGATCGCGCCATTGTTGGACTGAACCCGAGCGCAAAGGAAGAAAAGTCGCAAAGCAAAAAGTCTTCGCAAGTCTTCGGCAGCAAAAAAAACACCGGAAGCCTTGCCAAACTTCCGGTCTGATCGAATGGAACGCGTCCTTATGTGACCTTAACTGATGGAAAAATAAATAAAGTGTTTCTAAGAAAAATTGTCCGGAAATTGTCCGCAAACCAAAATCAATGGAAGTGAATTTAAATTAGCAAGACAAAGAAAACTATCTCAAAAACCGTTGATGTGAAATCAGCAGCGTGAAAATGGTCGATTGGCCACGGCACTGGTGAGTGCTTCTTATGTTTGCAGTGGCTCAATTTTGGGCACTTTTGACAAAACGTCTATTTCGCCATCCATCACCAAAGTGGGTAACGTTTGGCGATCGTTTTGCCTAGCGTCATTTAAATTGTACGATTGGATGATTGAATTTTGGCGACACGCTTCATTCCCACTTCAGCCACTGCCACTCGTGAACTCAACCGCCAGAGAATAGATGGGAACTCGTGTTGAGTGCCACTTCAAACGAAAATGCCCTCAGGAAGAATTCCAATTTGGTAACCGAAACACCCACCGGCTCGGCAAACGGTCCTTCTTTTATTCAGAAAGCGTCAAAACGATCCTACCCACACAGGCTCACAAGGGCTCAGGCTCAGTCGCACAAACACATAACCATACGGAGCAAGTAAATATGGGGATGAAGGATCCACTCGCCTCGATTCACTAATTACCCCCAGAAGCAATCATTTATTACTACGCCTTCGAACGAACATTTCGCAGCGCGTTCGTTTGTGTCCGTACAGCCACCACCCACTAGGCGCACACACACATTACTATATCATCTGGAACGATGGAGAAAAAAGGGGATCACTGCTCGCACGCTACGGTTTCTGCGGAACTCGTCGGTAGTGGGACAATCTTCGCAAACCGACGCCGCGCTGGTGCTGAATAAATATCACGTAGCTGTCATTATCGTTATTTTTTACGACTTTAAGCGTGTATGAGTTATCGCATGAAACGGATCCTGCTCGCTAGCGAACGCCGGTCGTTTGGCGTATAAGTGGACGCGTATCTGTTCCATTTGTTCCCCCCCTCGTTGGTTGGTGTCCTGCTGTGTGTTGTGTCTTTCTTTTGCCCTGATCGTACCCGATAGTGGGCGCATGTGTACGTGTGCTGGTGTATTGAAGGATTGGAAGGATCAACACATTTCGCTGCGATTCTCCCCACTCTATACCGGTCGTGTGGTGGTGCCGCGTCTTCCTAACCGAGTCAGCAGCTCATTTCTAAAGCCAACCAAAGTGCCAAAGAATTTTATCTATGATGGTGTGGCGGGGGCATGGGCGAGAAAAGAGAAAGGAAAGAGAACCCCCCCTCCCTCCCCACCAACTGGCGAAAGTGAATGCGAAAGTCGAAAGAAATGGTGGAATGAAATCAAGTCATTTCATTCCTCATCGGTGGAGCGAAAAAATGAAATCACTCATCCGGTTAAGCTTCACTTTCAGTCCATTCGTCCTCTCCCCTCCTCTTCTACCCTTCCACCCAACGCCACCCCCCCCCCCCCCCCCCTCCCCAAACATCCTGGAAACACATGCTAAAAGCTTCACTGGATCCCTTGAAGTGAGGGTCTGTCTGTCCTGTGTGCGGTGGCACTGTGTTGCCGGTTGCTCCATTACTGGTGAAAATGGCTAAAAGTGCGTCTGCCTTCTGGTGGAAAGATAACGAAAGCTCGCCGTTTAACATCGACACGCCGCGGGCCACATGTGGTGACGGTGCGCGTTTCGGTTTGGGTAACGAAAAAATTGGTTCGATCGTAGAGTGATTTAACTGTCAATTTAAATGACATTGGAAAGAACCATCAACAAAGGGAGGATTTTTCTGGATGATGTTTTAAGTGCAAAGCATACGTAACAGTAACATTGTAGCGCTAATACATTAATATCTAACCACTGGATGCCTTTTCACATTCATTTTACGCATTTATAATGACAGAAACAATGATAATTGCTTGTACTATATGTTTTATAATATTTCCTTAATTTCTAAAATTTTGAAAGATCTGAAGAAATTAAAATATTGAAGCCCGGTATCAAGTTATGCCATTGAACGATACTTTGGAATTGATAATTGAAAACAATAGCAATGAAATAGCTTTTAGCGGAACACATGAAAGACCCCCAAGTGAGGTTTCCCCAAAAAAGTTAAGGAGTTACTCATGTAAAGTGCTTCTTCGTCTCCTTCTTTAACGGCACAACAATCTGAAGGAGTATTGGCCAACATATCTGGATTTCTCTGTCTTTATTGGCACGGAGGATTGGGGTCCGGATAAGGTTTTGTCCCAGTCCTGTCGTGTGAAGACCGGCGCCACTATTAAATACACTACCGAGCCGCCGCAAAAGTTTCTTCAGCAGAAGGTAATATAAATCCTGAACAAAACGAATACATGCTGAAGGAGTTGGAAATAATTATGACTCTTCCACTCATCTCAATACGTTATCATTTATCATATCGGTTTAAAAACCAATTGGAAAAATACAGATCAACATTGAAATGTACAGTGTATCATAGACCAATCGTTAAAAAATGAACAGTCCAGATTTGAGTGAATAATTTCCAGTGATTCCAGTCTTTTCTATTATCTAAAATTTCAGTAGAAAAACATTTAACAAATACATTTAAAAAACGCATATTGAAAATCCTACATATCATCGTGATAAAGCCCCCTTTTAGTAACGTCGCTCGCAATTCTTGGAACGATGGATGATCGTGATATTAATCCTTCCATTCAGTTTCCAGTCCAGCTGACATTTCTCATGGTGTATTATATTTTCTGTATCTATTCAATCATCTCCTAACATAGCATTAGTCAGAAAGATTTAATACTGTTTATGACATATTTATGTACACCTGGTACATACCGTATACGGACCGTGACATTACGGACGATACAGGCGATACAACTGTACAACCGCGTCGATATAACCGTCACGTTAAATATTCAACTAACAATACACATACCACATGCTTTATCCCTTTACTCGCTTCTCGAAAAACAACCCACCCAGAGTTGAAACATCATCCAAACCCCGGGGAGCAGAACTAAACGACGCCCGCCCGGAAAGGACGGGAGAACCGTTTATCTTTATTCTTTTATTATTTTCCTTCCGCCCCGGTGCAAAACCATTGATATTGCGGGCAAAAGTTTCACCTATCAAAGCATAAAACCTCATAAAAACTAATCTAATCAGTCGAGTTTCAACTCGAAACTGGTCCCTACGGAGTTTTCGGTGGATAGTGTGGCGCTTTTACGTTACCGAAAAACGTGGAAGCTTTTGTTTTTGTTTTGTTACTTGGGCAACATTTTTATTATTTTACCACACTTCAACCGTTCAGCACGAACGATTCTTTACGTTTCTGTGCGCGTCAGTGGGAAAGGATCTGTAAAACGGCTTCGATACACTCTTGCACACACAAACACTTGGTGGAAGAATTGCCTATACCTAGCTGTCTTTGCGAGCATTAACATAGTGCGATAGAGTGAAATAGGCAGCAAATGGCCGAACATTGACCCAAATCGCACACATCCACACAACAACACACACGCGTGTATAAGAAGACGTGTAATGAAAATACGAGCCCTAATAGGTGGAGAAGAGCCCATAGAAGGTAGGTTGTTTCCAGATAAGGTTAGCATCGCCCCCCGGTCGCCTAACATATGGTATACACGGTAGTGTGCCCACTCCTCTGTATCGTCCACTAATACATATCAACAGAAAAAAAAGACCAACTACGGCAGCCAGAAACTCTATTCCGCATCCCGAAAAACTTTTACAGGCAAAGCGTTTTCAGCCGTGCCATTTCTGGGGGTTGGTCATGAGCGGTTTGATTGGTCGTTTGGTTAGTTTGGGCTGAGTTTAAGGTGAGTTGCAGCAGTAGGGCGAGCGGGAAGTAAGTACTGTACGGGCGAAAGCATCGCCCATGTGGTGAAGTGAAATGTGATTAGTTAAATTGAAGCAGGATAAAGTTGTTATGCAACACAATAACATAACTATGAGGCACAGCATTAGTGGCCATTAGGGGAAAGGTATAAAAATATTATTCAATTACTTTACAGCACCACACCGAAACAAAGCAAACGCTAAACAAATTAAATGACTAATTTGAGTAGAATTTTGGATGTGGTTTGTAGAAGTTTAAAAAAATAAAATATTAATAAAATAGATGTATATACGTGTAAACGCGCATTGAGCGACGACCACAATTTTGACAGCTGTCATTTAAAAAGAACAGAATAAAAAAAGACAGTGAACGAGTACGACCGTCAAATCAAAATGTCCTCGTATTTAATTGATTTTAAAAGATTTTCAATTGAAATTGTCTAATAGCCAAGTATTCATTTTTGGTCTGGCAAAGGTCACAAATTTACTCACAAGAAACGGACAGTAAACACAATTAAATCATCAAATTTGCTACCGAAAAGATGAAATCCAGAGTAGATTTAAACATTTTCCTTATTTCAAAAACGACTGGAAGCGATCTCTAGCCCCAGTATGTGCACATTAGTCCTAGAAGCTGGCGTTACACGAACGATTAAGCTTCTCTTGCACGCACAGCACCGCCCGGATATGGAAAGAACGCTGGTACATGATCAAAGCAGAAGATAAGAACCGTGTCCTAAAGACTTGCCCGACAGCAGTAAAGCAGCAAACCAGACAAGTTAATGACATTCTGCTGCTTTCCACACGCCGAATAAAGCTTTCCTTTTCCGGGCGCGTGTTGTCGACTTGTTGTGTGTTTTTTTTGTTGTTACATTACACCTCCGGCCAACGTGGAGTAATCTCATGTTCGAGAAAAGTTTGTCAACACCCTCCGGGCCCGACAGAGGCATAGAACTGTACAAAGTACCCATCAACAGGGTGCTACTTACTGGCTCATTTACTTTCCGGGCGTCGCCTGAGCGAATCGAGATCGAGCCGGCCATATCTACATGAAAATAACGCTGGTTTGGTGTGAATGTGTGACATGAACGGGAAAAAACAGACCCTCTTCTCCGCTAGTGGGCGAGGATTTGTTACGAAGCTTTCAAACAAGCTGTCACCGATGGGGAATTTAGAATTCCGTTTCAATGCTTAGAAAACGGGGAAAATGTATGATAAACCGTGCTGCCACACGCGATGGAACTTGTAACGAGCGTAGGTTATCACCATCAAACGAGTCGCATCACATATATATTTATGCAAACCCGGCTTGTGTTCAAAGTGATATTTCCCGTTGAAAGCTGATCTGAATGCAAAAATTACCAACAAGCCAATCCGTACCGTTATCTCCGTTCTTCATGCGAACGTGTGCGACTTTCTCACGTACAGCGTGAGAGTGCCGTACAGTACGCCAAAAAAAAAAGAATATTTTATTCCTCCCGGTGATAAAGCTTATCTCGGGACAGTCGGCAGTCGCCACGTCAGCGTCGGCTGCTACCGGCACACAAACCCGCTACCAATATTCTAATCAGATTTCTCCACTATCTGTCTGCCCTGGCGGGCGAACTTACGCTTCCTAGCCACTCACCAACAAGACACCAACCGAGGAATGTCTAGCAGCTACGGCCACGCACGGCAAAAGGATAAACCCAAAAGATCGATCTTATCCAATGGAGGCGCCCGGTCACTCGTAAAAAAAAACCTTCGTTTCGCGACACTAAGCACAAGCCTCGGGGATTCGAACATTCTGCTGACTTGTGGGAAATACCAACCGGCGATCGTCTGTTTTTTCCTTCTTCATCCCGCGCAAAACGGATAAAAGGGCTTCACTCTTGCCCCAAGGGCTGCTAGGGGTGTTGGCACGGACACGAAGTCTAACTGTGGCCGAGGAAGCTAACACCTTCGAGCGGTGCTAAGTGGATTGTGGGAGGTAATATTTTATTTTCACCCTTCTGCACTACTCACATTCGTCGCAAAATTGAAGCTCTTTTTTTTGCTTTTTACATGTGATCGCTTCAACTGGGAATACTTTAAGAGAGCGGTCGAGAGCGTGACTTTAATGTTTGAACTGAACTGTTTGAATGAATATGATAACCTCGAATTCTTTTTTTACGATTAATATTAGCGTGCAAGCGTGTTGGATAATAATAAATCCAATCGATCAGGAAAATTCCAGGAATTTCCGGGACCAAAGTGGACTCTTTCGTCGAACGGTTGAATAACACCACTTCAACAGCGTGCACCTGCACCGTGTGTCGTCCTGTTCTAGGATACGCAACATCACCAGACGAAAATGACGAAACGGATGTGGCAGACTCAAAGGGGAACAGTAGCGTTCCGATATAACTTTCGCCTGGTAAGCATATGTCCAAAGGACCTCCGACATAAGAGCCCGTGGTGCTAAAAATAGAACCAGCTGGACCCAAACCCCCATCACCGACGTTGACCAGTTAAGGGATCCATTTACTTGGCACACAATACCACATCTCTCTCCCTTTCCAAATAAATCTCATCCCCTGCCGACTGACCCACCCGGTGGGACACGAAAGCGACCGTCTAAAAATAGCTTCATCCACCATCCGTTTCCAGCTGCTGCTGCTGCTGCTGCTACGAAACATTCTAACGTTGCATTCCGACTTTGAGAACAGAACTCGAGGCAGGGACTGAGCGACCAGGCGGGGAATGGATGGATCACGAGGTGAATTATCAAATTTCCACTCCATTTCCCGCGTGGTGCACATCGCGTTACAGTGCGACCGGCTTGGCTCGTAATCGTCTCGCCACATTCAAACAGCTGCCTACCTGTATGTTGAGCTCCAGGTTTTTCCACTGACAGAAGCGGGTATACTTATCGCTTTCGAGGAACTTTCGAAACGGTTCGCCCCGCAGATGGTGAAATATTTCCTCGATGTACGGCTCGAACAGGTTCACTGGCACCTCATTTTTCATCAGATACTTCTGGACGTGTGCGACCGCTTCCTTGGAATATTCCTGGCAAGAGGAGAACGTGATTACCATTAACATCGTGAGGCAAAGGACGAACAGGAATAACTATTATCGTTCAGATAATTGGATCTATTGATGGTGGATTTGCTGTGATCCTCTCAACTTACGTGTGTGTGCGACAGCATTTCCTTCATGATGTAATTGTCGTAGATATCTCGCGCTTGTTTCCGCCTCTCGTCATGGCACTCTGTCTTTTCGTAGGCTTTGATCTGAAATTAAACATCAAAAGAAGGTCGATTTTAATTAAATGATTTAAATACTGCGAACATTGTATGCATAAACTGAAAGCAAACAGCACGAATAAGCTCCATTCTTTTTGGGCAACTTGGAATTTTACATCCTCAAACATTCCTTCGAATCACCACATTAGAGCCAGTGAGTGTGTGATCGGTTTCTTTGGTTGAAGCTAGTGTAAATATCTCAGCTCTTCGGAACTTTCTTTCGGTCTTTCACAGCAAACTGCTCAACCTTTTTTTTGTCGGCATCGACACTCAACAAGAGTTCATGTCGGTCGGACTGTTTAGTTTAGCATGTTTGTAAATACATGAGTGCCTTTTTAGCGATTTCCATTCATTTACTCGAACAACCTTCTCAATAACAGCTTGGGGCTTTGTTGAGAAATTCAAAATAAGCTAGATTTACCTGTAACACCAACCTACAGTGACTGTCAAATATATAACACTACTTGTAATTTCCCCTATTCGTTTTTTTCCCAAAATGTTCGTGAATGTATGCAAGAAAATTTAGTTTATGATAAAAATCACCATAAATTCGTAAAATATTTATAATATATGAAATAATGGATATTCAATTGTTCAAATTTAAATACTATAATTTAGAGAAATATAAATCAAATTATATATCGCTTATATAGCGATAAGCGAACATATATGAACATAAACATATGAACAGAATTATAAATGACATATGAGTTCATATGAACAGAATTATAAATGAGCGAAAAAGTTCGGCCCTAGTTGCAGTTTGAGTATGTTATTTATGTTATTCTGAAAGTGCTCAAAACAAATCATGTTTCAATAAATTTGACAAACAATTTAGCTCACTATTTACTTAATTTTTTCAATGGTATTGGTTGTTCCTAATAACTATTCTTGTCTTTTAATTAATTTATTAGATTTCACAACGAAATATGGACCCACAAGTTTCTTGAACTCTTCTACATCACCACCTTTTTAGGACCACATTTTAGAGTGATCTGACAAAAAATAAATAACCAAAGAAGGTTTTATGTTTGTCGAAAGGACTGTAGGACTTCTAAGTTAAACAAACAAACCATTTTCACCTTAAATGTGTAATCAAACTCATACATCGCAATTTAGCAAGCTCATGTACGTCGTGCAGAAACTTTTAATTTTATTTTCCAAATTTGTTTCTAGTGATGTTTTTATTTTTTTGTAGCATACATCACCGTATTATGTTTATTTTCCGCAGAAGCTGACCACAACTTTGTATCAACACCGTAAAACCGCTTGGATTGAAACTGTAATGGGTTCAGCAACAGCAAGCAAGCGGAGAGATTAGTGAAACTACCACGAGAAAGCAAAACCAGCTCATTACGTTTTATTTACCGGCGAGTGGTTGCAACCCTTGGAGAACAAAGGATCAACTCAAATAACCAATTTCATGAGGAACATTTTGCACGTGAGGTAACAATTGTGAATGTTTAAAGAAGAAAAGTAAAATACAACAAAACAAAATCAATTTCTTCTCTTTAAACAGCCTACGTTAAAGGTTATCCGAAATGTAAATAATATAAATGATCATTTTAAGAGAAGCTGTGGTATTTTTTTTAACTTAACCCAAGTGAAAGAAACCAACGTTACTCTATCTTGCCATCTAATTTCATTCCACTACCTACCGAGAGTTGACTGTTTACAACTTTACTTTACTCCCCCCCCGGGGGGGCAGCGTGATGGTGTGTTCGTGACAGGATGTGTGTGTGGAACAATTTGCCTACAAACAGCGTGCTCTGCTTTCACCGGGTGCAACATCCATTTTTAGAGGCCAACAAAACCAACCCGGGGCTGCTGCTGGTTTGCTGCTTTATCTTGTGCGCTGGATACAACGCACATACACACGCGCGCGCACATTTGCCCCACCCCGAAGGGTGCGATAAGAAAGAATGGTTTTTAACTTCTTTTAATTGTGTTTACCAATTCCCTTTAGCCCCCGTGCGCAGTGAAAGGTGAAAGAGACGAAAACCATCACGGTGGGAATAAAAACATCACACCGAAAGGACAAAACAAAAGGACTAAATAAAAATACCTAATTTTTTCACTGAAGTTTCTTGCTTTACGCGTGTGTACAGAACGAAACGCGCGACAGCTTTCCATTGAAGCGCATCATGAACGCGTTGATTGTTAATTCTTTCAAGCACACTCCCCTAATCCAATTGTGCCACAGCAGCCTTGTGTGTGCGCATGTACACACCACACGCACACACAAAAACCCTAAAAGTGGCCATTTTCTAGCTCGTTAGCTGGCACACATTTATCGTTTGCGCGTGTAAAATTTCATTCATTACGCGCCGGAAAAAGCGTGTGTATGTGAGAATAAAAATCATGCCCCCAATTGCCACTGTTGTCTCGATCTGCGAACGTTCAATTAACCCTGTGGGGCAGTGGGGGGGCGGCGGTTTGAAACTGTACCACCACGGGATGTTTGAATGAGATTTGTTTGTTTGTTTATTTGCTTGAGCCGGGCAAATACGGTCAGAAATCAAGCCAGTCGTAGCACACGCTTAGCACTGCGAAACTGGAATGCCGAGCGCGATTTGTGCGCTGCGGGACTGGCGGATTGGTTCGCCACTGTTTGCCAAAGGTGCAATTCCGCGTTGTCTTGTCTTGTGAAGGGCATTTGTTTGTGTGGATAAGTACGAGCAAGCGCTTGGACGGTTAAGCCTGGACGCAGTTCAAATATACAATTTAATTGCAACAATTAAAACTCGATGCCTTGTTGAGTCGCACCATCTAAACTTTGCCAGTTTTGTAGCATGGTTTTACAATAAATCATTAAAATTAACCCATCCGAAAACCCACAAGCTGTAAAGATTACGCCTACTAAACGTTCCGATTGAACAGACCAGGCCAGGCCAGTGTATAATCTTCGCAACAACTTCCTGCAATCAGTCGAACGCTAATAAAACCTGACTGTAAATCATTATTTCACTACCAATCCCGATTGCAAAGGTCCTTCCAAACCTGGTTCAATTTCCAAACCGAAATTACGACCAGCGCTAGGTCTCAGGCAGCCAGAAAGGGGTTTCGAAATTATGGCCCCCGGGAGTGGGCACCCGTGCACGATGATCAAATGAAACCATCGGTACCATATCTCGGAAATAACCATCCGGAAAACTAATCAAAAACCCACCCGAAACAGCGCGAGCAACTGCCAGCTCCCGTTCGGTACAGTACTACCGAACGTCATTTCAATTCAAATCTATTCAACGGCCAGCACCTTCCATTCGGCCAGCTACACAACATTATTATTGCCCGTTTCAATGCCTTCCGACCTAATCGTCATTGCCAGCGCAAGGAAATGGTTTAACAACGTCTATCCGATTTTAGTACGGTTCGCGTTTCGATTCGGAGACCCTTTTTCCCGTTTACTCCAGTGGAAGGATTTTTTCTGTTTGCTGCCGTGCTTGGTGGCCTAACCTGTGCTAAAATCCTGTGGGTAATGAAAACGAGTTTTCCTTTGTCCTTTCTAACAGGAGGAACGGTGTGAATGAGTGGCATCGGTTCGGTTGGGTTGGGGGTAAATAGTGAGCCGAGTTGGTTACAAAAAGAAAGAAAAGAGTTCGATTCTCTTGCGACCGTACTGGAATTAATGGAGTTCGTGGAGTTCCTATGTGGAATTTGCTTATCACTATTGGTATTGAATGTGCCTAGCGATGTGCTTAATGACACTTTCGAAATGAGCTAGTCATATGAATCTCTAGAGGATCTTCTCGGAAGATTCACGAACCTTCAGAATTCTCTGTAATCTATACATTTCTTAACATTCTTGAACTCGATCTAGAAGTATCTAGTAGTATCCAAATACTATTGAATCTCCAGAAGAAATTACCATTTTTTCTTTTTCAAGGATTTGCCCAAAATAGTTCAAGGATTCCAAGGATGTAACTAATACAGTTTTCAGAGTAGCAATGCGTCGGTTATTTAAACTGTCTGCAGCAGTTTATTGAGACAATTTATAAAAAAACATAAAATTTTGAATAGTTTTGCTACAATTCCATGAAGATTCTTCTAAAATTCTTCAGATATTCATTAATATACCTAATAGAAATTCATTAGAGTCATTAGTTTTGATTAAAATTGATGAAACACAAGATGTAAGCATTTATAATTTAGAATTCCGCTTCCATATTTTCCGTTTCGCATGATTTCATCGTTGAGTTATTGTTTTAAGTAGTCGCGACCATCAGTGGAAGTTTTGGAGAATAGTTTAACCTGATAAAGCAAAAGTCAATGTGAATGCAAATGAAAACCATTTCTTATGCTTTAACTTTTAATGTACACTATAGCAATCGAATACTGATCGTATCATTGTAGATAGGAATTGGATCGTGATACTACGAGTTGGTCGTAGTCCGTACTCTCCATCCTCTCCGTAGCTTCACAGCATCACATTCTTTTTATGACAAATTTAATAAACAACCGGTCAAAATCTCACACACTGGCGAAACGTTTTCTGTAGCATTAGATCCCAAAGGGGCAGGATGTGTTTTGCAGCGATGTCCTTTTTAGAGAAAACTGCCCACCGGTATTGGGTATTGCAGCATCGTGTGTTCGATCGAGAACATCTAATCCAATAGCACTTTTTGGTGGAATGGAAGTCGGTGGAACACAGCAGCACGTCGACGAAATGTGAACACAATCCATACCACCCCAAAAGACATGAAAGCGCCAGCCCATCTCTCGACATTAAGGGATAAAAATGTGGCCGGCTAACCATTGTGTGCTTAATGTTTGTATTTCTGCTCTCGCATCGTTTTCCGAAGGTTTGCCGTAATATGTTCCTCGTCCTTTCATGCGAGATGGAAGGGGATTATAAAACGAACAAAAAAAATGGATCATACAATGCAGTGAAATGTGTATTCGTTTTAGTTTAGTTGTTTTTTTCTTTCTTCAATCGGAAACCCTTTTTTTTTTGGTTCGGAACGGAAGCATTCGGCGGTACCTTGCAGTAGGGCACAGCACACGTGTAACAGCAGCATTAGGCACCCGATTTTATTTGATTTTCGAGACAAACTTGCAAATTGCGCGTAATAAAACATGCAACAAAGACCGGCACAAGTGGGATGAACTTTTCCCCGGGTGGAAAATCTGTTGAGCGATGTTGGCTTATCCCTTTTTTGGTGTGGATTTTTTTGGTTAATCCTTTCGCCAATCTATCAAGCGAATACCATACATCTTATCAATACGACCACGCGAAAGAAGCTTCACATTTCGCTTCATTTTGTGTTCCCATTCTTTTTCACCAAAAAGGCACCACTTCTGACGTGCGATTCAGCGTTTCATCGAATGGAGAAACTTGTCCGAAAGCTGTCCGTTGTTTATGGAGATTTTATTTCACTGCTGATCGTAGTTTGATTTATCCGGGCCACTCTACCCACGACCGAGCCGTCGCATTTTGGGTTGAAGGCAGCCAACAGCAACAAAAAAAACACCGGGCACCAGATGAATGGGATAGCTCCAGTGAAGTTTTGTAGGTTTAGCTGGTCGTACAAAGAAAAAATCAGTGTGTGAAAGGAAAGGAAAAAAAACCAGCGAGGCAGCGAAAACCTGTTCAATAGCATTCACTTTGAAGCGGCGTACTTGGGCAGAGTTTTTCCACGGAACGGTTGAACGAATTTTTGGATAACTTTTTCTTGTCCCAACGCTTTTGATGTGAACAGCGTAGGTGAGGATCAGTATCATGTTGGCAAACAATCACTTTTGAAGCTTTAATGCACGTTGTTGATATTTTTGATTTTGGGAAAAAAATGAAAAATCAAGCCTTTGATAACATCTAGTAACAAGCTAGTATTGAAGCTTTTATAAAATTTAAATATGAAGTCTTTAGTATCATACATATAAGCTTTTTCTAACCTGCATCTTTTTGCAACATTCTGCAACAGAATCGATTATTATTTTCCCTTTAAACTATTTCTGCAAACTTCGCAATGAATGAGGGGAAAGTGATAGTCCGCTTTCCGTATGCTTTATATTCCTGCACATCCGGCTCATGCGATGGAGGAAACTTCCACCATACTTTAATCCCTTTTGAAAGCTTACTTTAGCTTGCGCTACTCCGTTTGTCAGTTTGGAACAAAAGGACCGATCATTTCCCTCCATCCGTTGGAATCTTTGCGCGCAATGGTAGCACCTGAATCTAGCGGAGAGAACGTTTTTGTACATCTCCACAATGGTGGAAACGTTTCCAGCCAACAGTAATCGACAAAAATTGTGCGATGTTGATATGAGAAGAATGTATGTATGTTACGAAACAAAATGTTAATTAAAAAACACATATTTTTCACATACCTCTTCCTTACTAGCTTTAAATGCTTTAAGAAGGATAATGTCCCGATTCAAGCTTTATCTGTTAGCAACTTTACCCCTGTAAGTGGCGACAATAACTCGTAACGTACTGTACCGCTTGATCTGTTTTCGGTGTACCAAGGCACGAATGAATTTCCCCATCTGCACGGAATTTCTATCACCGGATTCACCGGAGTTATAGTGCTATTTTTAGAACATCGTTCTCGTTCCTTCCATCCGTGCCCGGACCCATAACCTCCCTCCCCGCGACTCTTCGATGGTACTAAATTTGCAATCTTTCAGCACCAGAGCATCTCACCCAGCCGGAGGATCGCCTACCAACACACCAGGGCCAGGTCGTTGAAATCCATCTCAACGCGCCAACTGTTGGCAATGTTTTATCATCCAGCCAGCCACAAACAAACGGTTCGCCGATTTATCTACCCGACGACGACGGGAACGCGGCCAAACCGCGGGGGGCACACACACAGAGACACACACACACGTGTACGCGGTAATGTCTGTTAGTGAGGATTTGTTTGTCGATATGCGAACCAGTGCCGCGAGACATGAATGAGGAATTTATGTTTTCTTTTGCAAACGTTTCCGAGCGAAAATTAATTTTCCCCCAGCACGCAGGGAAAGTTGAAAGTTTGTAGTATTTGTTTGTTTGTTTGTTTGTTTGTTTGTCGTTTGGGGCGGGTATTTGTGCGGGAGTGTTAGAATGAAAATCTGATGCAAATGAATTCTAGCATTGCAGCAATATTTGAAAATAACAAACTCCCTTTTATCTTCCCCCTGTCGGTATGTTTCATTATCATGTGTTTTTTTTTATCAAAATAAGAGCAAGATGAACATGATTGGTTCATTATTTGTAGCTTAATATTGTGCTTTCCAAGAAGTTTTGCACCTTACCTTTCCGAACCAACTTTCGGATACGAAATGGTAAATAAAATAAACAAGTCAAATAAAAAAAACCCACTCACGCAAACCTATTTCACGTAGAAAAGAAAAAAAAATGTATGAACCAACAAACCCCCATTCCATGCGTCATGCCCCCTCATGGGGGGGAAAAACTTCGTCCGTGCGTTCGTCATTTTATGATGAAGTAGATTTTCATATTCTATTTCCGCGGAATCGCGAACCTCGCGGTCCCTCTGGGGTTGTTTCATCATGCCAATATGCACACACCGGTCACCTTGCACCGTCACCCGCCACAACAAACCGTACGCGGGATAGATTGAGAGCACATTTTATCGCATGAATTGTGCCTAATTTTGCGCTCCATCGAACGATGTCGCTGATGAAGCGATTTTCTATGCTGGTGCACTCGAATGCCGCCGAAATCCGGCTAGTGCGAAGAGGGACGAATGAAATTAAAATTCTGTTGTGTTCTGTTGGTAAATAAATATGCGTTTGCGAAGTATCAACAATTGTTGTCCCTTGTTTAAAGACTGCTCTTTAAGGCTGCTCCGAAATGTGAAAGAACTCCTGCAAAGAACTCCCGTTGAACGATTGTAACATATCTTATCTTGCCTGGCCTTGCCGGTAAAACGTTTCATTACACTAAAAGTGTAACCTTTCGTGGAATAGCTTCAATTCCACGGCTGACCATGGTAAGGAAGCACACTATCAATGCCACGGATACGGATATAATCTGTCAGAACGTCATCAACTAGCACGCAGCTACTAATTAGGGACAAAGCTTTCTTCAAAGTGCGTGCACACAGAGGGATATACATGGCATAGGATAGAAATATACACTAGTGGAAATAAATATAGAGACAAGTTTCCATTTATAGTTTTTTTAGAAACAAGACCATTCAAATGATTATTTTAAAGGTCATTCTATTTTGTACACATGTTCACCATGCCGAAAAAACCTTCATTGTAAGCTTAGAATTAGAAGTCATATTAGCAAACCCCTTTCTTCAACTATTTTACTCTGAAAAGACATGATGTAAATAACATTTTCTAACTGATTGTATTACCAAAATTGCAATACAATTTAGATTTCTTAATAAATCGCATCAAAAATATAAATTTTGTGAAGAAATCAACACTTTAAGTTGTCGTCATAAAAACCGCATTTGTTCAATACTTATTCCAACTTGCTTTGTATATCTGTTGTATATTGTATAGCTGTTAGAAAAAAAACAACTGTAATCATTACAACTGTTACTTTAACATGATTACACAGAAACAACTTGGCTCGAGTTATTCGATTGAATGATTAGGTTTATGCCGCTCACCGATAACTGCCATTATACTTATATCACTCACTGTACATACCCGTTCGATCTTAATACCAGGAAAAGGTAAAATGAATGTAGAACGCTGAACGAGCAAGAGCAAATGTGCCACCACGAGCTCGAAATGCGATAATCCGAGTACTGTGGCACGGCGACGTGAAGGACTAAATGAGTCTACCACACTAATGGAGTCTCGACACAGACACGTCAACCACCCGAAGGCTTGGGGCGGTGCTGTTTCTCAGATTAAACTGCCTGTGTGGCGAACGAAATGGCGGGAACGAACCAATCGAAGGATGTTGAAATATTTACAATCACGAAATTCAACAACTTCTAAGCACGAACCGAATTCTCAGCATTGGCCCATGAAGTGACGCATTAATAACGCATGATGAGGTTACTCCCTACATATATTACTAATCGAAGCGCAACTTTAGCAGGAATCAGGAGGAGGATCGAGGATTCAACAAGGGAAAGGACAAGAGAACGGCAACGGAAGGGGAAATGACGATGAAAAGTAAAGTTTTCCTTCATGTAACGCGTTAATCGGTTCGGTCGGCGTTGACGAAGAAACGTTCGGCGTATATCCATCGCGTTAACTGTGGGAATTTGGATTTTCCAAGAAGGTGAAAGTTTGGGAAATAATCTGTACGGGGACGATGAAAAGAAAACTATTTCGGACCAAGGGAGAAAAGATTTAATTTATGAAGTACTTTCCAATAGTAAAACCACTAATTTGACGATCTTCCGTACTAAGATTCTTCCGAGCTCTGCTCACAATCACATCAATATGTTTCGAGAAGGTGAGACCTTTATCAAACCAAACGTCAAAAGCTTTAATAGAAGAGATACGATTAAAAAACATCTTGTTGATAGAGTAGATATAAAGAGCATTTAAAATGATTCAATCTTCGTTTCATTAGAGCTTTTGAAAGTGAAAATTGTTATGTAGGGAATGAATCACCCTGTGCTTGGTGACAGTTGTGGCGATAGCTGGCAACACGGTTGTCAGTACGTAGCTAGCGAGGATAGCTGAGGACAGTCTGTTTCGGGAACTGCGCGATGTTGGTTGCAATTATAATAAAGGATCATGCATTTTTTAATATCCGTTCCTAAAGTTATGTAAATAAAATTTTATGTTAATTTTTATACGCTTAAACATTCCATTTTATTGACCACAACCAAATGATATAGTTACTAGCATAACTCATGCTCAGGGAATTAATATTTCTTATGACATAATTGTATTCCATCATTTTTTACTCCCAACACTAACCTACATGCATCTCAATCGTGTGAAAAAAGCACTTAACAAGTAAAATATGCCGAGTGAAGGATAGATGTGCTCAAATAAATCACTTCCGCATGCAGCTGGGAAGTGGAACACAATGCTTATGCATTATCATCATCATTATCGTCATGATTATTACAATCATTGCGCGCGCACCTTCAGCGTACCATTTTTCACCATAAAGAATGGCATCTTTCGTCGTTGCGGCCAAAGGAAGGAAAAAAAAACCATCCTCCGATCAAACGATCCTTCTCACCGGGAATCGGTCCATTGGAAGTTTACCGGGGGGCGCGAATAATAAAATCGCTCCTGCAAAAGGGTCACACAGCAATGATGAAGACTGATGATAGGAAACCTTCTGCGAGATGATGCTCACGCTACGGTAGAAACCCCTTTTTCCACCGTTCGTACCGTTGCTGTGCGCATCGCAAAAGATTAATAGTTGCACCGGTGCTGTTGGATACGAGCAGCTCAATTACCTCATCAACGCTTATCGTTGATCGATGGGTCGATGCAGCTCATGGTGTCTGTTGGCTTCTTAACTGCCATGCAGGATCCAATACATCGCTAAACTATTGTTCTACGTATCGGCATGAAGCATCAGCAGGAATCTCAATATGCTGCTGAAACAGCATAATAGCATCGTATAGTTTCCGTACGCATGGGAAGATAAGCTACGGAACGGGTAACTATTGTTGGGTCAACAAAAGCAGCTTTATCTGCAAGATGGCTCGAGACACGCCCGGTTTAGGTGCATGCAATGTTCAGAACGCGATAAATAACAAGTCGCAATCGGTAAAGTGCATCATGATGCTATTAACACCTTTTGGATTAAAATATAATACATATAACAGCTTAATAATGATACCATTTTAATCTGCTCGTATGAATGTCAAAAGTATGATATAAAAAATTTCGAATTAAAAATGTTGCCAGTGTACCAAAGAATGATTCAACGACTACTCGTTAGTTATTTAAACTTTACATTTTAATATTAAAATTCACGCAAAAAAAACCCTATACTATAAATTCCAAGCTAATACGCACATCCTTGAAAAGTGGCTGCTAAACGCTTGCATTCTACCACACTTCATTGTTGCTTTACTCTGCTACACCCAACAATCCACCCCCTTGGAAAGCTTTTCAATTTCCATCCATCCAACGATGGAGGCGCCTGGTGCTCCATCAACCAAAGTCACCTCTGTGGAAGAAAAGCTTTTATGCAAAAAAAGAAGAAAAAAAAGCAAACAAAAATAACGATTTTCCTCTGACGGAGACGACTCGCGTAGGTTTATGGGAGCGGTCGCCTAAACCAACAATTTTCATTCATCCATACGTCTACCGAGGGGGCGGAGGGGACGGGGGATGAAATTAAAACCTGCATAACTGTGCTCCGTCATGAATCGGGCGCGACTCACCGTTCTCTGGGCTTTCGTTCGCTATTCTAAAGGCGACAGCCGGGAGCGTCATGAACCATTTATAAGACGAGTACCATGTAGGGTGTTTTATTCGTGTTTTTTTTTGTAAGAAATGGTTTCAGAACCAAACGGTGACCAGGAAGTGGGACAAGGCCAAACATGCTTCCTTCGTGCGCCTCGTTGATGGTAATGCGAAGTAATGCTGAAGGAAACTTATGTTTTTTTTCCAAATGAAATACATTTTAAAATAGCACAATATTATGCCAGATAGTTGATTGTTGCCAAATAGAATAAACAAAACGGCTGCTGCTGTTTAAGGAAAATAAATTTAAATCCGATCCGTGCGCCAGCGGCAGTAGTTAACTTTTCAACTTCGTATTGCTGCATTAACTTTGGCTAAAGAGCGAAGTGAAGCATCAAACAGCTTGTGTTGTGTTTCACGTTTTACGTGTTGCATATTACTGTTTTGAAACTGCTTGCTTTTCATGGTTTCTTCATAACCACAGCCAGTCAACAGCACTGTTCTGCCTCATTCGTACCAACCACAAGGTAGAAAGTGAAAATCCTGTCTTACCGGTGTAGCTCAGATCCGAAAGAACGATTCCATCGGTAGAATGGCGATCCTATTTTACATCCCACCGAGATCCAGCCCAACCGTGGGGGGGGGGGGGGGGGGGGGGGTGCCGCTGTTGATATTGCTTTCCGTACAGCTGGCTCAGTAAACATCCATGCATTCATCATTGCCGAGCGCTATCATTGCCTATTCGCGGCCGAAAAAAAAAGCAATCACATTCCTACACAAAAACATACTTTCGCGTTCGCTTCCTTCGTTAGCTCATCAAACAGTTTGTTTGGTTTTCGTTGTGCTAAGTTGCCTTCTTTTCATCATCCTTTCTGAACCAGCCTAGCACCACATTGTGGAGGAAAAAGTTGTCCTTTCACAGGAGCACAGTTGCAATAGTTTGTCCTGTTTTTTTTTCTCGGTGAGAAAAATCCGTACCAGAATAGCGACGAATGAAGCGTGTACTTGTTAAGAAGCTTAATAAAGTTAAAATATTCTTACTATCACTAACCCATAGTGTATTTTTCAATATCTCTATAAAAAAAAACAAAGGCTCTTCAATTAAACATCAATCGAAGAAATTCCTCATTTTTCCTAGGAAATTGAATATTAATCTTCTCGTAAAAACTAAAACATCATTAATTCATTAGTAATTGTAGTTCATTCTGAGTTCATTCACTATAATCTATAATAAACCGAAGCTAGTTCATTTTGAATTCATTTACTATAATCTATAATAAACCGAACAGTTTATACCGTGTGATTACCGTCTTGATGTAAAATATCTTTCTGAATAAAGCCATAAAAGGTTTCTCTCCAACAATTCAAAATTAATTCATTGAAATGCTAACATCAAATAATATTAACTATTGAATGAACTAATACTAATACTACCTTTACCTAATAAAAATGAAAGAGCATAGAATAGAAGAATAGTCTAGTCTAAAGTAAAATAAAACACAATAAGAAAATTATATAACTGCAAACCAAACGTTACAAAAGTAAAACCGACTGTAGAACATTCGTCTTTGATTCTTTGCCTCCAACCACACACACACAACGATACGCTGTGTGCGCATCGATCTGTGCAGTGCGGTCACAATAAAGCACAGCAGTTGACTCCCACCGAATGGCATCGCTGCGGGTTGCAAGGATGTGCACTTAAAATGTAACAAGATTGTCATGTTGCAACATCTCGATTGTTACGAGCGGCACCGCCCCATTCCCACCGTCACAAACTTACACAACGCCAACACATGCCGCGTGCAAGAAGTCCTAGTAGTACGCGTGCCCGCACACGTGGATGTGTGTGGGTGTGGGTGTGTGTGTGGCTGCGGAGAGGAGAGAGAAGATTACGCTTATCTATTGGTGCAAACCACAGAACCAACGCCCGTACCAGCTGTACGCTCCCTGGAGCTTTTTCCGGAAAGACAAACGCGTTCTGTAAGGTTCGAGGAGGAGGAGGAGGAGGGCCCACAATGCGGCGGCGTAGTGTGTGGGAGGAGGAACGGTGTGCATATCACACCAATGCTGCTACTTTCTGGTAGGTGACTTATCCGTTTTGCAAAGATATCCAGCGGAAGGACAAAACGCTCCGGTGCACGGATGCCGGGCGTGTTCCTCCAGCGGAAGCGGAAAACACTTGCACCGCGCGCCCGGGATGTGTGCCGGATGCAGGCAAACCATGATTTAGACACGGCAAAGCTGACAGAATGGCACAATGGCAAAACGTTGTTATCATTCACCTTCACCATCTAGCATCTTGTTTGTCCTTCGGCCCTGTTTTCCCGCAATGGGGTGAAGTTGTGGGACGGTGAGAGAAAGGTGGAAATAAAAACCATCCCGCAATGCTCGGCAACACACACACACTGGGACACTGCTGCGTGAAGGGGGTTTTGGCCCTTTGTTGGTGATGTTCTAAGCCCTACCCGAGATGAAATCTACATCCATCGATAGCAGCAAACGGAATGGGAAACGCAATGGGTTTGTGTGACAGAGGTTTTGGCGAGGTTATCCCGAAGTCCATAAAGCATCCTCCGGCAGCCCGGACCCTACTTGCTGCGTAAATGCTGACACCACCGTGCGTGGGAAGGACTGCACAGGACACGGCTGAAAAGACACTCCCAAAGTGGGAGTCTCGCTTTTTCGTCGTCGCTCAAGCTATCTGTAGTATGCCTACGGTGGCCGGTTTGGAATGCCCAGGAGACGGTCTTTTCCTGTGGGCGTGCGTCCGTTTCGGCGCTGTTTCCAGTTGTTGGCGGCATGCAAGCTGAAATGCGCTGTACATCACCAATGGGAGGTAGATATTCAATTTCTTTATGCAGATGGTACCATTAATTTTTACGACACGACGGCCTGTGTGAGCATTGGGCAGCGTTGGGAGATTGAAAATACATTAAGGGGCCACTGTGGGCCGCGCCGCGGTACATCGTGTTTGAGCTTCAGGAAATAAAAAGTGCAACCCCTCTTGACAGCTCAAAACATGGAAAATATATAATTGTTATGAAAATATACTTAAATAAATATCTAAAATATTTTACTCATATACATATCTTTAGCAATCTTTGCTCTTTTTCGCGCCAATGCCTGGCACACCCTTGATTACGTCTAACAAGCACAGCAATTGTGCACCTCGCTCAAATAATTAAGTTGAATTACATATTTGCACGCCTGGAGGGAAGGAAAGCAAAGGAAAAAAAAAGCACACCCACACACACACACACACACAATAAGACAAACTGACGTTTGACAAACTTGTGTCACGCTGGGTTTACGTGCCCCGGAGGCATTTCAGCAGGGAAAAACCCACACCCACCCCAGGGAAGCATATTAGCACACGGTACCGCAAGACCCAGAACCGCTCGTTCACTTCGCTGCGGGAAGTGGAAAAGTTCGGTGCCATTTTTTGAAGTCTCACTGCCTCGCACACAAGCACACACACACACACACACACACCGCAGTAAAAAGCTGGAGGCGGATTGTGAAGTTTTGCAAACCAGCTACTCATTGCTGGTGTGTGAAACTTTTCATTTGTGCGCCCATCACCGCATGTTTGCGCTCCGTGGCGCTTACGTGGCTGCTGCGTTTAGAATGTGTCCGCTCGAGAGTTGAGGCGCGTGATGGTAAAACTCCAAACATTACTCAAGTTTTACGGGGGAAAGGTTTCCCTTTTTGGTGTGGAATTGGTGGCTAATAGGACGTGAAGTAGCTTAGGTTCATTACGGTTGACACAATTTTATGATTTCCTTGGGTTGCTGCTCCTAAATTACGGGTTTGGGATTTGGGAGAAATCTCACAACTCTTGGGATCTTTCTCTTGGAACTTTAAAACTAGCTTGTAGATCGTTTATACTAATAGTACAAGCCGTATCTGTTTATCCTTGCAACTCGAATATAACACCGAAAATGGCACCTTTTCTTCGGCTCCGAGTGTTAATCCGCTTTCTTGAATTCACATGTCGCGAGATCCGACTTTATCCTTATCCTTATGTATGATACTTATCTTCGTTGATATTTTCCCTTGTTCTGTTTTGGCTTATGGATACTTCACCTTGCTTTCTTCCATTTAACGTGGATCATTTTCTGAGGACCTTTTTAGGTATTCTCATATGAAAAAGGGGTTATAAGTTTGTTATAAGTGCAAGAATTTATATTATATGAATTGTTCTTCGAATTTAAGTATTTAAGAATTTAATTTTAACACGTTGACTGCCGTGTCACCCAAAAAGTGGGTGACGGCGATACTTCTCACCAAGCTGCGTCACCCGCTTTTTGGGTGACAACAAATCGGCTCGACGTGCCGTATACGGAGAGTACGAATACATTGCTTACAACTAACGGTAAATTAATCTATTGTACAATTCACATTCTTTTGAAGACATTTCCTTCTCCAAACAGTGAAAGTACACCTTATCCAGGGTGTTCTCGGTCGACCTAGGACCTTTTATTTATTATAAGATGGTGATGCATTCTTCACTCATCTGTGGCTGAGTTTTTACGTTATTACGATCATTTGACCGGATCTTGTTACTGTTGTTTCGATCACAAGCACGAAACCTGACAAATAAAAAAATAATTGAGGATAATAAGACCGATACAATAATAAGAATATATGTTTGTTTTCCTCTCCTGTTCGGTCTGATGACCCTGAGGTATATAGGTTTGAGTTACCTTCAACAACTCAAATACCCTAAATTATCCTTATCCTCAATATCCCCCTCCCTACTATCCCTAACCTCATTTTTTTTTTATCCTAAGAGATGAAAGTGGCCAATCGGCCCAAAATCTCTTTAAAAATATAAACAACAACATATGTTTGTTTGTGTATGTTTGAACTGCTTGTATTTAAGAATAAAGCTCTTATCGTATCATATCGGGAGAAATGATCACAGGTGATGAGCAGGCGAAGTGCTTCGCACAAAGACATATGCGGAAGTTCGCGCTCGCGCTATAGCGATTTCCGTGGCCTGACGAAGAATTTCGCTCAAAAAGGCTTGCAAGTCAACGTGTTAAGAATAAAAATTGCAGTTAAGCAGTTTAGTTCTGATAATGAATTCATCGACAACTCAGATTAAGAATTGAAGAATCAGACCTTCAGTCCCATGGGTTTTCGCAGAACGTTAATTTAACACACTGGCGCACTCTGGTTCTGAGAAGAAAACACCTAAGCTGTTTGTCTTTATTGAATAATAGGTTGAAGGACCAAAAGGACAACCGATCAAAGATCCATTCCATTACGATCAGAAGTACCATCTCTGTTAATCAGAGCGAAAAATCAAAGTGTAATAAAGACTGCTTAAAGTAATCGTACGAGCAAGATTACATCGTCTCCCAACAAGTTTCAGCTTCAGCTTCGCTTTCGTAAAGAGATATTAATTTTCCCCCCATCAATCGAACCATGACAGGGCGAGAATAATGTCCTCGCACACGAGCAGCTAATCTGTCATCGCAACTTTTGTGATTTTCTTCACCAGTTGCTCCACCGTTCACATATCGAACGCAAACACTCCATCGCGGACCCGTCTCATCGTCAATTGTTACGCTTTCTTCGCACTTAGGGTGCTAATTGTTTTTCTACGATCAGCGTGGCTGTTTTCCTTCGGGGTTGCTCTGTTTTCTTGAAAACAAGCTCAACCAATCAGGAAGAAATCGATATACAGCATCATCAACTACTCATCGTCACAGGCACGTACTGTTAAGTGTGTAATGGCAGTGCTGCATCTGCACAGTTGCACAACAGGAGTGTATCCTTACCAGTTCTTTGCCAGCCATTCTCGACCAATGTTTGCAGCTGACGACGTTTATTTATTGCTCGACAAACAAGTGTCCAAGGTCTGTATTGATGGTTGTTTAATGAGTTTTAAGTGCTTTTAAAGAACTACCCACAGCGAAATCTTCCATTCCTTCGCATCAGCGCATTTGTAAAGATATTTGAGTGAATAATTTACTCAAAATGCACTAAACTATCTTCACGGTTCACCGTGGCAGGAAACGATCAACTTAAACAGTGCCATTCCAAAGTGTGGCACGCTAAAAGTGGCAATAAAGATAAAAACAAAACCCAACTTCGCCAAATTGTCCCACTGGAGCGCCACCTTCACGCTAACTGCTTTCAAACTAATCAGCCACCACCGTCGTTACCGAGCCGTTCCGAGGCCAAACTTTCGTACGAAAAAGTGTCGTAGCGCCGCCATTGCGGGGCGGGAAATTATGAAAGCTCCCCCTGAACCGTTCTAAGTACGCGGTTCGGATTAGTTGACGCTTTGGCACGATTAGATTAACTTTTAAGTCCCAACAGAAAACGGCTCGGTGGATAGTTACGTTTGGGGCTAGTTGGTAATATTCTCCGAAACCGAAACCGGTTCTTTGCCCGACCTGGGCCGTTTCCCGGGGCGCACCTGGCAGGCAAGGTTGGACCTTTTTTCGACGGTTTCACCACTAATAGAGTTGTAATTAAAACTTTCATTCGATTTCATTCTCGCGCCACCGGAAGCTGTTACTGCTGGCCAGGTAGGTAGGTGGCAAAAAGTTGGCCGGGAAGTTTGTGCTGTACTGATTGCTTTTTTGCTCATTTTTCTGAGCAAGTTTAATTTTTCGTTCGTAAGAAAGTTAGTTTCTGTCTTACAGTTAGTTTTATCTTTCGAGTATTTCGAGTCGCGTCTTGGGAGTTTTAATATTTTTTTTTATGCTTTTTTTTGCCCCGTTCGTAACTGGTTACAAACTAACGCGTGAGAAACGAAAGCTTTCAATAAAACATGAAGTTGTATAAATTGATCATAAAAAGGTGGAAAGAAGTGCATGTGCATTCCCATTCGAAGATAGAACCGATCCATTAAAAGTGGTCCACAGTACGTGAGGAACGTCTTCGTGCTTCACCATGGCTCTAGAGTGGACTTTTTAGCTCTTACCAATCCACGCCCTCGCTTCCCCGTCGCTCGGTGCTTTTGT
Organism: Anopheles moucheti; assembly: GCF_943734755.1. Taxonomy (NCBI): domain Eukaryota; kingdom Metazoa; phylum Arthropoda; class Insecta; order Diptera; family Culicidae; genus Anopheles; species Anopheles moucheti. Next base: position 94,056,020 of record NC_069140.1, on the reverse strand, counting down.
TTTTCCAGGTCACCAAAACGAAATCGTCATCTTGATCTACTTTTATGTATTTTTTTCCCTCCCAACTGACGACTGGTAGTAAACCAGCTTCCAAAACGAAACGAACGAGGACGAAAACTACCGATAAGTTGTAATAAATTACAAAATATATTCCGGGCCACCGGGTGTCACCCCACTGGGTAGGAAATATGGTTTCAACTTGGCGCAGTAAGCGACACAAAAACAACCGAGTTAAGCGCGGGGGATAATAAATTGTTAGACAGCACAGAGAAACAACCGACGCAGAAAAATAAAACGCACACACACACACAAACAACGGATGGCCGAGAACTGTTGCTAGGTTAGTTAGAAGGTGAACGATGCCCGTAAGCTAGAACGAGAATGCAGTTCTTTGGAATAGTTTTGCTTACCCGTTGGAAAGGGGAATGAACAATAGGAGAGCCACACTGAGAAGACCAACAAGAAACGCTCGACGATTTTTAGCGTCAGGGTAGACTCTAAACTAAGAAGTAAACACGAATGGGGGGTCAAAAGTATGTGAAACAGTGGGACAGCAAGGCGACAGAAAACTTTTATCGGAGCAAAACACAACTTCAAAGCGATAATTCAAACAAACGATGCATTAAAATGTGCCAAACAGAGGCAGCTAACGAAGAAGACCAAAAAAAGTGTTATAAGTAAAAAGAAAATCGTTTCTATCCCAATCTTAATTATGAAACTAACCCAACACAGTTAAGGGAAAAGAAGAAAATTCAATTAAGAACACTTTATCTACAACCTGACATGATACATAACACACAAACGGGTAAAAGGAGAAGACAATGTAGTAGTAAAAACCAACATAACGAGAACTATACGTTCTCGTACATCCTTTTTAAAACAAACCATAGCTTCCTTCGTTTCAACCATTAAACTAGCACAGCACACTATCGGTTGGGAAAGTAATCATCATAATGTAACACAAACCAACCTCCTGTAGCGCCGATACACCTGCACCCGGTGTGTACACTGACATGGAAACAAAAGCAGATTACGAGTACACGGTGGTGTCGGCTACAGCAACCGAGCGATAGCCTGATAGGAATGCAATCGAATGGTGGAGGTGAAATTTGTTACATGGTCACCTGTTCCCTTTTCGCCTCCTGCTGTAAACTTACGGTTGTGCTACGCCAATAAAATGGCCGACGAACATTAAACTCAGACAGCAGCTGGACTCGTGCGAAAGGAGCCTCCCAGAGACACCTGTTGGTTTTACTACTTCCTCATAAGGGAAAATGCCTTTATATGAGAGTGTTACAATAAAACTCTACATGTGAAAGTGAACAGATACTGTTGTGTAAGTTATTCGCTTAGACGAAATAGCGGAAATTCGATAGAAATTGGTTTACTTTTTTATAAAACTGTCTACGTAATGAAAAATTCACCGTTCATTATTTTTTGCTGGACAAAGTCAGTTCACAGAGGGCTTTTAATACCCGCTGGATGTTTCGTCCATCGCAATTCAACTCAATTCCCACCTGCACTTTCAATTTCTCGATTCCTCGTTTTGGTTGATATTTCTCAAGAATGTGTCTCGTTGTGTAAGCCCAAAGATGATACGAAGGGCCCAGGAGTTTATTTCCGGTTCAGCCATGTTCGAGACAGGGTTGCATTGGAGAGTTGCTCAAACCGCTCCGAATGGTTCTTTGTATGAGTTCTGAGTCAATGATGAGCACAACACAACATAAATCCTCCGGATGGACAACAATCAATGGTACAGCTCGAGTGCCAATTCCAGGAGTTTCATACCATCAGTATCCACAACACGGTTGGCCACAATCACGACCGGCATCCATCAATACACATCTTCCTTTGGGGGCTTCAAAGTTTACTGCAATCAACGGAAGAAAGTATCCGAGCCAGTCGACAGCGTACAACATTCATCCCAACCCGTCCGGCGGATATCCTTGGATCATCCCACCGGTGCGGCGACAGAAAGAATGCTGAAAGAATCGAGAGCGAAAAAAAAAGAACACTTCCGACAAGCACAAAACACTACCCCGCTCGCGCAAGACACAACAACGGCGCTAAGGATCCCGGGTGCCGGATGGAAGCGATGATTTCCACACCGCAACCCGTGGAACGCTTTGCCCACAGGGCACTGTGGTTGCGGGCGAAACCACCTTGCAAGCTGCTACCATTCCCAACTCAACAGGATCCGTTTCGTTTGAACCTGAGTGCTGGGACTGCATTCCTTTCCATCGGATGGAATCGTCCTGTTATGACAGTGTTGGAAGGTGATGTGGTGCACCCGGTCCCCGGAAGTGGTACCCTGGTTCACGAAAAACTCTATTTGGTGCGGGGATTTTTTTTTATTTCGGGTTATCTTTGAGTTTCATCCGGTATTGGCAATAGCCGTCGGTAGAAGCAAACATTACGACGGTGCTGGTTCGTATTGAGCGTAGGAAAGGATTCCAATTTTGGCAGATTGAATTTCCCGCATCCCAAACGCCAGCAACAGTATGCGTGTGCACGTTTATAGGGAGTTGGATATGTGTAGCGAGGTTACATTTATTTGTTTTCTTTGTTTTTTTTTCTCTTGCTTAAAGAACTGTAGAATCAGCTTTTTTCGGGCGTAGTATGAAGTACGCTTGAACGTAGCTACATCGTGGAAGACTCTGACTGTACTAGAAAACACAATACACTATGGGAGGATATTGGTTTGTTAAAGTAGAACATACTTTTAATCATGAAAACACAGTATTAAAGATATTGGATGAGAAAACTTCGGCAGTGATGTCTATCAACTGTACATGGGTCTCACTGATATGTAGTCCACTTATCTAACCAGGATTCAGAAGTTAGATAACGTCATGAGAACGATGACGATCAACTTCACTACCCGATGATCTGTTAGATCATCTATTAACACAGAAGTGAACTGCTATATCAACTGTACATGGGTCTCACTGATATATGGTCCATGTGCCTAACCAGGTTCCAGAAGTTAGACAACGTCATGAGAATGATGACGATCAACTTCAACGATCAACGATCAATGATCTGTTAGATCCTCTAGTAAGACAGAAGTGAACTGCTATATCAGCTGTACATGGGTCTCACTGATATGTAGTCCATCTGTCTAACCAGGTTCCAGAAGTTGGACCAGACGTCATGAGAATGATGACGATCAACCTAGTGAGATCATCTATTAAGACAGAAGAAAATTGGTATATCAACTGTAGATGGATCTCACTGATATGTAGTCAACTTGTTTAACCAGGATTCAGAAGTTAGACAACGTCATGAGAAAGATGACGATCAACCTAACTACCCGATGATCTGTTAGATCATCTACTAAGACCAGGAGTTAGATAATGTCATGAGAATGATGACGATCAACCTCATCACCCGATGATCTGTTAGATCATGTATTAACACAGAATTGAACTGTTATACCCAGGGTAAGACGACCCTTATATTATTTGATTCTTATGGAAAATTAAAGTTACTAGCTGCATCCGAAGATCGGTTTATTATATGTCAACACCCAGGACATGCAAAACGTTTTATTATTAAAAACATTGTGCAGTGGAGTTTAAATCACTCAGAAGACGCAAACAAATGTTGAACAACTGCGGTAGTTAACAAGCGTGCTAATCATACAGCATCAATTGATGCTCCAAACGAACGCACCATTTTAAAATCCCATTCGTGAAATATTAAAAGTCATCCAATTGAAGCCAACCTATTTGTCCAAACCGCGTGGGTCACGACTCACTACAGTAGTTAATTCGATAAAAGTCCGTAAAAAAGTCGTTGACATCTCGCTGTGGTGAGTTCTCCCTCTTGGAGCTGTTTCTATCTTACTGGAGCGCGCATCACCATCATCATCATCCCGACGGTCGTTCCGCGACCGATTTGTCATCCATGTTTCGAGTCCACTTAAAACCACACACGTCCCGTACAACGTACTGTCGTGACAATTTAAACCAATCGAAGCGCCGGGAAACAAGTGTGTCCCATGTGCACACACACACACACACGTGCTGAACACTAATAAACTGCAGCTGTCACACATGTGGAGAAGCTAAAAATAATCACCAGGCGGATCGGTTCTACTTGGGCGGTGCCGGCCTGTTTCTAGTAACCTTGGTGTGTTTGTGACAAGGAGAAGTTTGTTTTGATGCCCATGCCAACAAGATCGCGTGGTTCGCGTCGATCGCGGTTCATACACGGCACTGCACAGTGTTCTTAGCGCCTTGTTAATCAGCCAAGGGCAAGGCCGAGGTAACGGGTGCGTCCCAGCTGCGTTTGTTTGTGTGACCCGTTGGAAATAGCGTTCCGCCTCCATGTTAGGCATCTCGATAGCTAACCACATGCATTTATCATTTGGAGGTTTTGGTAGTCCAATTTTTCAGGAGCTGTCATTTTGTAACTGACAGCACGCAAAAACGATTAGAAAATGCATTAATTTATCATGCCCGTGTGTCCAAATCAACAAATTGGTAGAATTGATGCTGTGTGTGTGTGTGTGGAGCTTTCAGGAAAGAAAGGTCATATATAATATTTTCTGAGGATTGATGTCTTGCAACTTTTATATTGGGTAAATCCTTGGCTCTCTGACATCTTGAAGTTCTACAATTTTTACCATTATGATGTATGTACGCACTCTTACTTGTCGCTTCCAAACAATCCACATTCCGCTGTTTGCAATTTCAAAGTGCCGCGTTCCACCGGCTTAATCGCAAGTTGCGCTTTGATTTCGCATCGATCCACCGCCGCGAAACGGACCGCAATGTCGCCGATGGCCATAACTCATCCGTGGCATTCGCCATTTATCAAAAACTTACACCCCACCACCACCACCACGCCGACGACTGGAAGCAACTTGAACCGAGAGCGCGCGCGAAGGTGAAGCGGAAAACAATTCACCTCGAAATGAGATGCAAGAAAAAGGTTACACCGTCGCTGGCCCCATCCAACCGGCCACGGCCGACGGAACGGAAACAAACAGCCCCGGGGAGGTTAAAAGAAAGTCATGCCCGGGTCGGCGAGTGGCTGCGTCGCGGAAAAGGAAGCACGAATCGAAGGAAACAAAAAGGTGGAATATATTGGCCCGGACTGGGGGACAAAAAAAAGGCTCGAAAGAGCGCTTCTTGTCAACAACATTACCGCGGAGCGGATGCGGTAAAAACGTTCGGCTAGTGCAGAGACGGCCTCTGGCTGCCAAACTCGTCAAGATCAACTAAACCCCAAGCCAGTGCCGGCCAGCTCTATCAACTAATTTGCATTTAAATGAGAAATTTTACATCTTCAAACATGTCTCGATTTTGTTCACTTTTTTCACTGTTCACTCTTCCATAGTACCTTGCATCCGTTCGGTTGAATGTGACGCTTTCGAAAAGACTTGTGACCACGATCGGAACGAAGTACGGCCGCCTTGTGTAATAGCGCCGGAAAAGATTTGTCAACATACCGTCATGATACACTAACCATATGCTGGCATTCCATTAAAGCTGTTGCTTTCATTTTTTTCAGCCATCTTACTAAGTGGCGCATACAGCATATGCTCATGTAAAGAAGGTTAATAATATAACAAGTTAGTATAATATGTTTTATGTTTTATCTTGAACTTCTAAGAAAAAAGATGTAAAACGGTTCAAATTTTTCATGTTTTTCAAAGAAATTTATCCAAAAACTCATAGAATTTTTCTAGAAAAACAAGAATCGTTTTACGCATTTTAAATGTTTCTCCATTTCCTTGTATTGTGTGAACATAATTCCACCAGAATTACGTATGAAACAACAAGAAATTGTTCTATTTTCGTGGAATTAATTTTGTCAAGTAGATTGCTAATGGAAAATGCTTTCCACAAATTCTACAACGAACACAAAATTATAGAGAAAAGAAAGAGGCCTCAACATGGCCAGAGAGAGAGAGAGAGAGTTGAGTTATCTTTACCCGATAAAACTACGAACAAATTGGACATCCCATTGGCAAGTCACCGGCCAATCTTGACGCTGGAAAAAAAAGACTCAACTTCCAAGAAATCCAGTCAACCTTCGGGAGCACCTTTGTGCGTTTCCGGGGCCCTCTTGCCTTCCTTCCCCGTGTGGCCGAAGTTATCAACCAAAAGGCAAAGATTAAACGCACACTCATCGTTGGGGAGGAAAAAATAAACCTCCCAACCGTACCCGAAATCTCGCCCGGGTCCACTCTCGCCCGCTGCCTCACCAACAATCACCCTTTCCATCACGGGACTCGTGATAATCTTTCTCTCAGGAGCTTTTCCCTGCACCGAGGGCGCGTTCGTCTTTCGACTTTTTCGTAATTTATGAGTTCTGCATGGGTGAATAATCGGAAGCACACGCCAGGCCATCATGGGACGTGCAGGGTTCTAATGATCGTGCCTTCATTTCGGTTACGCCCACGGTTCCGGTTCCGGCCAGGGAGTGGCAGAGGAGGAGAAGCGAAGTTCCGGGGGATCAGTGCCTAAATCGCCGCCTTTAATTAGCAGCCCAACCAGGGGCGCAGGGGGGTTACATCCTTTGGGGGGCTTTCAGCTTTTTCATCGAGAGATTTACGCGATTCAACCGATATGCAGCTGGAAAGGCTACAGTGGAATGTACAAAAACGGAACCGAAATCCCGTACAATTCATTTAATTTCATGCTTTTTTTCTCGTGCGATCGTATTTTCTTGAACCCAACCAGAAGAACCCGATTATTCGAGCTAACCAGAAGATACGAGTTTCAGGCTTGCCTGCTGGGTAATCATTCAGCATTTCTGCCATCATTTGCATATGCTTTGTGCGTGAGCGAAACGCTTCGTCAGAATGAAACGAGTAATTAGCATGCTGTTGAAATAAATTGAAGTAATATAGTGGGCAATAAATACCAGCATCAGTTAATACTGTTGTTTCCCTTTTTTTCATTTGCGCTCCATCGTTCATTGCTCCGGGGAACGCAAACGAGTTCCGGAAATATTCCGGCGGCCATAAAATGTATTTGTGAGTATCCGAAAATGAGCTTTCACTAGTGAAAATGACTTCGAAAGAGCAGTTTAACCAGCCAAAGGGCTTTGGCTTTCGAAGTCCTTTTTCTTCACACGATAGGAGCATCGCCAGGTCAAATATCTGTCTGTCTGTCTATTTCTTTGTTGCTGTCTTGAATTGCAATGGTTTACGATTTCTTGTCTATCTAAAATATCTTCTAGCATCTTGTTACCTTTCTTATCTTTTTGTTCCGATATTTGCACTCCGATTTTCATAAAAAAGGTACTTACCTCTTCGTAGAACTTCAAATGTGGCACCGGTTCCTCTGAGACATTGTCGCAAAAGTCTCTGAATAGTAAATATCCTAAAATGATAATTTTAATCCGTTAGAGCGTGTTAATAAAATTTATAAGGTAATTTTTACGCTTATGTCCTAGTCTTTCAGAAACAATTTTAAACAATTCTATTGGAAAAAAGTCGATATAATATTTTATTCTCTTCTTTTTTTGAGTGACATTAAATAACCTTAAGTTTGAAAACAAGCCGAAAATAACTGACATTTTCCTAGACGAAAGGGCAAAACAATGATTTTTTTTTAATTTCCTGAGCTGACTGTCTTTGAGGTTTACAAACACTTGCTATAATGTCTACCTGTTGACCAATGGAAAGAGGTTCAAAATGATCACTCCATGAAACACTTGCAGCGCAAATGTGCTTTATTTTCAATCCGATTATGAAGCGAGTGCTCTTCAAGCACCCGAAGCAGATTAAGGCAAATACAGATACTAGCCGGAAATTTCATCTGGGAAGAGTTTAATTAGGTCAAACAGTGCGCCATTTCTTTCCATCACAAAACGAAAGCTCCAACTTTAGTGAATCCTTGAATTTCCTATCAAATTCATCGCTAGAAAAATATGTTTTAATAAATACTCACCTAACACTTGGTTGAAAATTTTATCAAAGTTGACCTCATTTTCCTTCTCCAGGTATTTATGCATCACACTCCGGACGCTGCAACGGGATCGAAACAAAAGAGCAGATTGCGTTAAAAGTAATCAAAAACTAATCGAAAAATAAAAACTCCACCGCACTGGGTTTTCCCCGGGTGGGAAATTCTCGGTTCCATCAATCCCTTTTTCCGCACACATGTGGTAAACTATTGGATCGAAAATTCCAATTTCCCACCGACACTGGGCAATAATAAAAGCTGAGATCCGATAGATGGTGTCCGAGAGAGTGTGCCGTGAACATGGCGTGGATGGATGTCACGAGCAAATGAGAACGATAATGGTGATAAGATAGCTCCGTGTTTTTTTTTTTTTTGGGGGGTCAATGCAGCAGCTGGCCCAAAATCTCGACCTACCCTCGGTCGGTTGTGGTTGTGTGGCAGCCCCGAAAGGGTGCTCTCTTTGTCCCGCAAAGTGGGTGTTACATATTTATGGAATATCTTACGAAACGGTTCTTTCCATTTGGTGCTGCTTGTCTCCGCGTAACAGGCTCAAACTCAAAGTGCAAAGTCGTGCCCGGCGGGGGGTTTTGGGGCTCGATTTTTGAATTGTAAATTTTCATTCACTCCCGTTGGCAGTGATGGTGTGATGAGTGCGGTAACATGGCGCTTCGCTCGTCGCTCGTGATGCACGCCGAACCCTTCCGCCACTTGCGACCATTACGACGATGGCGACAGCGATGAAGACCATTCATAATTAATTAAACTCAAACGTCCAACCAGACGTACCACACCATTGCCTCACTATCACGGCCGAAAGTTTGCAATGGTTTTTCAGATTCTCGCCGCACTGATGGACGGACCCGAGGAAGCAATGCAGCAATGGGAAAGCGAAAGAAGCGACCCGTTGAACGTTGAAAGGATTCCCCCAAAGGAGAGTTCGTTTGGTTGGGTCACAACCCAGCCAAAGTATGCTTGAAGAACTCGAGTGAAACATTTTCCCGCTTGCCGGGACACGTTTGCTGTCGCTCCGTCTGTACTCCTGTTGGCTTTGCTCTTAATTGCTTTCTCTAAAGTACCGAACCGATTCTGTAGCCTCCAACGCGTGGACAGCAAACCGGTAGTGGTTTGTATCTGAAGTGTCCAAAAAGTCGAAAGGTTCCCAGGGGCCGAGAGGATCCTCCATTTGACGAACGTCCCCTCCGTACGCAATGCGCACTCGGGGTAATTAATTACTCAATCCCGTTCGGGTTGGCTGGGGCCAGCAAACACTATCCTGTTTGACAGTGCCCAACAGTCGGAGATACCGTAAAACTACCGATTAGTTATTCCGGATGTTGGAGAAGTTTAGCATTTATTTTTCTCGTTTTGTTTTAGTGTTTTAGCCAACGATATCCCAACGCGGTTCTGCCAGGGGTTTTGAACATTTTTGAACATTTCTTCCAGAGAATGGGTTTATTAAATAGAGAACGATAAAATACTCCGCCTCACCCGATCGAATTTGTCCCCATCCCAAGTGAACGAGAGCCAAAGCCTTTTAGTTAATTATAAATTCCATTAATAACTCAAACCGTGGCCGATGCTATGCGCCAGCGAACCACCATCGAAACTTTCCGAAAACACAGAAATCGGTGATTAATTTTTCAACCCGATCATTTTACCCACAACTTCTCGACAGTTTGAGTCGTCGCGTTGAGAACCGACGGGGTTCAGCAGAAGCTCTCAGATATTGGCGCACGGCGCATCTCGTTTTATCAGCCGAACTACACCGGAGTATTGGTGGTACAATAGGATCAAACATTTGGGACTGGGGTTTGAGTTTCGCCCGCCTGATTAATCGTCCTAACAGTGCCATACTAATCGTGGTCTATTGTGCCATAAATTACTGTTTAATCCTTGTAGAGCGCGGGTGGGGCTGAAACAAGCGAACTTGCTAAAGAAGTTAATTATCTTGTACATGTGATAAATCCTTCGATAATAATCCCTGCTTCGAAGCGAAGTACTTCAATTTTTGTCTAATTTTCCAACGGAAATTATTGTGCCCTTTCACAAGAACAAACTTTAAGCTCCGACCGAAGAAATCATGCCCGCTGCACGCTGTCATACAAACGAAAAAGAAGATAAATTAATCAATTTGATTTATCTAATTGCAGCCGAATCATGTCCAACAACCGATTCAACAACGACAGTTCATCGCCGTAAACGCAAAGCATTTATCAATTCACATGACATTCGTGGCAAAAAGAGTGGCGCTAAAAGAAAAAAAACATAAGTAGGACAAAGTCGGATGTCTCGACGTGTAATAACCAGGAAATGAAGTCAACCGACCAAGAAATTACAGCACCACGCTGGACAGATATGTCGCCCGGAAGCAAAACACTCTGACCTACATTTCATTGGCCGACAACAACGGAAAAAGAAAACAATTATTTCCCTTCGAAACGTGTCCCCCTAGCAAACTCGTTTAACAGTAAGACCTCCCCATCGATTAGAGCAACGCCGACTTGTGCCGAGAATACGCCCTTTTGGCAGACAAAAAGGCAGATTGGTAAAGATTTTTGTACGGCGAATGCCGAGGTTCGTGATCAAACAAATTGTGATGGAATATGATTAATTTCGTTCACAGCCTGCGTTCGTGTGGAACGTGTTGAAAAAAAAAATGTTAACCAATGTTAATGGGAACTGGAAGGGAACATTAAAGACACCAATACCTGGACAAGGGTTGATTCAATTTCAGCATTTCGTGCTATTTATTTTTTGCGTTAAGCATTCCGAACCGACAGACACACCTTGACTACAACGACAAGAATACATAAAAATAATGGCACGTGTGGGAAGTACGCACGTCAACCTTTGGAGACTGGAAATATCTGGAAGTTTTGATTCAAAAAAAAAATCTCCCCAAAAAAAACTCAAACTCTCACCAACAGCGCTGAAACGGCTTAAGCTGAAACAAACACTTGATCCGTTCCATCCACTGGGGGGGTGAGCAAAACCAAAACAAAAATGAAACGAAAACAGGTTACAGATGGGATTCGCATTTTGGTGTACGTATTTCTTCTGCTCGTTCCCATCATGAATCATCGCAAACGACAACCCACAACGCAACACAACAACCACTCGCCCACCAGCAAGGAAGAAGTTTTGTCAAAAGGCAGCATAAGCAAAATCGGCAACGAGCAAACTTTCACCAGTTGTCTTTTGTGTGGGTTAAGGTCAAGCCATGTTAACCTCATTAATTGCCGTTGGGTGCTGGTTTTGTATGCGAAGGCACGGCAGCTAAAGAAGACTCGACAATTTCTGATAAAATCTTGAATTTTGTGTAAGTTGGTTGAATTGGTTGAATTGTAGTAAAGAATGTACCTACATTAGTATAAGAAATGTACACAACTAAAAGAAATTCGAAAAGGGAAGTAGAAATTGAGAGGAATTTTTAGGAATAACAGTGTGTAAGTCATCAAAATACTTTTTTTTGTTTATTTATAAAACATGATTATATTGTTTTTTAATATACGCTAGAATTGCTAGGGTTTCTCTTGCAAAGTCCCTTTTCAAACATGTATTTTGAAATTGTTATAAATTAATAAAACATTTAAAAACAATGACCATATATTTGCAAAACCACTCACAAACATTCAATAAAACAGAACATAAACATATGATGGTAAAATGATAGCTTCTTGGCAAAACCAAACCAACGGAATGCCACCAACGGAACAACAAAATAGACAAAATTCTACCAACCTGAAATAGCCAATCGACACCAAATCATCGATCGGATCGCTATGCAAAACTGGTGTCAAATTAAATGTGAAAACACGCATTTGGCAGCTTCTTTCACTCGAACCGAACCGAACGACTTGATGACGTTGTTTGTACTACCCACCAACGCAAACCGGAGCCCTGGAATGATGATGGACCCCGTGGGGTAGTTTGTTCGAAAAGCGGAAAAGTGGTAAAACGTCGGCGTAAATGAAATCTGCCACCTCTTTACCATCGTCGAGAAAGTGAATCTTCGTTGGTGGTCGAAATTTGTTAACTTTCGACCCATACACAACACCCCTAATCAGTGTATGGTATGGCGTTTGGTCGAACGAAATTGGAGGAACGAATTTGTGGGAGTTGAAAGAATTAGTTCAGCCACATAAATGGCGCAAGCGGAACATGTGTAGGTGGGTAAAATAATTCATGCTGATAATAATTGATTGATGAGAGCACACTTTGGCCACGTACGATAAGTGAGGCAGGTATAATGTTCATTCCAGTAGCTGCTGTAGTACAAAAGGGGAAGAGATTTATTTTTGAATTTTTTGACACTATTTTCTATAAGAAATTCGACAGTTTGAGCCTTTAAACTACTATTCTCTTTGCTGTAGTTGTTAATCGTTCTTTGTGATTTATTTCTATTATTCTGTTATTCATCTTTCGTTCTTTTATTCATTCTTTTATTTATTCTTTTATTTATTCTTTTATTTATTCTTTTATTTATTCTTTTATTTATTATTTTATATATTATTTTAATTTTTCTTTTATTTATTCATTTAATATTCTTTTATTTATTCTTTTATTTATTCTTTTATTTATTCTTCAATTTATTCTTTTATTTGTTCTTTCATTTATTCTTTTATTAGTATCTATTAGCTATTCTTTTCTATAATGTTCTCTCTCTATCTATCTCGTTACATTTGGGCTGTTACAAAATGTTTGCAGCGTACGCTCGTACCAAATCACCATGTCTTACCGATATGACTGCAAAACTACGGTTTTACGTCATGCATTCTTGCAAAATATAACATAAATTATAAATTATTTTGGGATGAAATAATTGAATCTTGCTCTTCTAAACACCCAATTTTCTAACATCCTTCTCTATTCCCAGCATTTTTTCCCAGCAGCCTTCCAAATTGGTATTCCATCCCATTCATTGATGTTTACCAGAAAAAAGTGACTAAAAACAACAAAATTAAACCACGTACTTATGGTCGTGAAAAGAACTCCTTCAACGCAAGGAAAATCCGCATTACAAAACAATGATAAGCCATTGCTGTTTTTGATAAACAACGCATGGCTTCATGTTATTCAGCGACTTAATTCCGGCAGCTTCTCAAAATTAATCTCCACTCACTCAGTGTTATATGCAATGCGCGTGTTGATGGAGGGTGGATTTAAAAATATGCTTCATGCAATAAAATGGAATTAATCTCAACGTGTGGTTGACGCTGACGTCAATCTTTCAATGCGTTCAGCAATCTAAATTATATGCACAAGAATCACCGCTAATGAATACGTTCAAATCCTTAACCTTAAATACTTAAAAGCACAAATTCAGAACCTTTCAATCAATCTATCTCACACCGACATGTGATGGCCAAAGTACATAAACCGTGGTTCATGGTTCTCCAAAAACAAAAAAAAATAACAGTCATCTAACGATGATGCGCATGGGATAATATAATTTTCACCACTTGACAAGGCTACCCAAAGCACTCGATTCGTTCGAACGGCGAACGCGCTGGGCAAACAATCCGTCGAGGGTGTAACGAGCGAATCAATGGATGGCACAGCAGAACCCACCCACACAAACTGAAAACCAGAGGACACACAGAGGGCTTCACTTTCACATGTGTCCTCGGCTCTGTGCATCGCAATCTCTTTAAATTCACCACCGGCAGCAAAGGGATCGTAGCGTAGCGGTCCTTCAAAAAGAAGCGGTGCTTCTTCCCCGAGGAGTTTTTTCGTTGTGTGAGTTTACTCGTTTTGGAATATGGTTGCGTGTCTGTCTCCGTACTCTAACGAACCGTAAACAATGCAAACTTAACTCATCTCTCATCCCATTTTTCAGCAGCTTCCTTCTTTCTCGGGAAGATGATCCTCCAAACGGGATGGGAGGGAAATTCGGTGGAAAAGTTGAGTGAACGTTAGCGTGAAAATATGATTAGACGAGAGAGAGAGAGAGCTACCGTGTGTGACCTCGTGCTTTGTGGCACAATAAAAGGATCTTTTTCTGTTCAGATGCTTACTGTTTCGGATTAAGGAAAATTCAAACGAAAATTCAAAAAAATTGCAAATTGCGATTTTTTTAGAGAAATAGTTTCACTGCTGCTGTAATGAAGAATTTTCAGCTGTTGGTTCAGCTTTCTGCATAATGACCTACCCGAGTTTGAAGTGATCTCGGGCGGACACGAATAGCACGAGACAACCTTGTCAAACGTACGAGAAATAAAAAAATCCCCCTCACTCGCCGATGGTTCTTGTCCTTTCCCGGCGGATCTTCCGACTTCCTCATCTCGGACGCTTCCGAGCTAATGGGGTCGAAGCCCGTTATTTCGGACCAAATGGGCAGCACACTGCCTCTTTGTCATGCTCGTCAGTCTTGCGTCGCGAAACGGATGTCCTTACCATTTTTCTGTACGATTGAGGAAATAACACAGTCACCGGCAACAACGAAAAAAAAAAACGCACTGGAAGGTTCACTCGAGTGCACCGTTGGAGAGTTCTCCAGCCGGATGAGCGCCGGTGTGAGGAAAGCCCACATGTTATTACGAGTAATGGTGAGCCCCGTTGGCTTCTTGGCAAAGTTTTTTGTTTTGTTGCAAGATTGTATCCCCGTGCATTCGAGAAGCAGTAGAAAGGCTGGCGAAGAGAAATGTGCCACCGGAGACTCGTTTCGTTCATTACCAAAGGCGCGAACGAAGAATCCAGAAGAGGGAAAACCCGACCGTAAATAAAAATGTCTGATAACAAAAAAAGCAACAGCCAAAAGATGAAGAATGAAAGCCGTTTCTAGCCGTTTGAGTTTTTTTTTTTAGGAGCCCGAACGAAACCGAAACGTCCAATTAGTTGTTATGGTGAGTAAAAGGGCAGTGATGTGAGAGACCGCCTGGATTTGGTCGTAATAATGAGCGTCAAATTTTATACATCACTCGCATGTATGAGAATGATTGAATTTTTAAAACGCTTCGTATTGCACCAATTGGCTTTTTTTTATTTAAAATCCTAGCACATCATCCTGTGTTGGTGATTTCTCATCCCAGGTGTTAGTGAGATGTAAAAAAAGCGTTGTTATACAGCTGTTCCTCGGTGCGGGAATTTTCGAAGAATTTGACGGAAGTGCAACTTTGAACAGCGAGAAAACATGCTTCGGACAAAAACTTACACTAAACGTGGCTATCGTTAACAAGGAACTGCAATCGCCACCATTAAAAACCCAACCTCTCACTTACGCCATTCAAAGCAAAACAGGAAACCCACCTTTCGACCCACCTGCAGAAGAAGAATGAAAAAAAAAAACATGGTAACGACGACGATGATAATCCGTTGTACAAACGTCGCAAATTATCATTATTGTGTGCCGCCCGGTTTTGGCCGGATTACACTTGTGCCCCAGGAGGATGGATGTGCAGCGAACGGAAAGCTTAAGAGAGCTGCCCACACACACCCACAGACCGATGCAAGTTAGTTTTGTCCCGCAGTTGCCGAAGAAAAATGGCACCAGGTAAAGCCATAAAAATGTATGACCGACGGAGACCGAAGACAACTTCACCAACCAACCGGCGCGCGAGACGGTGTGTGTGCATGATGTTTTATGTTGTGCAAATCCCGATTCAGCCCGAACGACGACGGGAACGGGGACTCCGCATGGGCGGAAGTTGAACCATAAACCGCGGATCCGGGGTACCATCCACCAGAATCGAGCGTCCCCGCAACGGACGTCCACCAACAGGCCCGAACGAATTGAAATGTTTACATCCCGATGCCAAATGGCTTCCGGCTGTAGATGGTGGACGAGTTGGTGGTGGCTGTGGCAGTTGGATCTCCCCATTTCAGCTGGGGAATTGGGACCATAATTTCTTTGCTGGGGGTTTATGCGACCGGTAGGATGTAACGATGGGAAAGCTTTCCGACCGACAAATACAACAATCCAATCGGGAGTGCAATGCGGACTGGCAGATCCTTCCTCCTTCGACTGCTACTTCGAGGTTCGTTAGCAGTAAAAAAGCTACACTTTCGTAACTGCATCCCGTGACGGGTTCACTTTTTATCTCTTTTGCATCTGTGTGTATGTGTAGATGCATTTGTTCTTCATCAGCTTCGTATTTGTGTGCTCTTGCAACGAACGAGTCTGCTGCTGGAAAGAATAAAACAGATGACCTGAGATACAATTTAGCATCCGCTCGTTTTTTGCAATAAACTTGTCCACCTAGCAATCAAATATCACAGATAATGCTATCAACTTGCCGGTTTGCTAATCCGGACCGGAGATGGTCTTTGTCCAGCGTTTTGCTGAATACGGTAAATTATCAAATTGACCTTTTCAGGGAACAATCCTTCTAAAATGTGATAAAAATACACCTAAAATAATTTGTAAACAAATTAAGCTTTTCGAATTCCCAAGGAAATTTTGACTTGTGTAGTGTTGCATTCCAAATTGTGCTAAAAGTGTAAAAAAAGTATAAAAGTATAAAACTATTTTATCGATAAATCAGATGTCACATCAGATGTCATTATTGAACAACGTGATATAGAAACAGGAAATCAAACAAATAGTTGAGAACTGTCAGAGAAAATATCGTAAAGAAAAATCATCCTTTGTTCAGATCTTCAGCGTGGGAAAGCTTCAGAAAAGGATGACGAAGAAGCAATCGCATTCTTATCATTCCATCGTAAACTTCTCATCAACATACGACAACATCTTATCCTTATCCGATTTTTGTTCTTTGATCAGCTCTACTCTGCATTCCTCAAAGATGCCGTAGATACCCACAGAAACTCACACTGATGTCGAATGATGGAGTCATGTATTACTGACCAAACTACTTGCTCTGAATCATACGATAACATTGCCAAGGTAAAACTGATCGACTTAACGAGGAGCTTTTGGAATTTCGTCCAAGCTTAGCAGACTTATTTAAATGACAAGTACAAACGCTATACGATGCCAGACGTAATGGAAATCTTTCAAGGCTCATGGCTATCAGCAAGGATCTGTTTCAGAGCGATAGGATCGTTTCTCTCTTTTGTTGGCAGCCAGCTTCTACAAGGACATTGCGTACATTGATGATGGAGACATCGTTGATACATTAATTCTTCCACTATTGAGATATAGTAGATAATCGCTTACTCTAGGAAAGTATTTTGAAGTCCTTCGCAAAGTCGCTTTTCGAAACTAGGTCGAAACTCAACAAAAACTAAGTCTAGAGTCGAAGAAAACAGATTTTGAGCGAAGTTGTCGTGGCAGACGATACTGTCGGTATACTACTTACTTATTTAGCCAGCAGTCGCTAATCAGTTTAGTGATCTGGGCTTGTTATACAATTTTTTATGCTCGTCTGATTGTCGTTCGTAGTGGCGTCGTCTAACAATCCAATATCTCGGTCATTCTGATGGGCTCTTCATCGCCATCATTCCAGCTTTTACATGCGTCTCACTAGACCAGAATTTATCTAACTAGGTTAATATGGGGTGAGCATGTTATTAGAACGACAGCCCTAGAATCATTACGCTTCAGCATAGTAGAACCCGGAGATGGATTACAGACATTCACATGTCTGGTGGTAGTAGCGATAAACGAATACCAGTCGACGGAACATATTTTGTGAAAGTGCACTCTAATTAAAACCCTAATCCAGTTAGCAGTGCACCGCCGAAAAGTTTCATCTACTTAAAATCATCAAAAATTCAGCCCAAACCGCGTCACTTTAGCGACCATTCCCTACGGCAAATGCATCCCGATAGCACCTGGCCTGATGGAGCGGCACACGGTAGGACGTTAAGCACCCAACCAGAACTACGATAATCATTCACCGTGTCCGTGCAACGACAGCCAAACAAAAAAAAAAAATAAAAGAACACCATCCAAACTCATCCATCACTAATGGCCACTATCTGTCTCCCTTGCGCGGGCCAGGAAAACCATGAACCGAACCGGATACTGCATCCATTTTGGCGTTCTTCACCTCACCCACCGGAAAACTGTCCATACCTCGGCTAGGCTGGTATCATATTTTATTCAACCCTCTCACCCTTCCTCCAAAACTAAAGCTTACTTTAGTGGACCAAAAACCGTGAGCGAGGTCGGGGTGAAGGAAACCAAAAAAAGAATCTTTTAAATTTCAAAAAGCACCAACCGAACCGACAACGAATGCGAACCAACTACTACCGAGGGGAATCGAAACGGATTGTGGACAACTAACGAGACGTAAGTTAGGTGACAGTGTGGTAAGGGAAAAGACAGGAAGAGTCCACAGACTTCCACTGCCGAAGCACCTTTCCTTGCGCGAGGTGTAACGATTTCGTGAGTTTTCCTCTGTTTTCCTTCCCCATTTTCGCTATTGATTCGGCTTTTCCTTTGCCAGCCTGGAAAATGGGTCGTGAAAGCTTTTTTGGACGATTTTTACCTCGGACGTGCATTATGCCAGTGCCCACTGGGAACGGTGGGGGCGGTGACGGTGGCCATGAGCGGTGCCACTTTTTTGTTCGATTTTTTCGCAAGAAAATGAATGGATCTCCCGAGAGCTAGGAAAAGGTTTCGTGACATGCCGTGAAACGAATCCCGACGGGCTCCGGAGGTCTCAACTGCGCCAGCCAGCCACCCAGCCGTTACGTGCGGGCAGGTCAGGATGAGAAAACGGTCGTGGGCAGAAGTAAAAGCACCTGGTAAATGGAGGTTTTCGTTTTACTTTTGTTTGAAATTGACGATAGTGTATCTTTTTTGCGCTTGGAACCAAACCAACCATAAAGGCGGCCGCGGGGAAACAGCAAGGAAGAAGGCAGCGTGCTGCGGAATCCAGGATGCAAAGGAATAAAATAATTCAAAAGAGACAGAACAGAAGGCAGAAGGCTCGACGTTGGTGAGGAAGATCACCCTTCGGCCGGGAGGGGGGCTTTCTTATTGCTCCCTTACTGTCGTCACTGCACCGGAATAGGAATACATTTTGGAAGTTTCGCTGCTTTTTTTTTCTTCCTCCTCAAAACCCACCAGAGACGGCAAATGGACAGCACTATAGAAATGTACTTCCGGTATTTTAACGACGAATCCGTCTTTACTTTTTCACCCGTACACTCTCTCTCTGACCACATGCCGGGCAATTTCTCACGATTGTTAGCGGGGACAATTGAATGAAATGGAGAGCAGCGTCGAAACGAAAGCCTTCAACAAACCGGAAAATGGACCCCAACCGGAAGCGTGGGAAACATTTTCCGACCAGCATTGCTATGGTGGTTGGCAAAAAAGACATAAATAAAAAATCGAACCAGCCCAGTGGGGAAAAAAATTCCATTATCCATTTGAAAGCTTTTTCACGGAAGAACTGTGTTGGGTGAAACACGTTCAAGGTTAGAGGGTGCGAGTAAGCCGAGTATTAATCATCCTGTACTTGCGAAAGCTTGAAGGAAGCATGCAATTGAAGAGATTAGATTTAATTGTGTAGAAGTTTAAAAAAATAAATTAATAATAAAATAGATGTATATACGTGTAGACGCGCATTGTGCGACGACCACAATTTTGACAGCTGTCATTTAAAAAGAACAGAATAAAAAAAGACAGCGAACGAGTAAGACCGTCAAATCAAAGTGTGCTCGTATTTAATTGATTTTTATATTTATAAAATCTTTAAAGTAATCTTCTAAACAGCTTTAAAACCCTAATTTTCTATGACTATTTAATTTATAGTATGACGGCAGTGCCGTATTTTCAATTTTCTATGACTATTTAATGCCAAATTTCCGCACATGATGGCTTCAAAATGTTGCATAGAGTGACTTCAGTGACTTAAATTCCTTAAAGAGGCGTTTCTTCTTCGTCGTACCATCGCAAATGAGAGCATATTAGCAAATTTGTCACACCTAAAGCACGCACACTAAATAAGCCCACTCCTTGTCGATTGTTACAACGCAAAACAAAAAAAAACACTCAGCCCATCTTGAATGTCCTTCCCACCTCACTCTATCTAGCGAAGCTTTCCCGGGCGCTGGAGCACATTTGTGGAATCCTGTCACGAAAACTTCTAATGAGCTCCGGCAAAGAGTCCTTCTGTCTATGATACCGAGCGTGTGCCGGTAGCAGTGGAATGCTTTTTGCATATCAATTCCTTTGCCAATCTAGCTTTATGCAAGCTTTGACAGCTTTCGATAACGAGCAGTGCGCTCGCCGCTTGCCCAAGCGCTGTCAAAGTGGAAATGGTTCCTGCAATCCTGTGTGGCAGGTTGAAACGTGGATAAAATTATTCCGAACGTGATATGTATTGTGGCAGGAAAGGTGTTGCCGCATATTTTCTTGACAGGGTAGATAACGTCGAATGGACTTTTTTTTTCTTGTAGGGAAAATTGTCATCTATTGGAACTGTCAAACTGGCATGACACTTTAATGTGGATGGTGGGCAAACAAATTTCAAATAAAGCTAACATTCATAGAAGAATTATATCTAACTCTCAGACAGCCATAAGAAAAATGGAATTAGCAGAAGTAATGCTAACTGATATCAATTGTAAGATAACCTCAACTTATAGAGAAAATCAGAATTCTATCAAACAGTAAAGGTTTGCACACAATTTATACTCCTGCGCAGACAACCCTCGTCAAACCATTAATCGTTTTTGTCATTAAAAACTTGGATAAAGTTCCACGAATATCCATGATTTACCCAACTCTTTGCACCTTATTCTATTCTTAAGTTGCTGCCTGTTTGGACCAAAAGTGTTTAAAACTAACTTTGCCATCTAACCCACAAACATCATACACTGTTCAATGCCTTACAACTCACTTTCGGTTTAAAATTTATGCTCTCGAGAATAGAGCCACATCAAGTTTATTTATTGTAGTCATTTGACGCCACTCGAGCGAGAGATGTTTTTCAAATACACCACGGACAATTTTTCAACCTCGATAACTTTGACACGTTAGCGAATTCTTGGCAGACTGCACACACACGTTAGGTGTCTCAATGTTTTATGGTCGTCTTTGGTCGATTTCATTCCCCGCTTTTTTTCCTATGTTCCCAACCCTCAACCATACCCCGAATGCGAAACGAGTATGCTGCCGTTACGTGGAGTTTGTGTACCTTACGGATATTTCATATTTCTCGACAATTCGCATTCTTGTCACGTTTCTCTGGGTAACACTAGTCGGTTGTGTGTCGTGATGCCTTTTTTTTTGTTTGTTATTTTATTTAATTCTTTTCAATTTAAGCGTGATGTAGACAATACTGGGAAGGAAAACAACGACTAATTGAAGGGTACTATCGGGCTCCTTACACAGAATTCGTTTGACAGATTTTCAGGTTGAATCTCTCTTTTTATCTCACCGAGACGAAACCTAATTAGTGCACCGAACCACGAAAGTTTCGATCGCAAAAAAAATTATCTGAAGAAATCTATTCAAATTAATAATAGAAATTAAATAAAAAATAAATCTATTCAAATGTTTTTAGAGGTAATGTCAAATAACAAGCACTTATTTTTACCACTTATCTGAGCAAATTCACTACATTAGTTTGGTCCAGATGACAATCGAGAACCTTCCGTGTAGTAGACCAATTTTAAATCCACATGACCACAGGCCGAACTCAGTGGACAGTTTTGTTGTGTTAAATAAACAATATAACGCACCATTGAAGAAACTCTCTTTAATAGCATGGATTTTACAATTTGTTGAACTAATAGTTACAACCACTTAACGGTAACAAAAAAACAAACGAAAAGATAAATGAAACAAACTTACAACGGGTTCGATTAGACTTTTTTTCTTTTTGGCGACCCTTGCCAATTTAGTTGCACGCACGAACGGCAAGAATTTAATATGATCGTCACGTGCGGGCCGACTGTTTGGCAGGTGTATCGAAACCAAGCGTCCCGGAGCGTTTTACCGATGGATGGGTGCTGATAAAAAGGAACCCAAAACAAAAAAAAACATACGAAAAAGCTACAATCCGCTTCCTTCCGCTGGTGGCAGGAGACTTAGCTAGCCGGAAACAGATCCGGCGGTTCCGACGTACGAACGTGAAACACGTTTCACGGTCACACACATACGAACTGCCATCGCCCTCGAATCGACCACCTGCTTACACCACCGAACCGTTACCGTTTGTAATCCGATATCGAAACACGTCAAAATTAAGGTGGATAATTTGCTACGAAATTGTCAACATATGAGCAAGATCTTGACGTACGATAAGAGATGCAGAGCAAGTGGTGCAAGTGGGCAAATGGAAAGAATCTTAAAAGGATGTCGAAAAGGCAATGGATGAAGGATGTGTATGGACCTAAAAAAAAAGCCTTAAACAAGACTGATCTGATCAAACAGAAGAGTAGCAGCGACGATATAAAATCAGGCCCCACCCCTTATACGGCGCCCTCGTGTCCTGCGAAAAAGCCTATGCGTTCGTTGGTATCCCACCAAACAGGCGCACCATCATCATCATCATCATCGACCGAAACGGCACGAACGCTCAGATCACTGTCAGATCATTTTGACGTCGTATCGGATTAGAGGGTTTTGCAGGAAAAGCTCTGGCACACATTCACACACGTCTTACGTGCTAGCGAAACAAAAAAAAAGCGACCTAGCACGACGTCTATCCGACGTCGTTCAATTTCATCCAAATCAATTTGATGGTGTTTGATTTTATAGAATAACAGAACAGCAGATCGGCGGCGGCGGCGGCGGCGGCGGTAAAATCTATTCATCGGAAAGTGGTCCATCTTCGCCTAGGTGGTGCTTTTGATGAAGATGAGATGAATTCTTGTGGGGAAATCTCACGATACGTTAGTGTCATTTGTGATAAGCGAATCTCTTCACGTTTTTTTTTTTCGTTCACACACCACAAATGTGCAAATCGATGAAATTGCGTGCCATCCAGTGCTCAAACACGCCCATCGCCAAACCAGTGGGGGCATCTTTCGTTTCGGCAAACGTTCCCATCTCGCTTTCAAGAGCTTACCTAAAACGAAACCAGACAGAAAGGAAAGAAATTGTCAGACGATACAGATTAGAATGATTGAAATGGAGCACGTAATGATTGCAACGAAAGTAAGCATATGCTGTTGTGCGAAGGGTCGATTTTGTTGTTTTTTTTTGCGCTCGCTTCACGTTTGATTCGTTGGCATTTGTTTGGCTTTTGTAGTTCCGATTTCATTTGCCAGATGGATTTGAGTTCTGATTTACTTAAGTTTGCTGCTTCAAATTGTTCAAGAGTCAGCGGTGTCTCGAATAGCAAGACCGCAGCTTGTGTGAGTTCGATTGCTCCCCTCTGGATGGTGACTCTAAAGGTGAAATTTGAAGCAAGCAGAAAACAATTTCATTTGACATTGGAAACCCCCGCCTTTGAAGTTGTTGTTTTGTTTCTCGCTTAAAGAAGATGCTCTCTCGCGTCTTACCACAATCTTCTGACTGAGCATTCCCAAAGAAGATTTAAACAGTATCAAATGACTTCAAAGTGGCGAATCTTGCGTCGTCCTAACATTCATACCAAAGTATTGGGCGGATTCATTGTGTTTCTACGAAAGCGTTCAACTCTTGAAGCTGAATTTTTAAATTTTAATTGTTATATGGGACCTCTGGTAGGCTAAATGAAATTTAGCGAATAGCCTTGATGATATTAAAATACGCAAAGTTTAACAAGGCTTCTCACAAATGCCTAGACCACTATCCTTTTCTTATCGTGGAATTCCGACGAAGAAGAGGCAGACTTACTGACCAAATCCCTTCTTTTTCCGACCGACCCATGTCAACCCAAGAATTCCAACATAGCACGTGAGAGGCGGATAAACGGCACGGTACAGTAGCCCGATATCTCCACAAGTGTCTCTGCGGTATTGGTGTGGGCTTTAAGGGCTCTGTGCAGGTCACGCTTACAATAAAAAGGATTCTAGAATCTAAAATCTAATATCCATAGCGTGTCAAGCTGTCAACGTCGAAAGTGCGTGACTGTGGACAAGGATTCTTCATCTTCTAAGGACAAGGATTCTTCGATTTTGAAAGTACTGAGAACTTTCAACTGGATGCGGTGGAATTAATCGGAAGTCTGGTGGGCACTCTAACACGCGACATATTGACTTGCAGAGATCTAAGGTTCATGAGGTTTATAAACCGCTCGGCGAAAGACTACACTTTGCTCCTGTGATTGTTACCCAATTATCCTTCTTTCTGTGACCTATAGTTCCGAAAGTCATTTACGAACTGATGAGGCAGCAGTAGCCTTCGAAGATAGCAGCAGTGGTGAAAAACTGGAGCCAGATATAAATTGCAGATAGTATACTCAGGATGAAAAGGATATGTACAGCGTATTAGACTCCCCAGGCATGTCATTAAAATGACACTCAATAAAACAACCTTCGAGGTTTTTAGGTAAAAGGTCCAAATTGCAATGCCATGGACGTGAACGATGTGAACATAAGAATAGATTTCGAGGGCTCTTGCTGTAGATCAAAAGCAATGAGCCATCGCACTCAAAACCTAATAAATATTTAATTAAAATTATCGCTCCAACAACCAAATCGATCCTTTATTTAATTAGGGTTCATTTTTATACATTGTCATCGATTTATCCAATCCAACTCATCGATGCTTGTGTGACGCCTCATTAAAAGCAAAGCGGAAAACGAGCCACTGGAAATTGATTCGCATAACAGAATCGCAGTTCGCAGAAAAGTTTTGCTACTCATCAATTATGAATCATTGATGGAAAGGGGGAAAAGTATCACACAAATATCGGGTTTTCGTTACCTATTTGACTTTCATGGAGGCGCGAACAATGAGCCGTTCGGCAACTATTCCAATCCGATGATTAATGACCCCTTTGGCCGGTCAGCAGAAAACACACCACCGAAACATACACTCCAGAACAAAAACACATACCAAGCGAGCCCAAAAACCGTCCATGACCGCGTTTCGGGCGGATCGATCGGTGGTGGTTGTTTTTAGCAATTCATAAACCTGCCCTCAGGTCGAACATAAATTACATTACCAACCAATCGAAAGCTCTCCTCCTTTCCGGTGTGGCATGTTTATTTATCTGCTGGAGGTTTTGTCGAGCGCGCCCCGTAATCGATAGCCACCACCACCATCACACCATGGGAGAGAAACATGGGTGCCGAAAAATCACCCGAAAGAAACGCCCCGGTGTCGGTTCATTTCGGCACCGCAAAAAAAAGGGCTATCGGCCGGCTATCGTCCCATCCCAGGGCGGCGCGGATGGACTAATCCATTTCTGGTTTTCATTTGCTCGAGGGTTTTATCGATTTGGTGTTTCAATTGACCGCCAATATTGAGTGGAATGGAAGGGCGTTTTTTGTGTTGTGTGTGTGTGTGTGTTTGCCCTTATTGGTAACGTAAACTTACACCTTTCAGTTTATCACAAACTAACCGCAAGAAACAACGGTAACTATCACTTGGAAGCACTACAAAATCCCCCATCAGAAAAGCATCTCGGTCGAGCATCTGGGGACCCAATCGGTGAGCGCGATAAGGTGAAACAAGCTTCCTCCCCGTTCGTTGGGAAACATTGCATCAGTTCGGCACGAAATTAAAATTCATCAAGCGAAACAAGGAACAACACAATTTTACCCATCCACCCATGTTTCTGCATGCTCTCTCCCCCCTGTACTGCTGTAGTCAATTTGGTTGTCGGAATGGAACGAGGAACACACCGTGCCCAGTTGCTTCCCTTTTTGCGTGTGCTTTTGTTTTTGGACTATTTGGTTGGTGGCCCCATTACCCACTCAAAATGAGGAGCTTTTTCGCTTCTTTTTAGGCATGCAATGTTTGCTTTTTCTTTTTTTTTCTTCTAGTACGGATTTTCACAGAACGACAAGAAACGACCCCAAAACACATGGGGGTAGTAGCATTGTGACGAAGACAAATGATGGAGCTCCGGCAATTCCGAGCAGCTCGTCCATTTGTGGCATTAGCATTTAGCTATCTTTACCTGTCCGGGATGTGCTGGTCCTGGTGTGGGGTCCCGTGGGAAAACTCCAATACCAGTGTTTGTGTGTGTTTCTATTTTCCGTTGGTTCTATATGCCGAAGAATCATTAAAGTCCGGAAATGTTGAAGTCTTTTATTACTTTAATAACAAACATTGATAAACCAATTGTTTAGCTCAGTTTTGTGTTTTTTAATCCGAGTACAGGTTTATTTGAGTAATTTACAACTTGTGTGTCTTGTGGTCCACGTGTTATCCAGAAAAACCTACGCTTGCTTCTCTTTACTGACTTTTCTCACTGACTGATGTCATTCCAAACGTCAGACGGTGGTGACGTCTGGATACTTTAAAAAATTCGTTATGCCCTTTAAGAAGGCATAACGAACACCAATGATGGAAAGTTAGTTTTTTTAAAGTTTTACTGCTAAATGTAACTAAATTAGTTAACTTCATGTCCACATTTGAAACGAGAATTGAAAATATCCAACGAAACCTCGAAAACAAATCCTTCTCAGTTAGAAAAAAACAATACCTGTCGGTTTTTTTTTGTATTCCCTCCAAGCGGACAAAAAAAAACGGAAGCTACGCAGAAACCGAAAAGTCCGAATAAACACAACATGACACAAGCAAATCCCTCTACAGAAGACCCTACTTGACGATGCCGGGACACACTCAACCCAGGGCCACCACCGCCCACGCTCGTTATCCTATCAAAAACCTTCTTTCTGCGCCATATTCATCCTACGGACCGGGGGCAAACATGACAAAGGATCAGCACAGAGCCGAGTGCCGCTTTTGCTTTTGTTTCATAGCCCCGCCTAGTCTACCATTTTCTGTTTTCCTTTATTTAAATTTATTTGCTCTTTGGGGCAAGTTTAGCTTCTCCTTCGAGCTCTCCTACCGGTGCATAGCTTTTCCTTCTGTTTGGCCTCGTACGCGTCTGTAACCCACATTCTGCAACTATTTACCCGCCAGAAGATGGTGAAAATTGATTTTCGATTTTGCTTTCGCAAACATAAGTTAGGTGAGCGTCTTCCAAACAAAACAAAAAATGGCGTGGCGTGAATTGAGGCTGAATTTTCCTTCCACCCATGGTCCGCGCGCGCTCTGACCTTGATCGATTTTTCTTTCCGTTGCTTATCGTCAGCGGCATACTTCATCATTATCGGTGAGCGTAAACATAAGAAACGGAGCCAAAAAAGCAAAACAAAATCATTCAATTCCGAAAACAGGAAAAGCGAATCGAGAAAACCCGAGCGTGGATTAGATCAAGCACCGAAACAATATTAACTGGCAATGGCAGTGAAGGAGAGAGAGAGCTACCTTCGGAAGATACAGAATCTTGTCACTAAACGAACCGTGCACACAGCATTTCATGCTAGACGAAAATCTGTATATCCCCCAAAACAACTCCACCCTCTCCAACAGAGCTTCAAAAAATGGACCCAGTGCCGACCGGTGCACCAGTTTGTGTTTGTGTTGCGATGGACATGGAATCGAATTTTATCCATTTCCCGACCGATCAATCTTCCGGTGAGAAAATGGAAAAACGATGGCCTGCACGGTTACACTACGGGGGAGTGACACATCGCAAGGGACCACAAGATATGTTGCGTGTTAGGCTCCATTTCGGAAGAACTACCATGTTATCAGCTTTAACGTGACGCGCGTACAAGAAACGTGACGGGAAGAATTTATGATCGATTGCGGTTTGATCAGCGATGGATTTGTTTGCAGCCGGGAGCAAGTATTTGCTTTCATCTTTCTTTTCACCCCCAATCATGCCCCTAAATGATGTATCTCCGAATATCGGAATTGTGTCACATACAGGGCCATCCCCGGCACGTCGCCTGAAACTGCGGATTGTAAAACTGAATTACACGATGTTCAAAAAGCGATCGGAAAAACCCCAAATCAATAAAAACATTGTTACAAAATAAATAATAACAAAACCGCTCTCATTGTTCGGAAGACAACGGACAACCAGCGGGCGACAAACGGCTAATTTAATTTGTAAACAGACTGTACAAATCACCACCCTATCCCCCGACTATTCTTCTTCCACCGGCCCGGGGAATGATAACAAATCATGTGCATCGCAGCTGCAGTTCGTGTATTGGCCATTGTAGTGTGGTTGTGCCGGTTTCCAGGCTAGAATTCTGGAAACGATTTCTGGTCGGTCGTCGCGTACCAGTTGTGTAATTGGATTATTGGATAAAATCCAAATTCAATCTAGACCGGGAGCCACCGCCGGCGACAGGACGAGCGCGCGCGCACACAGGAATTGAATTAACTTTCATTCCTCCGATTGGAAAGATTTTACAGCCGGTTGGAACCGTGGAGACGAGGAGCTCTTGCCGTGCTTGGGGCAAAGGATAATCAAAAGCACAATTTTACTAGCTAAGGCGTCGGAAAAGGAAGGTCAGACGTGTTGCAGCAGCGTAGAGTGGAATAATTCTTTTCCGATTCGATTTGTTCAATGAATAAATGGGCACAATTTTAGCGACACTTTGCTGGCCAATAGCCACGGGGTTTTTTGGGATGGTAAAAGTATGAGAGGCGATTGTTATTCGCAATGCCTGACTTCTTGCAATTTAGCAATCGTTCGTCAATCTTTGTTTTTTTCGTCTTGAGACTTAAAAATTGATTAAATACTTTCTCATATTTACAAAAAAAAAACAGGAAACTTGTGTAGGAAAAACCACAAATTCCATTACGAAATCAAAACAATCGCCCACCAAGATGAATAATTTCCAGCTTGATAACCGTTAGGATTTTGCTTTTGGGGCCCGGTACGTCCCATTCCTTCAGGGGTGTCGCGGCATGTAACACACGACACCCAACAGCGCGGTGTGGGTAAATTGTTAAAATTGAAAAGTGTCACTCGCAGTGATAGCTGTCATTAGCACTCGCTGTCAACGGACGCCACACCCACACGGGAAAAACGAAAAACAGGCGACATGTTAAATGATTGCGGTTTCAAACCTCTGCCACCAGGGCCCGTTCGTTAGACAAATATTCAATAACAAGCTTGAACTGCTTCATCGATTGTTAGACGACGACGGAAGAAAGCAAAAACTAATTTGACACAACCACTTCCTCAAGGAAACATCCGACAACTTGGGGCCCCGCTCCAGTTCTAATGCTGTGTGTTATAAATATTTACATCCAGCGCGCATCGCAAACCCGATCCACCAAAAACCCTTCGACCGCAATCAACCGATCACGGCCAACAGTTGTTGTAACCGAAGACAATTGCTTGGTTTGCTTTGGTTCCTAAGAAATTTCCTACAGGGCGCGTGTTAAATCATCCCCCCCCAGCTTTGGGCCACGACCCGTGCCAAACGGTGAGCTTTTTACACACGCGCAAGGGAAGAAGTTTTGGAAAATTGAATTTTATTCCACCACCGCACGGATGTTGCGCGAACATTTCCCCGACGGTGAACGTTACGTCGCACAACGGTACGACGGTTTTGTGCGGGAAAATATGAACCATCGTGTTCCGTTTCGTTTCGCACTCACCCGAAAAGGTTTCCTCTAGATTATGCAAACGTTCCACTCCGCGTGATACACAGATTGCTTAATATAGATCACAGCGGAACAACACTGGGTTCGGTTTTCCAATGACGGGTCGCGCTAGGATCGCATGAAGCGAATGGAATCTGATCCCGTAAGGGGGCGGGTGGTTAGCTATCTGGGTTAGCACAGGGGATACTCGGGGATCTTTATGAACTTCGGGTGTACCGTACCGGGTAGCGGAATTGGCCAGCTTTCCCACAGTACAAATGAACGAACCAACAAAGCAGCATGTGGTTTATGATGTTCGACAGCCTTCAATCTCCTTATGACCCACGGAGCTGACGGTTCAGTACGGAGGATATGGAAAAGTACACCACAGGGCTCCACATTTCCATAATATTTGCATTTTGTCACAAGGTTGACAAAATATATTTGCATGGTTAGGTTAAATTTATTCATACAACTGATTGATTGTACTGAAATTAATTACCAACAAACAAACATTTGGCAGACTGGGGGGTTTTGGTTACGTGTCCAAGCACGATTTGATGGTTCGTGGTTTTCTCGCAAGCGGAAATACTTAAGCGTTTTTATCCATTAAACTTTAATACCTTTATCCCAACTGGTGCCAACTCTCTCTCTCTCTCTTTACAGTTTGTTAAAATGATTCGAAATGTCTTCGTCCGTATTTCATATACTCCACAGCATTCGCCTTGCATCATCGAAACTAATCTTTCGTAACAACGGAGATCTTTCCCTTCTTGACAAGCGAGCAAAAACCGGGGGAAGCGATTAGGTCACAGTTTTGCCTTCTTTCTCTGACTTCCCCTCTCGATCTCCGCCTCGGCCCTTTCTCTCCGTGTACTACCGTTGATGGTGGTGTTTCATTACATTGCAGCGAACGATTTCCATCGCCACGGGGACGCGGACGGTTGCATATTGCATTACGATGATTATCTTTCATTCCACCCCCCACCTTTTGGGAGTTCCGTTCTCCCATCTCTTCCATTATCCTCCTCCGGCCCCGGAAGATAACTTCTCCTCCCCGTGATTCCTTGTCCATGGGTTGAGAAATGATGATGACATTGCTCTCCCGCTTTACTAGAACGAACGTCTTCATGATTCATTGCATTTCGTCCGCCTCAAAACGTTAGACGCGTTAGTAAGGCGAGGTCAACGGGAATTAAATACCCTACCCGAGCGAACACAATTTGCTACAATCTTCACCATCTATCGGGCGGAAAGCTTAGCGGAATCGTATTAGTTTCGCCAGATTTTATCAATGCGTGGAAAGTCAAGCGAGAAACTCGAAGTCAAAGTTGTAAAATCGATTTCCGATAGTGACCGGACAGAAGGAGTAGGTGGTGTGGAGTTGGTTGGTTTATTGATCTGCCAAAAGCGTAATAATCTTCTTTCGATCGCTGCTCGGTAATTCGAGCGCTGCCGTTAGCTCCTGTGGTGATTTCCACAATCGATCATTCGGATAGCCGATGGAGGAATTTTCTTGATTTCTTTTTGGCCATACGAAACCCTTACGGGAGGTTCCTTTTCCCTCATCGCAGTGGAGATACAGTGGAGCAGCAATTTATCCAACTGCAACACGTTGGAACATCCTTGGAAGTGTATCCATAAAATAATTCACTTTCTAATTACAACTCCCCAACGAACTAACATAGCAGAAGATATGAGTGACCTCGGAGGGAAACACTTGCTGCCACTAACACACTATCACGATTTTTGGTGCCTTCCACAGCTTCACTTGGAAAACATTTCCGAAAGAGCAGCTCCAGCGCGAAGCGAATGGCAATCAATCTTCTTTCAGCAGTTTACGTCCCAGAGGCGAGAAAGATATATCACAGTGAAGATCTTATTTCCAACCATTTCTGGTTCACCTACATCGATACTCTTCGATGGGGGGAGGGAATGGAACGATTTAACGCATCTGTTTTAATAGTCAGCATTTTTCACTTTTATTTGCATTCCACCCATCAACGATCTTTAACGATCGTGTTCGTTTGAGGTTATGAAATTTATATTACACTCTTCTGCTAGCAAGTGCGTTCAGTTAGCATCACGCAAAAACTGTTATACAATTCTTGCTACAAATTAAAAAATAGATTAAAATGTTCAACTAACTGATTACCAAACTTGACCAAACCTGACGTGGATCGTTGGGCATTTACCAAAAAAAAACCAAACTTCCACCGCCCACATGCAACGTTCAAAAACCAAATCTCAAACCAGACGTTTGGCTTTTGGGGTTTTGGTTTTGTGTATCGATGCTGGCTGGGCAAAGTTTTCCACATTTGTCCGTGCAAAGGACGGGATAATCTCAAACTCGTCAGACGTACAAAGGTCGTGCTGAGCTGAAGTTTTCTTTTAACGTTTCAAAATCAAATCCTCTTCGCTCAGTGAGCTGGAAAAGGATACATCAGACATCGTACAGTGAAGGCGAAGCAATAACAACGAAGCTGTGGTGCACATGTGAAATAGTACATTGTATCGAAACTGGATGCAAAGCAAAAAAAAAAAAGCAGTGAAACAGTGAACTTTGAGGTAAAAACTCTCGCATAACAGCAAGCACCAACGAACTTCAAACTGTAGCAAAAACAAGTTCGAATGCATGCCATTTGGGACGAGGAAAGTTTTGGAAGCACTTTCAAATCACGGCATTTTGCGTGACCTACATGTTGTTTTCTTTGTTCGCAAACATAAGGTTTGCTGTCCACATTTATAGAATCATTAAAACGGTGAGTCTTTAAATTGAAACCTGAAAAGACAACTCAAACATTTTTTTAATATGCCTTTTGCGTGAAACATCATGCGCCTCCATTGAACACGTGTTTTGAGGAAATGAGGAAATTTCTACGGTCTCCCTGTGCCTCATTTGCAGTAAATAAATGAAGTTTCCGATTTCAGTGAACATCATTTGGAACCATCCGGGTGCGTAACGATCACCGAACACTTCATTACGTACACGCAGCATGGCTCATTACGTTACGATGGCAGTGGTGATATTTTTCATTCGTCAATAGCAGCCCAATCGTTGCTCCTTGCATATAATGTCTGATATTTGATAGCCTTGGAGAGGCATAAGAATGCCCACGGACCACTATTTCCCCGGAAAGAATTAAGCACAGCTCGTGCATTTTACTCAAATTGTTGAACAAATTCGATGTTTTCAAGTTTATAAAAATGTTTCGCGAACATAAATCAAACTCAATTTCCGTGCGTTGCTACCGCTTGATGCAAACTCAATAATTCAAGCTCAGCAATGTTGTTTTGATTGTGCTTTAAGCTCCTCCCCAACCTTCGCCATCTTACGCTGGGCATTGAAAATCTGCAATCAAAACCAGTGCGCAACACGCCAAATCGAACTGTCACTCATCATAATCAGATTCGAAGTTACTCTGCACTTGAAAGCTAACTGATGTGCCAGAGAGACAGAGAGAGAGACGAAAAGAGAGAGAAATAATTCAACAACAAACACGACACAATTCAAACCACTTCGAACAAACAAACAATAAAAGTGGAAACTAAATCAGAGCAAATAAAACGCCGAACGCCACCACAGACGCTCGGTGAACAATTTTCGAACGTCACGTTCAATTCTTCGCCACACTCCACAAAGAATTCCACGTATAAAACGAAGCAGTTTGGGGCGTAGAATTCCACATCACAGCGTCGAAACAGGACGAAAATCAGTGACTTGAAGAGGAAAATTAACCTCAACAACCGTGTCTCCTCAACGCACTTTACACTACGGCCACTATCCTACCTCCTAACGTCACTGTTTTCGGTTGCTCGATTTCTAATTAGTTCCTTGTTGCATTTATTACCTTCAATCCCGCACGGAATTGGATGGTTGGTGTGTTCCAACTCATGGGTTTGTCTGTGTGGGTTGTAAAATACTAAAAGATTCGTCACTACCGTTATCAAACGTTACGCGTTGGTAAGATTTGTACGTGCGTTACTATTCTACCGTTACATTATGATGCTTCTTGTATTTTTCAAGGCACTTTGGAGTCGACTACCACCAAGACGGCTGAGGGGAGACAAATGTTAGAAGACTAACATCACCACCACCCAAAAACCCAGATCGATAACGTAATGCCGACCGATTTGGAACTAGGAATGATGAAAACAGCGAGAAAAAATACTCCTCCAACAGTGACACGCGCGCCCGAAACCGAGGATAAATGGATTCCGTTCTCGTTAATAAATAAATCCCATATTCTTCCCGTCGCAACTGTAATATTTCCCCCCGTTCCTCTCGATTCTCTTCATGCCACCCGAAAGAGAAAAAAAACCCACAAAATACGACGAAACGCAATACTCGCCGCAAACTTCTCCAGCGCCATTGCAGGAGTTAAAATGTCGACTCGTATTTCCCTTTGCCACGTCGTAACTTCTTGTGCAAATTATCACAAAGCACCACGGATAAAGGGCATGGTAAAGTTTTTGCCTTACGAAAGAAGACACTAGCGCCAGATTCGAACCGCTCACGTACAGCCTAGGACACGACACTGACACTGGTGGTGGTGGTGTGTCCCCATGCCCAGCAGACAAGGATAATAATCGTTTGTCTTATTCAGGTCATCGTTCGCGTCCATTTCCGTCATCCTTCCCCTCGGTCCACCGTCCATCCACCCTCTCGCCGTAGGTGTTGGAATTTGATAGTGGAGCAGCATGGCGATGGATGGAACCGTGATCGTGCTGGTTGAAAGTCACATAATAATAAAGCGCACCCTTAATCAGTATCACCCCCGCGTTCACGCCCAATGGGGGAAAAGGCTCTCTTCGTTTGTTTGGGAGTCCTCCCCCCCCCCCTCTTTTCTCCCTAGGGACGACACGTGGAGGGTTTCGATTGTGAATCAATTTCGGAGAAAATGTTAATACAGGATTTGGCCATATCTGATGCGATGACATCGACGTATTGGTTTTGTTCCTCGAAGAAATTATGAAGATCTACACATTGACCACGTGCGTAAGTAAAACGGGGGATGAAGATATTAGGACACGATAGTTTCTCGCTTTTCTTTACTTGAGTTGCCAAATTTACAACATTAATGTTCGATGATGTTTTACGCCGATGAAACGACCTCTGATCTGATGTTGGAACGATATAACCGACATACTGGACAATACTTTGAGGATGCCCAGCTCCACTGATTTGAATTTTATCGACTTTTTGTTTGTTGCTTCATGATGTCGATTCTCAACAAATATTGTCATCACTTCGGATCATTTCAAAGCGATAATTCCCAACACCTCGTACGACAATCTCGTGAAGGTCGCACAGCTAGCAATAACACATGAAACAAAACCTGTTTAGTTTAGCTTAAATAACATTTTGAAAGTGTATTCCAACTTATTATACACCCATTATTACAATCTTTGGGATAAAAAGTACTTTAAAATACAAAAAGGAACCTTTGAAGTATAATAAAAGCTTTTAACAAAATACATCATCATCTTGGAAACCCCATAATAATGAGACAGATACACGAACACAGGCAAATGTGACAACATCAAAAGGCAGAAATGAACAACGCTGGAAAAGAGCACATCGAGCAGATTTGAAGGATTATCTTTCCACGCTAGAAAGATGAACGATGTGGGACAGGGAAACGAACGAATAAATAAAATTCCACCAACGATCATCAATAAACGAGAGCGCTCGAACGGTTCGAATAAATTTTCACCCATCGTTAAATCGTTTGATCCTTCGGTTCGATTTTCGAGCGACCATGGAGTGTCTTGGGCGGAGATGAAAGATTAGTCCGAGACGAGACCAAGGCGGGATGAGCTACATTGTTGTATATTAATACAACCCCCGAAAATGTGTAAACACATTTTAAAGCGAACAGCGTGTAATGTAAAATTGTTGTGTGTGGTTTGTGAAGAAATAAAAACAAAATTAAAAAAAAAGCAACTTCGAAAGGATTTAAAAGACTTATTTAATTAATAAAATATATGAAAATAACAATGTACTAATGTGTGTTACCTTAGATAACTGACAACTCTATTTTATATACACAAATTTTGACGGCTATATTCGATAAATTTTTGTACATTTAAATTTCTATTTCCAACATGTTTTCCTCATTTTTAAAGGGACTCCTATCAGTGTAAAAGGGAAAATAATCTTCCACCTGCATTCATCCAGCTTGTGTAGGTGTGTGCTTCATGCGCTTCTTAGGAATCGCTTCAACGGCAGTAGAAAAGGTATTCAAAACCCCTATCCAACTCACCAATTTGCTTTGATCGAAAATTTACTGGCAACCTGCAGGCAAAACCCTTTGCGTATGGTTCGTTGAGCATTTATTTTAGGTACGCATCAATACATCATACCTAGCGCTTGTTGAACAGGCTCCAACTGATCTGGTTACATCGCTGCTGAGCACATCGAAACAGGGGATGGATGATAGAGGGCATCCTGTAGCTCTGTTTCCGTGGAAGGGTAAGTTCCTTTTTATTGACAACTATTGATAAATGAAATGCGAGTCTAAGAGTGAATGGATGTTGTCCTGCGAAGTTGTTTTCACTTTTATTGCGCTTTCAATGTGAAGGACAACATCTTAAACATGCCAATTTCCATCTCACTTCAAGTTGAGCACCTTTTAAACAACAACAACACGAAAAAAACCCCCAAATCATTTTCAATATTTTGATTTCCCCACTTAAGACACGAACAGCGATGTTCGTTGAGTTTTGAGTAAAAAACCCTTCGGCGCAGCACCCGAAACAAAGACAAAGCAATCAAAATTCATCTATAATTTTACAATTGCCTTCCATTTTCTGTGGCGTCGCACCATAAAGACCCTTTGTGTTTCATCTTTCGATTTTCCGCACCGTTTCCAGTGTTGGAGGCTCAGGTGTGTTCCGTTCCGGTGCCCACCGTGCAACGCTTGGCAGTGGGAAAATAGAGCATAAAATAAAATTAAGTAAAAACACACAACATCAAAAAACGACGGAATACGATTTTTCTGCCCACGAAGCACCTTTCCTGGAAAAATGGGGAAATCAGTTTTTTCGATCCTGCGACCCGCATTTAGCCGCGTCGACATTAGCAAGCCACTGTGGCTGGAGGGTATTCTGTGCGCTATTTTTGGACCATTTTTGTTTTGTACATTCACATCCCGTTTATGCATATTTGATTTCATGTGTTGAACGCTACTTCTGAAAAGTATTGAGTGTATGCGAGTATGCGAACAATATGGTCATCCTGGTCGAGAGCGATCTTGATTGTAAGGTAAAGAAAGCACCTCAGTCGAGCTTTAGCTCTTCTCCTTAAAGGTTGAATGCGCAAACATCACTTCTTTTGAACCGCTTTTGAGTCAATTGGTCGTGGCCCACGCGTATTCGCTGTGTCACCTTTTTAGAAAGCGAAAAGTGTTCCTTCTAAATAAGCTCCTATTGAAATCGGTACGAAAACATAGGACAACTCTTAGCTTCAAAGATGCGTTGAAGTGATTTTAGGCATAAATATATTAGATGCAGTGCGTGTCATAAATATATATCATAGCAAATTTTAAAATATGCCTAACATTGAATTTAATAGTTAAATTCCTTTCTTGAATTTTTAAAAAATGATAAACACATTCTGATTGTAACATCCTCATTTGTTTTCACAATTTTCAGTATTAAGCAATTATTTTTAATAAATACAAAGTCTAGCATAACAATTCATTACAATTAAAAATAAAATAAAATTACAAAAATCCTTTAGCAAAGTATAAATATATGTTCCCTTCTATTAATTTTCTACTATTCATTTTAACACCGAACTCCATTGAAACTCTTAGGTATTAAGTAGCAGTAGTAGTACTGTAGTAGTATTACAAGTAAAAAGTGTTGGGTCGTATTTAACGAGCCGTGAGTAATATTGGCATTGGAGATGGGGACTCAAAGGTTTCAAAGTATCGCCAAAAATCGACCCTCTTCTTCGACGTAATTAGAAGGTGCTGTCGTAATTCTGACGGTTAAAAATGTTTCACCTTCCATTACCCTTTGATGTTTGGGACGGTGTAGCTTTAAATAAAATATATATTAAATTAACAACCAATACAGAACCAATACACGAGGGTTTCGGTTTTCAAACATTGGAGAAAACAAAAATAGAAATTAGGATATGTTTTTGTTTTGTGGCAATGTTAATTAACATTTATTTTTAACCTTTAAAATCTACTTTCTTTGGTTTATTTTTTTATATTAAGCAAATTAAGCAAATTAGGTATGTCAAGCAAATTTTGCACAACAAATACTTAAATTTTAATTACTAAAGTATTTGCAAATTAATTTAAATCCTTTGCGTTACTTTGACCAGCTCTTTTAGCCTACTGCATAATACGTTTATTATCCATCCCTGCGAGTGGGTGTCTGTCCCCCCGCATTCCACATCCCTTAATGCGTGTATTCCATTCTGCAAAAGGGTGATATGCTGCTGTGATCGCTTCATTTCTCCTTTATTCAAACCCTCCTCCCCGCTGTTTGTTGCCCCAGTGGATGCGTTGATGTCATGTTTTTATGCTTAAAATTATGACTGTTTGCACTCAGGCGCGTTTGCTGATTGGTATCGTTGTAGGTTTTTTACCTATTCGATGGAGCCAGTGGAAAAAGAATACAGAACAAAAACATACATCATATCACCCACCACCCGTTGTAAAACATCAACATTTTATAGGGTGTGTGGCTGGATGGGTAGTAATAACAACAAAAAAAAAAACAGAAAACACACACACAAAATTGCATTACGAACCGTTCGGGTGGGTGAATGGACCGAGCATTAAGGTTCAATTATTTATGCTACCATACGGGGGTTACTTTCGTACGGGCACCCATCATATGCACAAACATAGCGGCGGTTTTGCCGTTGGCCGAACGTTGGTTTAATTTTAATCCCTTATTTTGATTTCACCTTTGCATCCCATTTTCACCCCCGGTAGACAACAAATAATGCGAGGATGCACCAACACAGCACCATGTGCATAAGAGCTCGACGTTGCATAAACAATCGACGACAATAATGGATATTGTATGCAGGAAAAAAAAATACGAATGAGACCGTTATTATTATTGCACGACGCCGGGTGCACGGTACATATCAGTGCCACAGAACTTCAGTGCAACTCTCCGGTCGTCCTATCAGAGCATTGCCTAACGGGTTCACTTGACCTCTTTATTTTATCAGTCACCCACCGCACACAGCACACCACACGGCAGTAACCTCGACTTTCTATCGCAGAGGAAGGTTAATCGAGCGTTAATTGAAACTAGCTGCACTTTTGTGCATCACCACAATCTCATTAAAAATGGCTGATTGAAGGCCATCCGTAGATAAAGTTTGTGCTACTTTAGCGTTATGTGCATAAATTGTGTGCTACATGAATCTGTTGAGAAGAGCCTTGAATGTGAATCTTTTTACTGAAGAGTTACCCGAATTATGAGTGAACAATCAAAGGGATTCAGCAAGCTCTGGATGAATCATGAGTCGACTCTCGAACAGTTTTACGAATCTTTGATGAGTCATAGAGAGATTTAAGATACAACATAAACCATGACTCGACTCTCAGAAAGCTTGACGAATCACTGAAGATTCTTAAAAAAAATTGTGAATCCTCAAAATAGAGATTCATTCCATCTAAATAATTCTTAAGTATATAAATTTGTATTTATTTTGTTACATAAAAATCCCCTCTACTATGCAGAAGTTCCATCACTTCACATACTTAAAATTAAGAACGGAACACACTCGGGGCGCCCCAGAAAACGCATCACAGCATAAGCAACGTAAGCGCATATTGATCATAATTTATGTCTATTACCAAATATGTCGCGTCTGTCAGCTTCCACGTCATTAAATTCTGCCCGTATGTGTAATAAGAACAAATGTGCCACTTTTAAGCATCCATTAATCCTCATCCCACCTAACCACCTGCAACCGTCGTTCGTTTTTACGTCCTAACGAAAAGATTTACTTCTTTCCACGGTGGAGAAGATTAAACGCAAAGTTGGGACGCTACAGCATCACATTTCTGGGCTGCTCGAACTCGTGTTTCAATGTGGATAGAAATGTTCATGCTCAGGACTGTGTTGTGTGTGTTTTGTTTTAAAGAAGATCACAATGAAAACCTAAAAAAACCTGACCACCACAAAGCGATGTGGCCCACTTCGTATCGCTACCGTTTCCAGCTTTGAAACTGCTTTGAAAATACTCGTTAAACAGACGGAATTAATTTTGCCTCACGTAATTACAAACTAATCAGCTCCCGTTTTATCGAGCTATACGAAGCAAACTACCATTACAAAACAAAACCCCAAAGTGGCAAAAAGGAAACATTCATCCATGAGCAGCATCGGTAAGATGAATTTGATACACCGGTGTGAAAATAGCTACCCATCATTCAAAGCGAACTGGGTCAACTTCTCGAAAGGGAAGCTGGTTGCTGGTGTCTGTGTCTCTGTGTGTGTGTGTGTGGGGGGGGGGGGTTTACTGGCTGGAAAAACAGAAACAGTGGCGGAAAATGAAAACATTTGCCATACCACCTGTACCGGATGGGAACTCATTTGTTAATTAAAACGTGTTTCATTGGACTTTGGTTTCGCATCGTCTGAAGAAGGCATACTACGTACCGGCAACTGACAAGATAGAAATGACCATAATGAGCGTTTGTTATGATTATAATTATGGTTTTTCTATCTACACTTTTTTTTGCGAAATTATCTCTTTCCACTCGACTGTTCCCCGATTTTACATTCGCCCTGCAAAAACTTAGACAGGCGATGACATTTGTTTGCGTTTTTTTTATTACTTTTCCTTATGTAATCCACAGATTGTTTGTGAGAAAAAGTTTTTACTTCATAGCAAAACAAAAACATTCCCTTGAAGTCTGGTAAATCCGAAGTCCGGTGCCGAAATTAAGTATTGGAAAACCATTTTTCACATTTGTGCGGCTTTGTTTTTCGGTGTTTGATTTGTAAACAAATAAATGTTTTCACCGGTGGATTATATTCGGCAACAAATGTGCAACGTCAGAGCTATTTTACTTTATTAACAAACAAACAAATTCGTTGCAAAAGAACCACCACAAGGAAAGCTTGATTGATAGCGGAAGTGCGAGCTTTTGCCAGCTTCGTTCGTGGAGCAAAAAACACACAAAACACGAGGGGGAAGACTGGAAATTCTATCAACGTCATCATCGGATGTGAGGTCAGCTTTTGAAAAATTGAATTATTCAAAATCTAATTACCGCCCCGAAAGTTGGCGAACAGCGATATATTCAATTACACGATCCCGGTGCTGATGACCGACCGATAAAATGGATATAATGTATCAATTAGTTTCGTGAAATAAGTTCAACTACGCGCGCATGCATGAAAGAGCAGAAAAGATACAATGGAAAGTTCGTTAAGACTGTGATGAAATCAACAGTTGAGAAAAATTAACTAAGTTACTATTCATCAAAATGGAGAATAATTTACGCTCGGCTAACATTTCCAAGGTACTTCCTACAGTTGCGCTAGAACAGAACAATCAGCCCCGAGATGGTAGTCGGATTGAATTTTGTAGCGGGACATCTTAAAATAAGGTCAAAAACAACGAACGAACCCCTAAAACGACCGGCACGGTGAGCACAACGGCGGGAAAACACTTCGCAAGCAATTCATTTACTTCATCGGCCAAAAATCGATCATGCCCCGTGTCATTTGCAAGCGACCGTGTAACGCATGAGTTTCCATCTGTCCGGAGCACTGCGCACCGACCACAACATAACCTCTCTCGGTCTAATAATGAAGAGCCAGCGTGTGGTTGGGAAGAGAAAGGCCGGATCCCAGTTTGTGCCGGTTCGGTCCGACGCATCATCAGGCGAGGGTTTCTAATTTAGAATGTCCCATGGTGCCGGCATGGAACCGGACAGGCGAACTGCCTGCTCACAACTGTTATTACAATATTCGGAAAAACGGCAAGAACTGACGGAGATCCCGGTACCGGTACGGGCGATTCTACGGTTGGACAGGGAACACTAACCCATCACTCACTCGCTCGCACGCTTACCGGCAGCGATCTTCCGGCAGCCATGTTATATTAAGAGTGAAGGCACCGCACACAATGGCATCGTCAGGACACGATGACAGACGTAGGCGTTGACAGTTTTTGTACAATTCATCAACATTAGTGAAGGATCGGATGAACGCGTACGCGCGCCATGAGCCGGGGTGTGAATTTTGCCCCGTTGACGGTGTATGTACACCAGCAAATAGATGCTCATTCCTGCTGACATTTATCTCATGTATAGTGATATTGTTTATGCTGCACTCGGGTTGATTTCTGTCACTCTGGTTCTTTGTTCCAGTAACCTACGGATTTTTTTTGTTATGACAAGCTTATGTCAATTTCTCTTTTGCGGAGGAACTTGATAGAAAATCGAGGCCCTTATGTCAGGAAAAGTTACCTGATTCGATATGTTTGAACACGACAGCATTAAGCCTTGTACGTTCTCAATAATATTCAAATAATCATTCGGAGTTTTTTGCGTATTTCTATTGTCTATGGACATGATACAGTCATACAATACTATCAAACTAGCCAAACGAACTCAACAGAAAGTCTTGCCCAAGAAATCATCTCGAAATCCAAATTGAGTTTGAAATCTCGCGACGCTTGAAATGGTGCAGTGACCAGAATAACCAGGAGTTCTTCTTGTTGTTTAATGTTTTTATAAATACTTCATAGCTACATTCGCTACATTCGCGCCTCTCCAACCATGAGTTCTTCAGAACCCTGTAATATGTAACTATGTTTGTGTTTTGCATTATTTTAATCATTGTAATCAAGGGTCACTTGACCACCTATTCCCCCATCCCTGACCTTTGACCTCCGCTCTGTACGGATTCTGCACCTACTCCCTGTCCTAGGGTCACTCCACCTATTCCCACCCTCCGTCCTGTTCTAGGGACACTCCACCTATTCCCACCCACCATCCTTTACCTTTGATCTGATTTCCCTGAACAGAGTGCACGGGGTACATTACTTTAGTGTACGAGATATACTATTTTAGTAAACCGATACACTGTTTTAGTAAACGGGGTATACTAATTTAGTATATTTTAATATAAGGGGTATACTAATTTATCATATTTAAGTATACGAAGTATACTAATCTAGTATATCGATATACTATTTTCGTATACATTTAGTATGCCTATAATTTAGTATAACGGTACACTAATTTAGTACACGTTGTATACTTATTTAGTAATTGGTATACTATTTTAGTATACGGGTGGCAGAAAAATACTAAATTAGTATTTTTAAATATATATGGGAATACTCAATTAGTATTCTCCGTACCTGAGACACATACTAATTTACAGGTATATCTCTCTCAGACTTAATTTTACATGGTAAAATTGTATACTACAGTATTGGAATACTGGTATAGGTATACTATACGCTACTATAGGTTAACGCAAACTATACTACTACGCTAGGGTTAATTTAAATAACTATTAGTTCTCCAGGAATGCTTGAATCATCAACGCATCAAAGCATAAATCTGCTGTACTAGGCATATACTAATTTAGTAAGACGTATACCAAAAATTTACTATTTACGGTATGTTATTTTAGTATACCCGGAATATGCTTTTTAAGTATACGCTTTATTTACTATTTACGATATGCTGTTTTGAATATACCCGGAAGATGCTGGTTTAGTATACGCTATACTATTTTAGTAGGCGGGACTAGGCGGGTACTAGGAATATACTGATTTGGTATGCGGTATGCTGACGAAATGATGTGCAGTGCGTACTAAAAGCAGGATAAGAGATAGGGGTATAATCTGACACAAGATTCTCAAGAACTGCTTAAGTATAATTTGGAGTACTCATGTTAAAATGATATGTCTCATATGAGCACCACAGTCCAGGTGGGAGCTGAACGCAAACAGGACGTATATTTTCGTATATTTTTCGTATATTTTTACGATACTTTTCATTCGTGATTACTGACCCAGGTTCGGGACTAATCAACTACAATGAAAAATATCTAAAACACGACATTACATGTCCAGATAAGACAAATGGCTATCTCAGACTAAGAGACGAAGCCGCTAGGGTGCAATGTCGGCAAAAACCTAAAATAACAACAATAGCTCCATGTGACTTGGAATATGCTTTGCTAAATAGTTTCTTTATTTGAGCCAAGGTTACATCCAAGCCAACGCATCTCGGGCGATGTGAAATATGTCATCATCGCTGTACTAATTCAAAACAAATAACATTAAACGTTTACTTCGCCCACACTATCCATCGTTAAGCTCGCCACAAATGTTGCGGCACAAACATTCAGTGACAGATCTAATAGTGCCAAACTAATACACGCTTTAATCGGTAGCAATTGAAGGATTTTCCTGTAATCTATGTTATACAACCGATTGCAACACTCGCTTATCTACCTACCCATAGCAAAACCAGCGGAAATAATATCCACACGCCCGATTTCGGTCGTATTTCATTCCAAAAAACAACCCCATTCGGGACATTCTTATCACCACCCTCTCCCCCACACGTATCGCGTGATTGAAGGCATCCAATTTTCCGATATCGAATTTTCTCAATCCCCCCAAAAAAAGGGCGAGAGAGAAAGAGAGAGAAAAAAAACTCCAAGTCACCCTAACTCGATTCATCCATCATTAACGCCACAACAGCTCTCTCGATGGGCTCGATTTTATCGGCGTTGTTGCTGCTGTTGGATGTGATTAATTAGTGAAATGTTTGACCATTTCGACCTTCATCGTTTCGGTGCGCCTTATTTATTTGAACCGGCGCGAAAGGAAATTCGTTTCTCTCCCTTGCCCTGTGTTGTGCTAACTTTTCCCCTTCGCGCGTACTATGCGAAACGGTCGGAAAAGCTCGTGGC
The DNA here is from genome assembly GCF_943734755.1 of Anopheles moucheti. NCBI lineage: Eukaryota > Metazoa > Arthropoda > Insecta > Diptera > Culicidae > Anopheles > Anopheles moucheti. Next base: position 94,011,737 of record NC_069140.1, on the reverse strand, counting down.
GGCAGTGGCTTTATTTTATTGTCGTGACAGTTTTGCTCTTGCGTTTCCCGGCTATTACGCGCGGGCGAACCTCTCATTTGTCATTCCCGGGGCGCATTTTCTTTTTTTTTTGCTATGGAAATGTTGTGTTTCGCGGCAAATGACATCCTTCTTTGCTTCTTTTGGGTACGTCAGTTGGACTTCCCAAAAGCAAATGAAATTACTTGCCCGCGAACAGTAAAAGAAAAGCGAAACAGAATTAGGAAGCGTATGAAGGATGGTTTTTTTTTATAAAACTCTCCAGTGGTTCAAATAAATTAACAAACATTCCACCGCATGCGTAAGCAATGTGGAACAAAAGATACACATTCCAACGTTTGCATACCGAGAGCCGGTACTGTACAACAGCCGCACAATTACTTAATTATCTTACTATTGAAAATTCTCTCTACGCAAAGAAATGCTTTGACGCGCTGTTTTCCCAACCTCCCGGTATCGTATTTTATTTTCATGTTTCCGTTTTACTGGATGCATGCCTTTTTTCTTTTATTCTACCTCTAATCCACCGCTCGTTCGCGTTCGAATGGAAAATGATCCTTCGGACAGTAAGCCGGTGGAATTTTCCCGTTCCCCCATTGCTTTTCCACCAGCCGAGAAAGGCAATCTAATGAAATGAAAACAACAAGCAATTGCCTTCTTTTCTTCTATGTTAGTATATTGGGTGCACAAAAAAGTTTGCTAACATTTTTCTTCTATTTGTTTTGCAACACAATTTGCAGATTTGTTTAGTAAAAATTGTGACATCCACAGCTTGAATTGTTCACGAGAAACTACATATTTTGCTAAACTTTCTGGCAAAATATGAATTCTAGATCCATAACAAATGTATGTTTTTTGAGACCTAGAACGAATCGAATCAGATCTTTACTCCCTCGGTTAAAAGGAAAGAAATTCCGGTAGAGTATCATACATTAAGCAAAACGAGTGGTCGTCTAGGTAGAGCTATGCGTCGAATATTCTATCCACTATTCAATAAAAAAAAATTATTCAGTTTGATAGTATGTCGTTGAACGAGTTTGTAAGGTTCGGTGTCGTTCTCTACTGGATTGGCTTAAAGAATCGCCAGCAGTTCGTAATATATTAAATATTTCTAACCTGAATTCTAACAAGCTGAGCATACATTTCTCAATATTGAAGTGAATTTTTCATTCTAGTACGAATTTTACACGATCACCGTGAATGATCACTGGCCTTAAATGGCATGTCTGAAACTGAAAACTTATCATGATTTTGCTCTAAAAACTGAACAATGTTGAAGAAACAAATTGTGAATGTCAAGTTGTTGAAATACCAATGAGATTTCTCATTTGCTGTCCGGCCGGTACCGGTGACATCAACTTTACTAAAAATGCTCGTAACTTTCTTGTGAACCCAAATGGTATTTTTTGCCCGCTGTTCCTATTCCTGACGCATCAACACACTCCTTTCAAGGCTTATCTAGCTCTATATTCGCTCTCTTTCTCCCGTTTTGCTTTTCTTCAGCTAACGTTGTAGTAAACACACAATGTAACACAGATGTAACGTCTAGTTCAGGGGGTAGCATATGGATGTGGAAAAAGGCCACACAAAACGATACTCCAGTGTCAAGTGGCGGTTGCTCCATCATATACCTCCCTCCATTTTCCAACGCCCAGACGCATTGTTTTCTCGCTTTGTACTTAGATAGCAAACAAAAAAAGAAGAAATATAACATCATACCGTGAAGGAAACGATAAATAAAACATGCACAAACTCACGGGGCAGCAAATGAACGAAGCAGCGAAGAAAAATCAAATAAAAAGCGCAGAAAAAAATAAAAAAAAAAGATCGTCACCGCATCTGGTGCCACCTTTATGCGCGTCCCATTCATTGCACGGGCGGCAGCATACGATGTTGACATTAAATTTAATTCCATTCATGCTCGCTTCCATTCTGCTAGCTCCACCATCCCATTCCGGTAAGTGGGAAGCAAAACCCGTCCAAAAGATACAACGAGTACGGGTGGTTACTGTTTAAGATCAATTCCGTACAATACAAACAAAACAGAGAGGAACGAAAAAACATTTCCTTCCGGCCCCCCTATTTTTATTTGCCAGGTATGCCACGAGCTAGCCGTGGAGCGATGCAAAAAGGGAGACCGAACGGTGTACGGTATATATCGGTAAAGCACCCGCGAGCCGTGGAAGCCAAATATTTCCGTCGAATATTGTGCAAATAAAAATCCACCGTCTTATCAGCATCTTCGCGCGACAATGTACCCCCCGTCCGGTTGTTTTGGTTTTTGTACGTACGTTCTGTGTGGACCTGTGCGAGTCTCCCCCGCGTCACGACCCTTCTCGTGAAGGCTACGGATGATTGCAACATCCGCCAGGCTCGCAACATCGACCCAGTGACACGCAGCATAAAAACACATTAACAAGTACACGGCCGACGAACGGCGTGTGTGCTGGCGCTATAAAAGATCCTTCTTTTTTTCGAAAGGAAGTATTTTTATCTATTTGCCGTTGCGCAAACTGTACACCTCATGCCATACCGCACGCGTTTACGATGCTTATAGGAAATTGGAGCGAACCGTACTACATCATGTCGGGTGTTTGACAAAGCAACTATTTTTTAATGGTAAACTGTAACATAACTATTGAAATTGTAACATTGAACTATTGAAAACATTCTAAACGTTGGCATCTTTTCTGGTTCTTGGTTTCTTATCTGGTTCCTGGAAGACTTTTTGACAAACTTCAAATAAATGTATTACTGACCCAATACTTGTCCATCCCAATTTTAACTGTCCATTCTTCGTGGCACTCTAACTTCAAGAAGGGTTAGGAATATAGTTTAATAACTGACTACAGAAACTGAACTAATAATTTAATAAATTTTACAGAACAGACTCTAACAAATCCAATAACGTTCCAGTCTTCATTCTACTCATTCAACACATTGATTTTGTTGCTTAGACGATGTAAACCCAAAAATAGTTAAAGGTTCCAGGTGTCTGAAATTCCAAATCCAAGACCTTTGTTAGTCCAAATTTAGTCCAAATTTAGTCCAAACGGTTCCAAGATCAGATTGATATCAAAAACACTCAATCAATGTAAGATGATTCAGTTAGTACATCTAATTGAAATAACCGAAATTATTCGAAAACTATTTTATTTAGCACCGCCAGGTGGTATAGTTCAAAACTAAGCATGGAATGTATTGAACTATCAATAATAATAAACATAATAATTTTATATTACCATTTCTTTAAAACTGCCCACAGTCCACAAGTCAAAGAACGAAGTAAGTGCGAGAGAAAACATTTTCCAACATTTAACCATAGATTTTTCTAACTCTTCAACTTTAAGAAGTGTTAAGGTAGATACACCCCGAATGTATACCTCTTTTCCCTCCGTTATGCTCCATAACGGTTTGTATTGCATATAAAAATTGTAAAGCCATAGTGCTTGTGGGTGGCGCCAGGTTTTACAATCATTTATGCATGGGCATAATACATTTTTATGTTTATATGCGCAGTGCAGGAATATTGCCACAAAAAAAACAATACCCTGCTTGAGAGGGACACACACCCACACACCGTTTGCTATCGGGGGCTATTACATAAAGAGTAGCAAATAAAATCAGCATCTTCAATACACAGCTGAATGTGGATGCTTTACCAGATGAGCCCATTCGGGTGGATCGTTAAAAGTGATCAAAGAAAAAAGGAGTGAGACTTAATTTTATTGCGTGCATGTGGATTAATTGCTGCTCTTTTATTTATATTTACATTTTTTTTAATATTTTGACAAACGAATTAATCCAATAATGTGGTGCAGCGGATCAAAATTGCCCAATCAAGCGTCAAAGCGCTGTTTGTTTAACTTAAAGAGCTCTGCTAGGAAAGAGTATTCTCTTATCATACCCATAAAATCACGCCAGATATCGATTATCCTCAAACTGATGCCAAACGTCAAATGCTTATCATTGGTTACAGCAAACTGTAATGATGTTTTTTTTCTTTTGTTATCTTTGAGCCTCAATTCTACTTACTATTCAGATGCTTTCCCTAATGTTCGTAGCTACTTACTGACGCAACAAAACAATCTTAATAACAAAACAAAGCAGCTCCTTCCCAACGACAAATGCGTTCCCGTTTGCCTATTGGTTTTGAACAAATCGGTTTCGCGTACGACCGACGCTGTCCGAACTCCCCGCACTGTACATATCATCGACAACTGATCACGTAAATATTGATACGATCATTTACGTCAAAGCATTTATCGAATATTTTCTAAACCGTTCTAAACCCCGTGCACTCCCGCTTTCCCTTTTTATTTGATCACTTGGTCAGCGAGACCAGAACAGCTTCGTCACCAAGCATCGTCCACATCGGGGTGGTGGTGTGGCCGAATTGACATAATAATTATTCATTGTAGAAAAATTCACAATTTTGCCTGTTTGCGCAAATACAGCAGTGCAAACAATCTGGTTAGCGATAAGATGTATTTCTACTTTGTTTGTATACAATTTTTGTGGACCTTTGCATCTGCCCACCGAAATGGTAAGCATGTGCCGCTAGTGCCACTTTAAACATTGTTCAAATAAATGGAGTTCTCCAGCACGTTTTTTCTTTATACAAATAATTTATTTTAATACGACTAATTCTGCAGCAAGTTTGAGTGCAGGGTCACTATGAAGGAATAAAGCCAATGAAATCAAACAAAATAATTTGCAAATCAATAGTATCAAATAAGATCAAGTTAAATTAATTGCTCTTAACTATGTATGCCGCTTGGCATTATCTATGTTACTTATCCTAGTCAAAAATTTACTTATCTTAGTCAAACAACACAGTACTAAAACAAAGTGTACATCTGATTAGGTAAAGAAGTCTATATAAGAAAAGGGGAACGAATTAGAAAAGATGATTCCAGACACCATAATTGGTGGGACCAGGTACGCGTAATGTATTATGAGTCATTGTAACTGAACCAGAAACTTACTGGAAAATTAACTTATTTTACGTGCGAAAAAGTGATAATAGCCGAAATCCATGACAAATATATCCTGGAGTGGAATTTTTGCTCAAGAAAGTTCTATCAGTGACATCACAGTGATATTGAGAGGGTTGGAAGTTATCGGTAGAACGTTTATATTTCATTTGCCCGTCTTCTTCTTAATCGGCACAACAACCTCAAGAGGTCTGGGCCTGCCATTTCTGGCTTTCTTTGGCTTTATTTACCCAAATTACGAGGGATTGGTCCGGATGTGATTTTGGACTGGTCGTGTCGTGTGAAGATCGGCGCCGCTACCAATACACCCCAAAGACCGTCCCACCCGCCCTTCACTCCTTGTGAATTCTTGGCAAGTTCAAGACTTCTCAATAAAGTCGGCAAACTGTCGCGGGTTTTCTGAGCGATGAGGTACTTTTCATCAAAAATCAGGATTCTACTCTCATGTTCTGGCTCTTCTCCAGAAAATGGGAGGTTATTCTAAATGTCAGAACGGTAATATTCGGAACGAGCATGAGGTGCCAAATGAAGGGAGCAGTGAGCAATACGAGCAAATGTTAAAACGCAGCTGCTCCACGGCTTTTGCAATGGATGTTACCAATCGACTGATAACGTTATCGTTTTTTTTCTCTCTGTGCACAACAAGGTGGCAATTATAGGTTATGCATAGGTGGATTTAATATTAGATGACAGAGAGCTCGTATAACAAATTGCTAAAATAGGTACATGGACCATTTGTCTAAATTCTTCAGAAACGATCAATTTAGAATTAATAGCCTATTATTAACTAGAAAAAGAGGAAAATAAACCCAACACTAAACAATTTGTTACAAAATATAACTGCTGAACAGATAATAATATTGAACAAAGTATGTATTTAATGTCGAAACATTAGCAACATTTTCCAATCGCTCTCGCCCATTTGTCACAATCAGAAATCGCAGAAAAAAAGATATGCATTGCGAAAATGATGATGACTGCTACTGGTGACTGGATGATCGCCACGCACCAGCACCAAAGCCGGAGGACGGAGCAAAATGTGGTTCACCTTACGAGCGCCAACCAGCGGTAGCATTTTAGCGCCCAAAGCTACAACTTGGGGACGTTTGGCACGATCGGGGGCCCCGAACGCTCGATCACCTTGAAGCACACACAACCATCACAACAGCGGGTCGCGAAATATGGCGACGGTCAGTCTCGACCGCGCCGGGATGGTGCAAACGTGACGCAACGTGGCTCCACTACCGTGCTCCGTGCACACCCTCATTGACCCTCCCCCTCCCCCCCCCCCCCCCCCCCCACGCGTTCCGGTGTTCGAAAAGGGCCATGCATCAAAAAAGGGTGTAGTACTAAAGGGAGCAGAGCAACGGACGTGTTTGCCTGCCTCGCAAATGTGTCGCAAAAGCGCCGGCAGTTTCAATTTTGCAAACATCGGTTGCAAAACATCGAACTTCGCTTGCATTGACAACACTGACACGGCCCCATGGGGGATGGGAGAGAAGGGCGAGCGCGTTGGAAACCATTAATGACATCAACCGGGCGATCAAGCGATGACGGTTCGTTACCTTTTTTTGTATTGCCTTTGGGGCTGGAGCGGACCAGGCGGCCTGGCATGGGGCCGGCTGGGTGATTTGCTCTCCCTTGTTTACATGCGAAACCTAAAGTCGAAAATTGAATTTTAGCAGCAAAACATACCATGGCCAAAACGTAACGCACGGAGGATAAGGTTAATCGGCTACCGCGCGCAGTGTGAATTGCGCGTGTGCGCATTCACTCTCGGCTAGAGGGGCCGCGTATGCACAGTGTGTTACGCGCGCGTACTTTTGTGCTGTTGTTTATTCTTAGTTCATTTTTGCTCACATCAAAGAGCGACTGTGCCGCTTTGGTTGGTTGGTCGGTTGGTTGGTCCGTGTCGGTACAACTATCACCGGCTCGGCTCGGCCGCGTGTGAGCCGCTTATCTCCAGCTTTGTGGCCAAAGACTGAAGAAACCGAGACCGCAAGCATATGTGTTCCGAGCGCGTCCGATCAGCGTGTGTATGCTATCTTTCTGCAGGCGATCGGCAGTGAGTTTTATTGTAGCTGGAAATCTTGTTTTATCTTGTGGTTGTTTGTTTTATTAAATAGGTACTAGCGCAGGCTCCGTACAGAACAAAAAAAAACACACTACGGCAAGGTGAGCATTAAGTTGCATTAATTGCAACCAGACGAGATGGTTGCTGCTCTTTAAAGGTCATTTTTAAAGGCATTTTTTGTATTTCAAAACTAAGCAGTTCGTTATACTAAACGATAAACATGTTTATTTATTTGATTACAGTCGATACCCGAGATACGCGGATAATTTAGGTATCGAATACTTATTTCCACTTTACAAAACGATAATTCAAAATTGATAATTATACATTTATTTCAATAATTACAATAAAAAGTTAGGAAAATTAATATTTATTACAATTAAATGTAACGTATTTAAAAAGTTTGCATATTGAAAATTGAATTTCGCATACAAAACTCCGGAAAATGTCAAATTTATAAAAAAAAACGCGTATATCCAAATTCGCGTAAGTCGAGACCCGCTTAACTATTGGGTATTCACTGTACTTGTAAAACAAGTTTAGCATGGGCAAGATTAAAAACTACATAAAATTAAAATGAATCTTATCAAGAACCACAGAAAAGGTTGAAATTCTGACAAAAACATCACTTTTCAAGAAAAGTTTGGAAGAACAGTTTGGTAAAAAATACTGAAAAGTTTAAATTTCAATTTTTTATAAATCTTTCCAAAGTCTTAACGATGTCTGGTAACAAAGGCTAGGCAATATAACGTCAGATAAAAAAGATATTGTCTAAAGAGTTAACACAATACCGTCCACAGGAGGAGTTAACAAATATCTCATTTATTGTGTTGTTTTACATAATTTTTTTAATGTTTCTATTTTCGAACCTCTTAAAGTCATCGTCATCATAATGCTATTTCTATGTTACTTTATGCAATAATATACAACACACAACATAAAAGCATATCGTTTAATGAAGCGATGCGTACCCGCTCATGCTCATCACAAGCGCACATAAATAATACGCCAAATGTTACATGAATCAATTAATGAATCACTAAACGATGAAGCAATTATACCTATAAACCCTCATCCTGTCCTTCTTTTCAATATTTAATTCATTGCGATTCTCGGTACTCGGAGGTCCGAACAGAACAGAACACAATCGAAACCGTTCCACCGACTTGGTTGCTTCCTTTGCAAATAGGCGAAAACGGTATCATCCCGAGACGGTAACATTCGCAAAGGAGCACTTTCGGGGGTGTGGACGTTTGAGCGCATAAAGCAAAAGAAACGTTAAATAACATCTATTTCAACCATCATCGTCTCATATCGCTTCATGCTGCGGTATGAATGTCAATAGCTGCCACGTGAACATTCTTCCATCGCATCGCAGCGGTCGTCAAACGAACCACTCGAGCGAGAAAAAGTGCTAGCTCATCTTTATTTTATGATATAGTTTCAGCAAAACGTCACGTTTTGCCTTTAAGACTCGTCTGCCATTTTTACGGCTTACTGGAAGTTACTCAAATTATGCGCTCAACCACGCGAAGTTCTTAAAAGACAATTGCAATAATGCGAAAAATCGACAGTAGCGTTATCTAGAAGTGATTATAGTGTATTGTAGCTAACTTTAAAAAAAATCACCCTAAAAGTTATCATCAAAACTCACGTGCATTTTGCTCGGTGTAGGAAGGAGGTTAATTAAGGCGCATGTATTGATAAAATCTGATGATAAATAGCTTAACAGACACATCAAGTGCAAGTGCTCTATTAGAAAGCCCAACACACAAAAACTTTCTCACATAGAAGATCCTTCACAGGAGGCTCACGTGAAGATTCCGCCAGGAGCTGACGATCTAGGAGCATCTTACACGAGAAACAAACCCCATAATAATATCATCCCGACCGTCTGCTAACCGTTCGTGCTCGGTTTCTTAGTGTCTGTGGACATAATTTTCTTTTACCACCGCTTTACTTAACATACGTCCCCAAACTAAGACACCAGCGAAGATTCCTGCGGCCCATAACCGAGTGGCATCGAATACACACTCACCCCACTTTCATTTCTAAATGCCACTGGTAGCCACTCGTGTCCGTCCGAGCAGGAAAGCTCGCTTCCCTATATAGCGCTGCTGTACTGCTGTGTAAAAGTCAACACAGGAGGAAAATATTGCTGTTTGTGACATGGATTTCACTTCCAGACGCCACCCAACATCGACACGACACCGACAGATAGACTCGAACGTGTACAACACCGTTCCACGAACGTTGTGGCGGCGGGTGACCACCGGGAGAGCGTCCTTTAATATGTTAGTTTTTGCAAGCTACTTTCTGCCAATGATTTTCCGCCCTACGAGGCGGAACATCCCGCATGAGGCCGTGGTTCGAGCAGGCGGGTTTAAAGAAAAATTGTTTGTTGTTTTTGCCACTTCCACTTACTTAGTTCCCGCCGCCCGCCCACGTTGGGTTGTTTTGCTGGTGGAGCAATTAATGTAATGGCGGTAGTAGTGTACCAGTGGTTATTAATGCTGCCGTCTTCGCACAGACTATCACTTGTATGGTTCTGTTTGATTTTAAGAATATCAAGTACAATTTGTTCCGTTATTAAAAAAGTTTAAATTACATAAAGAAGAAAGGGTAATTCTCAATTAGATTCAAAAATTACTAGAAAAGATGCGAAAATCGATAGAAATATTTTTCCTAGACAGACTGTTACTAGAATCGTATCGCAATTCAGTGCTCTAGTAAATGAAAGTCAACTACTAGTAAAGTGATGATTTTGATGATTACGAAGACAAACAATTCATCAAAAAAAAACATCAAATTGTTCGATAACCCGTATCAAAAGAGATATTCGCAATTAAAGTGAGCAGTAATGCGAAACACCAGCTCACGATCGTCTATAAATCATGGAAATTGCTTAAAAAGCAAAGAACTTAATTACCACGTACATTGAAGGCGCAAGATGTTTAACTCCATACAGTTTGAATGTGAATACCTACATGAACTGTAGGATTGGGGCTTGGGAAGAAAGGGTGACCCTTTCTAATTTTTTTATTTAAATTCCATTATGACGGCAATGCCGTATTTTCAACCCCTTTCTAATAATACAAACCAAAAAAAAAGGTGCCAAAGTTCAACATCAACAGAAACACCAATTGCTATAGATTGAGCGATTTGGTGGGACCTGCTCCAGGTTGTGTATTGTGAGCAGATGAGTTGTCACAGTAAAGTGACAATTACATCATTTTTGAAGCTGATATTAAGGATTCGTTAGAGGCCACTAGTAGCTCAGAAACGTCTATAATGCAAGCAAAGGACCTGACATTGCTGAGCTCACTAAAAAGTATTTAGAAATAGACATATAGCAAATGTAATGTTATGTGTCAATTTCTCTGGATGTCTCTCCCACCGGATGGCACAAAAAACAATAAATTAAACAACTATTTACGCACCTGATACTTACGATAATTGCAAAAAAATGTGTTACTACCAAGCGACCAACAAAATTGACAAATCTTCGTAACGTAAATTTATCATCCAAAGCACCATCTTGAAACATCATCCCAACCAACCGGCAGCAGCAACGATCTACCCGGCATCCCAATTTTAGCTGGCCGTGAGAGCGTGACCCACCGAGTACGGATGATTTATCGTACCCTTTCGGTGACATTTGCACATGGGCACGTACACGCCCGCCCCGTTGCTCGTTTGTGCCGTTTTGTGCCACCCTCCGTGCGTTTCCGTTGAGTGCGGAAGCAACAGAACGTAACTGGACACTGTAAATCCGACCAGCCCTGCTGGAGAGCCTCCAGCGGTGGGGGCTAGAAGTGCGAGATTGCGGTGGGTATGATTTATTTTACCTCCGAGCACTATTACGAGATGACTAAAGTAATGGGATGGCATTACGAGGTAAGGTTTTGTTTGCTGCTGACCAACGGTATGCACTTAAAAATGAAAATCTTCTTCGCTGGGCGTAATAGAGGCTTTGGTAATGGTTTTTTTAACAAAACGATAAGCCAGAAAGAGGTTCTAGTGGAGATACAATTTTCGGAACGGAAGCAATCCTATCATTATGTTCCACCATTAATTTAATTCGGGAGTTGGCAGCTCATTTGGTCTGACTTTTAGCTTTAATGCTTCTCAGTACCCGCAACCGATCGGCATTAGTTCGGAGCGTTACGACAAACGTCCATTACGTGTTAATTATCCAGACAACCGGTCAATCAATTGGCTATCCAAATTCACACACACTGTGTACTCCACCCGATCAAACTGGCGGTCGCACGATCCGGAGATGGATAATTCGTGAATCAATAATAGCACGGCAACATGAACATTCAGCGACCCATTCACGGAGATTATCCCCCAAAACGAGGTCAACAACGATTCCCTGCAAATGAATGCTGGCCCACAATTGCACCTGCACCTTGCACCTGCAACGGAACCGCACCCGAAACGCCTACGCATTGTATGGCGCTCGCGAAATGCACACTATCATCATCGACAGCATCATCATCGTACAGCGTGTGCGGGAATTATTACCACATGTTATTTGTGCGTTTGTTTTTTTCTCTGTTGATGTCGGTGTTTCCATTCTCCGCCCGTTTCAATGACGCACGCGCATCGAGAGACCCATCGGACCTAATGCTAATGGATGGGAAGGGGGCGAATTGCATGGATGTGAAGCATAAGTATGAATTATCAAGCGCATTTAGACGCTCCATCAGCTTTATCAGTAGCAAAGCCCAAAAGCCGCCACGCACCCGCCTCATCCAACAGAATGAGGCTAGTTTAGAGCTGCAGTTTCCATTCTAAGTTCGAAGCGACTGTCTGAAAATTGCCTCCAGGAAAAGGTTGACACATATTTTTTCCCACCAAACTATCGGTGGCGTAGCGGGGCAAAGCTAATTAATTAATTAATTAATTGAAAATGGTAGCACACGCATCCACAGCCATGTGCGATCGATCGATCGCTTTTTGTTCCGTACTTCCGGTGGATGGAAATAGGAAACAATCATTACGAGCTCTATTAAGAGGACCAAAGCGCGCTGAAACCCTTGAAAAAATGGGGATTTTCCTTAAAAAATACAATTTTGGGACTACTTTGGGTAATTCCACGTGCAGCACCAAGACAACCTGCTAATCCTGGGGAGATTATTCTTTAGAGTTCAGATTGGAGTTAACTTTCATAGTCTGGTATCTCTTGAATCATTCCATTATTATACAATAACGAGAATCAAGTATTGAAAATTGCATTAAATAATTATTAACTCTTAGCATAACCACACCAACCGCCGCCGTACGTTCAATTGAGTGATTTTCAATTAAATCATGCCGCCTGAACACAATAATTTCCCACCACTCGGGCATATTTTTGTTCATGCCAAACATTTCCAAAACGGAAAATTCTCAACAGAAGGTGATGGAAATAATGAACAGATGAGGAAAATAATACAAATGGATACACACATTTTCGCACCGAGCGGCCAAACGGCGTTCAGAGCCATTTTTAATTTACTAGTCCACGACACACACACACCCACGCGCGTACACATATCAGTCGTTTGTGTTCGATTTAATTAAACGTTGTTTGTAGTAAATGGAAAAATGGAGAAAAGGAAAAATTGCTCACCCACCATCGGCTTCCTTTGTCCGTTTGGCCTCTCCGAAAAATTCCTCCCCCAACCGATGCAGATTGCATGCACGCATCTGGGACGATGTTTGTGTTCAATTTTCCAACGCAACATGCAATGCTGGGAATGCATTTGTGTGGGGGGGGGGGGGCCGCAGGTCAACATCGATTTGTTCCATTTCGGTGCGATAATCGATTTTAATTGATTAAATAATGGTACCGATCAGGACCGATTCAATTGACATATTTGGCATCATTTTTGTGTGTGCGAGAGTGCGAAATTGAAACATCGCGAGAGAGAAATAATGCCATTACCGGGGGCTTAAAGTAGGGTAGCAATTATGACGCGTAACCGGATTACCACCGGGAATGCCATTCTGTCGGGTTGTGCAATGGACGCAAACAATCCAAATGAATGCACAAATGGAGAAATTATGTCACAATAAGCATTATGGAGTTGGGATAAAAAAAACTTCTTGGAATCTACAAACTTTGAAGACAAATTCACTCCACTCAAGCTGCAAAGTGAAAGGATTGCCATCGTAGGGAAACTTTCTGCTTAGGGAAACATACTCACTAATTAGTGTTGGGCTTAACTGATTCAGATTCAGGTGAATCTGAAGGAATTTTGGAACTGAAAGAATTCTCAGATTCAGATGAATGATTTTGCTCAGATGATTCAAATTTGATGATTCAGATTCAGATGAATCTGAAGGAATTTTGGAACTGAATGAATGCATCTGAATCGCTATTGTAAAGATTCATGAATCAGCAAAGATTCAGGAATCAACTCAGATATGATTGCCTGTCATGTATCACCCCTTCTTCGCTCATGAATATCCAAAAACGGGCACGACTATCATTCCACTGAAGGCTTCTAAGGGCTTCCATGATTCGCCAATGCTCTGGAGACTCATAGATCTTTTGAGAGTCAATTCCTGAATCTTGAAAAAAACTAATCTTTTATTTGAATGACTCTTTACTGAAGAGTCATATAAATTATTCTTCTAACAGGATTCATTAAACACAACACCATGTATGGTGCAACATTCCAGACATCTTAGGGAGACTTTCCTTCTTAAAGAATCATGAATGATATTGGAAGTAAAGTCGGAAATTTTCTAAGGGGGTTTTAGCTTAGGCTTCTTAGAAATATTCTAAATGACTTCACAGCAAGCCTTTTTAACCTTTTTTCAAATTCTAAAACAACAAATGGACTTACATTTATGCTAATAACTGTATCGAATTGTCTTAATATGTTTTGTATTTGTTGCTTTATATATGATCCTATCGATTTTTTTTTGTTATTTAATAATTATAACAATTGTATAATGATTCAGCAGCTTTAACTTTACTTTAAAGCAAACACGCAACAACTCCTCGAAGGCCAAAACAAAAATGTATCGCAAATTCACGCAAAAAGAAGAAGAAAGCAAAACATAATCCTAAATCCAACCAAAAATGTTTCATAAATCTGTTCTATTCTTCGAATCCCTTCCCACAATACCTTACGGACAGTTTACACACTTGGGGCCACCTGCGAGGTCGGCAAGAAATCGCAAGAAAAAAGGATTAATGTGAGGGGCGGCAGTAGCAGGAAGAAGAAAAAAAACAGGGCAAAAAAGCGTCTAAATACAAAATTCGCCACTATATCGTTTTCCAAAACTTTCTTTTTTTTTCGCCCAACCCACTAATATATCTCCACCGTCCAGAATCCGTGCGTGGACGAGAAACAGCCCTAAGGAAAGTTACGCTTTCATTCCCGGGAAAAGGCGAATGTATTGTGTCGGTGTGTTGTTTATAATGCTTACGTAGAATTCGTGAGGCGGGGGAGAGGGCTTTTTGCGTGTCCCTTTCTCTCACACTCTTCCTATCTCTCTCTATCTCTCTTTCTGCTCTCGCAAGTTCTCCCAAATGTTAAAGTGGGCATGAAAACGCAAACATTTCGAAGCGCTCGTTTACAGGTGGGAAAAACCGAGGGGAGCGCACCAGGCAGGTGGTCGGAAAAACCCGCTGGCCTTAAATACCACCCCTCACCCACCCCCGGTTCAGCGGAACGTAAACAAACACTGTACGAGTGTGCGATAGGCCCGGGAGGAACCCGGGATTGTGATGTTGCTACCCATAGCCGTGGCATAAATTAAACGTTCGAAACTAAATGAGCATGGAGGAGGATGATCAAGACAACAAACCCCGAGCGCTCACACACAGGACCAAACTTCGCAAAACGCCACAAACAGCCACCGGAAGGAGCGGCGCTCCCGGCACACACCGCGGGATGGCGTTTCTTTTTTGTGAATGCGCAGCTATTTAGCAGAAATAAACACAGCCACACTTACCTTGGATCGGGCAGAACGATTTTCTTGCTTGCCCGGGCCGCCGGCATACACTTGGATTTTTCCATCGCCATCAGATAGCTGACGTCTGCCAGCACTGCCTCCAGATCCGCCATCTTGGGTGTGTGTATGTGTGTTTTTGGCGTTTGACAGCAGCCGTTACACACTGTTGCACTGCCAGCAAAAAGCGCTCGAGACGACGGTGTGGTGTTCTCTATCACCCTTTCGCTTTCTGTTTGTTTCTTTTCTTTCTTTGCTATTTCTTTTCGTCTTCACCCCTTTTTTCACTTTTTCACCCCTCAAACTTCCCGGTATGTTCCACTTCGAAGATGGCGAGTAAGTAATAGATAGACTTTAGTAATTTCTGTTGCTTCTATTTCTTTCGCGACAGATTTGCATATGATTTACACTTTGCCAACATACTTTCTTCTCTTCAATCACACACACACACGCACACCTGCATCAATACACACACACTCACGCACTTTGATCACATTTGATCACGCAGCCGAACACAGTGGATTCAAATACGCACTTTTACTTTATTTTAAAATCATAAACACACGAATCGAACACTTTTGCACACAAATACGCCCACAGAAGGGCCACTGAAACTACTGGGCAAAGAGAATGAAAGAGAAGATTATTTAGGGACATTCGCTACACACACTGCACGCAACAAGCGTATAGGGTAGGATAGAAATTGATTTTAGGTCGCTTTAATTGCATGAATTATCATTAAAAACTCTACAAAAGCACACCAAAGTTCGATGACTGACACTTTAATTAACAGCGATTTATTTTAGAATGAAGAGATAACATTCACCCCCATTTAGAGAATTATCAATAGAAACGCCAAAATCCGACAATTTCGACCTTAATTAAAAATAATTCGATGTATTTTAAAGTCAGATAGGAGCAAGAGGTTTCCTAGAACTGGGAAGTTGCAAGACTAGAAATAGCGGAATCTGAATTAGCTTGCGATTAAGAGATTACAAACGTAGTGATTATAATTAATGATTCTTTCGTTAACGACTAAGTTCCCATAGATTATATTCAAATATCCTATTTATTCTGTATGCATGGCTTGCATAGAAAATGATGATGATTTCTTGAATGAGAGACACTTTTCTGTTAATTCACAACTAGGGTCGTCGCAACAGGTTTGACAAATGTCCACAGTTTTTCCGGTTTTTTTGGGCACTAGCAACTTCACTAGTACAATGATTGTTCCAATCTTGAAGTTATAACCAACTTCAAGAGATACTCCAGAACATCCGTAATCTGTGCAACTTGGGATCTGTGGGAAGGGAAGGAAGATCGTTGTTATGGAATGTATCCTTCCATAAGAAATGGCTCCTTGGATTGTCTGAGGAGAGAATCTTCTTAACTTTCGGTCTTCCACACTGGATGCCGCAGATGTAATCTCATTCGGACCGGAAAACCACGGAAATGAACAAAGCTGACTCCATCACAAAATATAATCAGTTTAAAACCCATTAAGTATTAGCTTCCTAAGCTAATATTATTTATACGACAAATAGAAGGAGAAATGTGAACTTTGGATTGTCCAGAGCCGAAATACTAATCTACAGTGATCAGTACGAAGTCAAAATGGTTGAGTGTCTCAAACTTCATCATGAATTTCCCGAGGGCGCTTGATGGCACACAGTCAAATTAGAGATCGCAACCTCACACACTAAGGAAATCTTTAAAATAATTAGAGACAGTTTAATCCTTCTAAACTGCATAGGCAAAATTTGAAGGCAGAAATGTATCTGTATAAGGCGGCTTGGAACTTGGTTGGAAGAGTGGATCTGCATGCAAATACTGAGCCTTACAGGCAGCATTATTGCACCGATGTGCCACGTTTCTTCTACCCCAGGGCCCACACAGCAGAGCAGAGAAGTAACCAATGTTCATCCTTCTGCCGATTCCCCTTTTTCGTGGGGGGCTGATGCATGAAGTCACCAACCTTGGCGAACCTTCGCTACAACCGCCAACCTTCAACTTGCCTTTCAATGCCGACGACCGCGAGAAACACGATGACCTACAACGCTCTTTGCCTGACTATCTCTACCGCCGCCACCATACGGGTTCCATCATTCGCCTCTGTATCGTCAGTGTGCTGTTGATTGGCGAAGTTTTAATTGAAAAAAAAAAACCGAGCGACACAATAAAACCCAACTCACGCACACACTCCGGGGTACCGCGATTGTGTCGTTTGCGTCCTTCGCAATCCATCCACACACACGCACACACACACATACAAACACGCACACACGGTGGATGCCTGAGGGAGGGGGGGCGAGGGATTCTGTGTTGTAGAATTCTGTAATGTTTCAACCCGTGAATGCCGCCCGAACGGAACACTTGACGCTAATGATGGACGTGCACCGTTTGTCGTTTTTGACTAGCTTTTTTTTTGTTGTGCATCTCCACTCCCAACACTTTTTCTTCTATCTGCTGTCTTCATAAGATCAAAGTAAGCACTGCGTTCGACTTCAATCTTGAAATCCTCCGGTTTACGGGTAAAGTCGAATTCTTGATCCGAAACACTGTGCAAAAAGGCAGCAACGGCAACCGCTAAAAATATGGGCCAACTGCGTATTGTAAACATGCGTTTCTTGTTCCACCTTCCTCACACCTTTTGTTTTGCCGAGTTTCTCTTAGCCTGGAACTAAAATCTGTCCAAGCTGCACTCACGGGGAACCGTACGACGCGCGTGTCAGCAGGCAAAATACTAAACTAAAAGCAACAATTCGCAACCCCCAGCATAGGAGGTATGCGCAGAGTGTGTTTGTAGAACGAGCAGTTCGAATAAAAGTATATAAAAGCAACGATGCAAGAAGACATATTCATCCCCCAACGATCAAGAGACTTTCGCGTGAAACTCTCTCTCTCTCTCTCTCTCTCACTCTCTGTGAGACGTTTCTCTCCATCAAATGCTGTTTCAAAAATGTTTTATGTCTTCTGGATGCTGAGTAGCAGTCGCTTTCAGTGTGTTTGATAACGACTTGATGACATCCGGTGAGTTACAAAACAATAAACACAGTGCGCACTCGGAAAGGGAAATGAAGCAAAGAGAAAGAAAGAAATATTAATGGGAAGCTTTTTGATCGATCAATCGACAAAATAAAGAAAACTTCATTGCAACACCGTTTTTGAATCAAAAGTTGTGTCTTCCATTGGGGGTAGAAACATGAATTCTGAATGAACTGCTGACTCACACTTTGACACAATTCGCACGCTCGCTCTCTCGCTCTCTTTCAGTGTGCGTGTGTGTGTGTGTGTCTCGCTCTTCATCCCTCTCACTAGTGTGTCGGCTCCATTGCTCATCTCGCACTTGCGTTCTCGCTAAAAGTATATTGCACTAATCACAAAATTTTCCAGCAAATTTTCCCAAAACACACGCACACTCACGGATGGGGAAAAAAAACGCAAATTATTATTTTGCTAGATGGAACCGCTAAAGCGATACTATAGCATGTTTTACCAAACAAAAAACACAAATCTCACTCATTTAAAAGCAGATTAAGTAAGAAAAGAGCACACTACACTGTTATCGGAGATGACCACAAGCGAGTGGCACGGGTGGTTTTAATCATTGCGTTTAAAATTTGTAACAAGAAAAAACTCACTTTTGCGATGCTTTTTCACTTGCTACGATATACACGGACACAGAGGCACACAGGCTGGAGCATTCCGTAATTTTGCGTACGCGCACAAGCCGCTATAATCACTCA